>NC_133335.1:50383392-50730683 GCF_042186555.1 Aquarana catesbeiana
CTCCTCAGATCCCCTGAGATTTCCTCTTCACTCCCCGATTCTCCACCTCTGAGCTGGTGAATCGGGGTGGGTGAATTCTGACACAGATCGCCAGTGAAGCGCTGAGATCGCAGCTTCTTAAACTGTCCGTTACTGTGTCAGTCAATGTGGATCCTCAGTGTGCGGAGATCATCGGCGGGAGAACACGTTCAAACACGTTCTCCCCCCAATTATCTCTGTTTCATAGACTGTTTATGGGCTGTGATCAGTGGCAATCCTCTGGATCACCACTGTTCAATGCTTCATAAACGGACACCTACATACAGCCACCGTCTGAGCAGCCTTATGTGGGGCATGAACTTAGCCCCCTAAACCATGATTGGCCAAAAACACCCAAAGCATGCAGGTCAGGGGTATGCTCTGGCCAATCAGCAGCTGTCAATGCTCTGTGATCTTGCAGTGCATTATGGGGCTCTCCGCGGTGCTCGAATTAGCCACTAATCCCCCCGTATGTTTTGTTTGTTTGCAAACGAACACCTGATGTTCGAGTTGAACTTACGTTCAATTCGAACATCAGGACCATCCCTAATTCAGACATGTTTGTGTTCAGTCACCCTATGCTCAAACAGAACACCAGGGACACAAGGTCTCATTTACACCTGATTTGCAGGTCAAAGTTTAAGCGTGACGTTTACACGGGCGACTAGCGCTGGTGCAAAGGACAGCTGCAGGAATCGAATGATCCCCGCAGCTGTTTCTGCCAGCTGTGACCTCCGAGCCCTGTCCAGTTCAATGACAGTTTGGCGGTGGCCCACAGCTACCCGTGGTGGTGGCCAGTCATTACCTGCGGTGATCGCTGCTGGACACGCTTTGTGCATTGGAAAAAAAAAAGCGAAAATGAATGGCGCTACAGCCCACACCATGCTAACCTTGCTGTAACACACAACGCCAGCCATAAATAAAATCTATGACTGGATGTACATGTACACAGGGGATAGCCGTGCTCCTCAAAAAATGCTAATTGTCTGTCAGTCACACGCATGCACCAAGTCAATGAAGAATTCTATAAAACGACATTTACTTGCTGCATTGTTGTGACTGAAATGTTTGAAGCCACAAACAGACAATTAGCAATTTTTGATGAGCAAAGATATCCCCTGTATACAAGCAGTCATAGATTTTGTCCCACTTGTGTGTGTATAGATAAAAATATATATACTGTATATACATTAACATATATATAGATACTTTTATTATTGACAGTGTATAGTTGTGCTCTATGTCTATTTCCACTTCGTTTATCAATGATATCTTCCATGACAAGGCCGCCATTGGCACCCTGCCACACACACATTATACAACTGGCATGAGGAACTGGGTGAGAGGTGAGCGCCTGCTCTCCTCAGCTGCCTCTAGCCCGGTGCACGCCGGGAGCGGAGGGGGCGGGCCTGACTCCGGGAGGAGGCGGGGCATGGAGATGACTGACATGTTGTTATGATCTCAGACCGGTTTGGCCCGGTGAAGGTGGCGGAGTGTCGGCATGCGGTGTCCGGGGGCTCGGCTCCTGCTACCCCAGCGGGGCTGGGAACAGGGGTGAGGAATGACCGGAGGGACACTGACTGCCTGCATGACTTCATTCTGTATAGGGGGGAGAGCACACAGTGTGTTTACTGCAAACCCTAACAGGACATCAATCCATAGACATATATAATACTATATATATATATATAATATTATATATATGGACAGCCATGTCTCTATAGGGGATGTGTGTGATCAGTGTCTCCTGTAGTGAGGGGAGAGAACACCGGGAGCTTGTTTACTGCATCCTCCTCCATAGGGGATCATTCCCAGGACTCTGCTCTATCTATCTATTATATATATATATATATATATATATATATATATATATAGTTAGATAGATAGATTTGTATTGTACAGGACTAGGAGCAGAGATATCCAGTGTCACTGTCTATGTACTATGTTGTTGTGTATTGTAGATAAGCCACAATGTACAGATTACTGACTTCTATCACTGTAGGGGTTTATGTGTTTGTTTACATTGTGTCTGTGTGTGATCTGTGCCTCCTCCATGCGATCTGTGCCTCCTCCATGCGATCTGTGCCTCCTCCATGCGATCTGTGCCTCCTCCATGCGATCTGTGCTTCCTCCATGCGATCTGTGCTTCCTCCATGCGATCTGTGCTTCCTCCATGCGATCTGTGCTTCCTCCATGCGATCTGTGCCTCCTCCATGCGATCTGTGCCTCCTCCATTTGATCTGTGCCTCCTCCATGCGATCTGTGCCTCCTCCATGCGATCTGTGCTTCCTCCATGCGATCTGTGCTTCCTCCATGCGATCTGTGCCTCCTCCATGCGATCTGTGCCTCCTCCATGCGATCTGTGCCTCCTCCATTTGATCTGTGCCTCCTCCATGCGGTCTGTGCCTCCTCCATTTGATCTGTGCCTCCTCCATGCGATCTGTGCCTCCTCCATGCGATCTGTGCCTCCTCCATGCGATCTGTGCCTCCTCCATGCGATCTGTGCTTCCTCCATGCGATCTGTGCTTCCTCCATGCGATCTGTGCCTCCTCCATTTGATCTGTGCCTCCTCCATGCGATCTGTGCCTCCTCCATTTGATCTGTGCTTCCTCCATGCGATCTGTGCTTCCTCCATGCGATCTGTGCCTCCTCCATTTGATCTGTGCCTCCTCCATGCGGTCTGTGCCTCCTCCATTTGATCTGTGCCTCCTCCATTTGATCTGTGCTTCCTCCATGCGGTCTGTGCCTCCTCCATTTGATCTGTGCTTCCTCCATGCGGTCTGTGCCTCCTCCATTTGATCTGTGCTTCCTCCATGCGGTCTGTGCCTCCTCCATGCGGTCTGTACTGGGAATGGGGGCTCTGATGTGCTATCACTGGGATCAGGTGATCAGGGAGGGGAAATAAATATATAGGTGTGTGCAGACCAGTGTTTCTCTAATCCAGCCCTCAAGGCGTCCCAACAGGTCATGTTTTCAGGCTTGCCATTATTTTGCACAGGGGATTTGATCAGTTTAACCACCTTAGTAATTACTACAGCTGTTTTCTTCTGAGGGAAATCCTGATTGGGGCGCCTTGAGGACTGGAGTTGAGAAACACTGGTGTGTAGAGAGAGAGAGTGAGAAAAGAATAGGAGTTAGGAAAAAGAAAGACATTGAAAGAAAAGAATGACGTTGAGAGAGCAAGAAAAGGATGACAGTAATGCCGCGTACACACGGTCAGACTTTTCGTCTACAAAAATCCGACGGACGCCGACGGACTAAAGCTGGCTGACAATCCGATCGTGTGTGGGCTTCCCCGGACCTTCAGTGGACTTTTCCAGCCTCAAATTTGACGGATTTTAGATTTGAAACATGCTTCAAATCTTTACGTCGTAACTTCGCCGGACCCAGAAATCCGCTCGTCTGTATGCTAGTCCGACGGGCAAAATCCCACGCTAGGGCAGCTATTGGCTACTGGCTATCAACTTCCTTATTTTAGTCCGGTGTACGTCATCACGTACAAATCCGTCAGACTTTTGTGTGATCGTGTGTAGGCAAGTCCGCTCGTAGAAAGTCTGCCGCAAGTCCGTCGAAAGTCTGTCGGACGGGCTGTTGGACTTTTGTAGCCGAAAAGTCCGACCATGTGTACGCGGCATTAGAGAGTGGGAAAAGAATGACAGTTGGAGAAAAGATTGAAAAGATTGAGAAAAGAATGACAGTTAGGTCTAGTTTACACTTGCTTCAAAACAAGGCTTTGGACAGGCTTTGTTAAAGCTCTCTGAATGCCAGTCAAAGCTCCTGTCACTAAATAAAATGGTTAGCTTACAGTCCTGTTTACACCTTGCTTTTGCTTGGTGCTTCAATGAGGCTTAAGTGGAGCTTCAAGCGAGCTTTGCCATAGAATTCTATGGAGGGTTTGAAGACGCTTTGAAGCACCACTAAAGCACCACGGGGTATAATTTTTAAAGCAAAAGCAAGGTGTAAACAGGACTGTAAGCTAACCATTTTATTTAGTGACAGGAGCTTTGACTGGCATTCAGAGAGCTTTAACAAAGCCTGTCCGAAGCCTTGTTTTGAATCAAGTGTAAACTAACCCTAATGTGTGTTGAAGCCGAGGCAAGTGTAAATGAGCCCTTTGGGAAAAATATGACAGTGAGAGAAAAGAATGACAGTTGGAGAAAGGAACAAGGAGAGAAAAGAATGAGAGAAAGCAAGAAAAGAATGGCAGTTGGAGAAAGGAACAACAGTGAAGGAAAAGAATAACAGTTGGAGAAAAGTGACAGTGAAAGAAGAATGACAGTGAGAGAGCGAGAAAAGGATGACTGTTAGAGAATGAGAAAAGGATGACTGTTAGGGAATGAGAAAAGGATGACTGTTAGAGCCGGTTCACACAGGGGCGACTTGTCAGGCGACCTAGCCGCCTGACAAGTCGCCTCCCGTTCTGTACAATGGAACCGTTCTAATAGGAGCGACGAAAGTCGCTCCGACTTAGAAAAAGGTTTCTGTACTACTTTTGGGGGCGACTTGCATAGACTTCTATACAGAAGTCGTTTTGCAAGTCGCCGCGGAAGTCGTTTGCAGGTCGCCTCGCTGAGGCGACCTGCAAGTCGTGCCGCCCCTGTATGAACCGGGGCTAAGGGAAACAAATGACAGTTGGAGAAAAGAACAACAGTGAAAGAAAAGAATGAGAGAAGGCAAGAAACAAATGGCAGTTAGGGAAAAGAATGAGGGAGAGAGGAATGACCGTGAGGGAAAGAATGACAGTTGGAGAAAGAAACAACAGTGAAAGAAAAAAATGATGGAAAAGAAAAATGACAGCGAGAGAATGAGAAAAGGATGACCGGGAAGGAAAGAATGAGAGAAAGCAAGAAAAGAATGGCAGTTAGGGAAAAGTATGACAGCGTGAGAAAACAATGAGGGCCAGTTCACACCACATGCAGTCCAGTGTGTTTTTTTTTTTTTTTTTTTTTTTTTCTACATCAGAAACACATAGAAAGTAGGTTGTATGGTTTTCAATGGCATAATTCACACCAGTGCTTGACGTTCCAATGCGCTCCAGAAAAAAAAATAGAACATGCTGCATTTTTCCTGGACTGTACTGGAACGCTGGAAACTCATCAAAAACGCACTGGAACACACACGTCCTTTAAGAAAAAAGAGGGGGGGGGATTGCACTGGACTGCATCAAAAACGCATTTAGAATGCGTTTCTATGGTGTGAACTGGCCCAGAGAGAGAGAAAAGAATGACAGTTGGAGAAAAGGAACAACAGTGAAAAGAATGAGCGAGAAAGAGAGAGAGAGGGGGGAAAGAATGACAGTGAAGGAAAATAATGACAAAGAACAGAAAAGGCACAGTTTAAGAAAGGAGCAACAGTGAAAGAAAAGATTGACAGTGAGAGAAAATAATGGCAGTTGGAGAAAAGAATGACAGAAAGACACAGTTAGAGAAGAATGACAATTAGATAAAAGAATGTAAGTGAGAAAAAAAAATGGCAGTGAGAGAGAGACAGAGAGAAGAATGGCAGTGAGAGAATAGAATGAGAGCATGCAAGAAAATAATGACTGAGCAGAAAGAGGAGTGCTGTCTATAGGTTTCCTGTGTGCTGCGTGTTGTGTGATCTGTGTGTATCTATCTCCATGTAGTATCACTTACCTCTCTAGGGCTGATCTGGGCCTGGATGAGGTCATTTTCCTGGAGTCCCGGGCGCTCTGTTCTCACCATTGCTCTGCAGTAGTGTACACTAAGGCTGCCCATACACTATACAATTTCCTTGTTCAACTTTCCTTTAGATTTACCAAAATATAACATGAAGTCAAACCTAAACACTTTCAATTTGTATGTAATCAGGCAGGCCTTTGCACTAAATGGTTGAAGGTAAATCTAAAGGAAATTGAATAAGAAAGTTGTATAGTGTATGGCCAGCCTTAGAAGTAGGACATATGATGCCCCGTACACACGATCGGACATTGACATTTGTTCCGACAACAAAATCCATCTGATTTTTTCCGGCGGATGTTGACTCAAACTTGTCTTGCATACACACGGTCGCACAAAGTTTTTGGAAAATCCGATCGTTCTGAACGCAGTGACGTAAAACCCGTACGTCGGGACTATAAACTGGGCAGTAGCCAATAGCTTTCGTCTCTTAATTTATTCTGCGCGTGCGTGGCACTTTGTGCGTCGAAATTGTCCACACACGGTCGGAATTTATGCAAACGGATTTTGTTGTCGGAAAATTTTATAGCAAGCTCTCAAACTTTGTGTGTCGGAAATTCGGACGGAAAAAGTGCGATGGAGCCTACACACGGTCGGAATTTCCGACAACAAGGTCCTATCACACATATTCCGTCGGAAAGTCCAGCCGTGTGTACAGGGCATTTCTTTCTACATATTTATACATTGGATGTGGCACTGCCTTTCAAACCTAGGGGAACTAGTCACCCCCTATTTTGTGTACAGGGCATTAGACTTTGTTTGGCACAGCTTGCTGCAATGCACTACACCTCATTGTAACATGCCGTGGTGCATAAAGATGAATGAATTGTAATTTTCTGATATTTCAACAAAGTTGGAAAAATAAGGAAACCGTGTGATGCATCATTTGAATGTCTCAGCACCGCGCCCTGCACAGCGCTCTCCAGCGGCCGCACAAAGTGTTGGCGTTCTATCATTCCTGTATAGTAATATAATCCAGGTGTATTCGTGTTATTCCATGATCCTGTGTGTGGTATAGGTGGCTGTAATGACAAAGTGATACGGGTTGTCATCTGTCTGTTTTTTCTCTGTGTTGTCCTGATCATTTGTGCGTTTTCCTGTGTCCGGCATGTGTTTGAGATGACCGTTGTTTTATACATGTATGTGGAGGAATCGGTGATCTGTGATGACGGGGTACTTGTGGGGGTTCCAGGGGGACGTGTACATTCCGTCACGCTTTGGAAAATAATTGAAAAGTTAAAGAAATCTGACAACTATTTTTTAGGTGATTGAAAAGCGAAGGGTTTGTTGGGAAAACGTTGCACAGGGATAAGGGATATGTGTAAGAATTGTACAGAGGTAGGTGAGCCCAGGGTTTTAGAGAAGGGGTAGGTGATCGAGGTTGTTGGTGTGATTCGTTCGATGTTCTGTAGGAACATGTCATCAGGTTGTTGTTTTCTGGGAGGACGTGTCTGGCTGACATCCTGCGAGGAGCATGGAGTCCTAATATCCTGTGTACTGTGCTTAGTTTATTCTGGTGACGTTCATGCTTTGGTGGTTTTCATATCCGGTACATAACGTTCTTCTCTGTCTGTATTATTTTTGTCTACAGTACAAAGCTGTTTTATCTGTATTTTGATTGTCTGTAGTTCCTTATCTTGGTAATAGCAGTTATGTAACGTGTTTTAAAGCTCTGGCTTCTCTACCTATGGCCCTGGGGCCACATACAACCTTTAAACACGTACTGTGTGGCCCTCGGGGTCCTGCAGATACTGGTTTGTTTTGGCGCTTACTCAGGCCAGTTAACCACTTAAAGACCAGCCTCGTTTTGAGATTTTGGTGTTTACATATTTAAAACTGTTTGTTTTTTTTGCTAGAAAATTACTTAGAACCCCCAAACATTATTGTTTTTTTTTTTTTCTAACATCCTAGAGAATAAAATGGCGGTCATTGCAATACTTTTTTTCACACCGTATTTGCGCAGCGGTCTTACAAGCGCACTTTTTTTGAATAAATAAGACAGCAGTAAAGTTAGCCCAATTTTTTTTTTTTTTTTTATATATAGTGAAAGAATAATGTTACGCCGAGTAAATTGATACCCAACATGTCACACTTCAAAATTGCGCCCGCTCGTGGAATGGCAACAAACTTTTACCCTCAAAAATCTCCATAGGCGACGTTTAAAAAAATTCTACAGGTTGCATGTTTTGCGTTACAGGGGAAGTCTAGGACTAGAATTATTGCTCTCGTTCTACCGCTCGCGGCGATACCTCACATGTGTGGTTTGACCACCGTTTTCATATGTGGGCGCTACTCGCGTATTCGCTTCTGCACGTGAGCTCGTCGGGACGGGGCGCTTTAAAAGAAATTTTTCTTTTTTTTTTCATATTTATTTTACTTGATTTTATTTATTTTTACACTATTTTTTTTTTTTTTTTTAAATTTGGATCACTTTTTTTCCTATTTCAAGGAATGTAAACATCCCTTGTAATAGAAAAAAGCATAACAGGACCTCTTAAATGTGAGATCTGGGGCCAAAAAGTCCTCAGATCTCATATTTGGACTTAAATGCAAAAAAAAAAAAAAAAATGTTGTCATTTGAAAAAAATATGCCTTTAAGAGCTATGGGGGAAGTGACGTTTTACGTCGCTTCCGCCGTGCAGTGTTATGGAGATGGGTGGGGGCTATCTTAGCCTCACTCGTCTCCATGTCAGCCCAGGGGACAGACGCGATCGCCACTGCCGACGGCTCTGGTAAGCGGCAGAGGGCACCAGATCGCGGCAGGAAGGGGGGGCCCTCTCCCGCTACCGATTAAAAGTGATCTCGCGGCAAATCCGCTGCAGAGACCACTTTTATCTTGTAACACGGGGATACCGGGGTTATGGCAGTTAGCTGCTGCCATAACCACGATATCTGTCCCCAAAAAAGGGACGTATATGTACATGTGGCGGTCAGGAAGTGGTTAAGGAAAAATATTCTTTAGCCCTCATTCACATTGGAGTGACTGGTTCGTTACGATTTGACAGGTCAATCGCGCGACAAGTTGCACCCTATTGGCGGGTGTGGCACTGTTCAAACCAGTGTGACGCCAACTTTGCAGTGCCGCAGTGATTTGAAAGTAGTTTCTGCACTAGTTGTGGCGATTATGGGTGTGACTTGCTTAAGCCCCATACACACTATTAGATTTTCTGCAGATTTTTGTCTTCAGATTTACCAAAACCATGTAGTGCAGGGGCCTGCCTGATTACATACACATTGAAACTCTAATGCCCCGTACACGGGATCGGAAATGCCGCCAGCAAAACTCCGATGATAGTTTTTCGTCGGACCGTGTGTATGCTCCATCGGTCTGTTGCTGGCGGACTTCCAGCCAGCAAAAGATTGTGAGCATGTTCTCTATTTTTCAGTCGGGAAAAGTTCCTATCTGAAAATGCGATCGTCTGTGTGCAATTCGGACGTGCAAAAAATGGTTCAGAGAACTTTTGTGTCACCGTGTGTATGCAAGGCAAGCTTGAGTGGAATTCCGTTGGAAAAACCATCCAAGTTTTTTTCTGACGGAAATTCCAATCATGTGTACGCGGCATTAAGGTTTGACCTCCATATTATATGGTTTTGGTAAATCTAAAGAAAATCTAATAGTGTGTATGGGGTCTAAGACATCTGTGTGCATGAAGCTGAACAGATGTCCTCCAAGTTGCACTGACATGCGGCTTTGAAATCGTGCGATTTAAGATTAAAGTGATTTGTAAAGGTTCGTTTTTTTTTTTTTTGTTTTTTTTTCTTAACCACTTGCCACCCGCTATATAGCAATATGATGTCGGCAAAGTGTTTCTGTTATCCTGACCAGACGTCATATGACGTGATCAGGATAACAAGCCAGCGCGCAGCGCGGCAATCTGAGTTTCTGTGTGTCAGTCTGGCACGCCGCATCTCTGATCGTGTTGTGGAGCCTCTGTTATCTTGTTACGCAGGTCTTTTGATAGTTCTTTTCTGCACCCCATGGCTCAGTATCTAGCCTGCTCAGTGCATCCACGTGAGAACACAAAAAAAACAAAAAAACACAAAAAAAACCCCCAAAAAAACAAAAAAAAATACTGTGCTACCTATAGAAACTATCCCCCCAAAAAGCAGCAAACAGTGAGATGTGCACTAAAATAACTAAAAAAAAGAAGAAATAACCGTTCTAAATATAAGTGAAACACGTGAAGCAATCTCAAAGACTTCCGTGAGGAAGTACATATATAAATACAAAAACGTTGAAAAATATTAAAAATCAAATTATGAAAAGTACATGGGTCAACACATGTATGTATGAATCAAACATGAGTGTCCATATGTAATATTTACGAATAAAAATAAGTGTCCGTATATAGTAACAGGAAATAAAAATGTAAAGTAATGATCTGAAAACAGTCCAAGAAAGACCCCTTGGGTGAATCCAACCAGAGTCAATGGTGTAAAAAATTTGAGTGACAACCCATACAGTATCCGCAAATACCCAATAATTGCGCTTACCGCAAGGCAAGCGAACACCAGCCTGTATCACGTCTTGGTGTGGAGAATCAAGATGGTGCTCTAATGCCCCGTACACACGGTCGGACTTTGTTCGGACATTCCGACAACAAAATCCTAGGATTTTGTCCGACAGATGTTGGCTCAAACTTGTCTTGCATACACACGGTCACACAAAGTTGTCGGAAAATCCGATCGTTCTGAACGCGGTGACGTAAAACACGTACGTCGGGACTATAAACGGGGCAGTGGCCAATAGCTTTCATCTCTTTATTTATTCTGAGAATGCGTGGCACTTTGTCCGTCGGATTTGTGTACACACGATCGGAATTTCCGACAACGGATTTTGTTGTCAGAAAATTTTATATCCTGCTCTCAAACTTTGTGTGTCGGAAAATCCGATGGAAAATGTGTGATGAAGCCTACACACGGTCGGAATTTCCGACAACAAGGTCCTATCACACATTTTCCATCGGAAAATCCGACCGTGTGTACAGGGCATTAGACTGTATACATCGTAGCTGAAAGGATGTAATGAGGACACCAAACTTCCATCTGGAAAAAACAAAAATTGTGCCCGTGTCCAAATATATATGGACCTAATGATATGAGCATGAGAGGTATCCTTCGAGATAGGATTATCTGCGACAAAGTACTCCTGTACAAGTACAAAGCTGAACTCCTCTATGTGGGTATCCCCTTCAGTTCTCCCAGATAGAGGAGTTCAGCTCCCATGGTTGAGACAAAGGATCTTCCATTCTATTACTAGTGTAGGACCCACTAATTCGGGGTACTTTGTCGCAGATAATCCTATCTCGAAGGATACCTCTCATGCTCATATCATTAGGTCCATATATATTTGGACACGGGCACAATTTTTGTTTTTTCCAGATGGAAGTTTGGTGTCCTCATTACATCCTTTCAGCTACGATGTATACAGTCTAAGAGCACCATCTGGATTCTCCACACCAAGACGTGATACAGGCTGGTGTTCGCTTGCCTTGCGGTAAGCGCAATTACTGGGTATTTGCGGATACTGTATGGGTTGTCACTCAAATTTTTTACGCCATTGACTCTGGTTGGATTCACCCAAGGGGTCTTTCTTGGACTGTTTTCAGATCATTACCATCCACGTGAGAGCTAACAAACTCATTGACAACTTATACACAGAGACTAATTGTAATTAAAAAAGCCACAAATGTGGGAAGTTAACTTTTAATTGTCATTTTAACACGTGTGTCACCTTTTTTGTGTCTATACCAAAGCCAAACATGTCAGGGGATGTAAACTTTTGATCAGGGCCATTTGGGTCATTTCTGTTTCAGTTATGACTTAAAAAGGAGCCAAACGGCCATATGATAATAAAGGGCTTCACGTGATCACAAGACCGTTTTCTGGCATGATCGGTCATATTTTCACTATCAATGCCAAAATTCCATGACTTCTGCCAAGTATGTTAACTTTTGAAAACAACCGTATAAACGAAAAAAACCCGAAAATTTTGAAAGAAAAAAAACCCTTTATTTTTATTCTTTCTGTTATAAAACATATCCAATTACAAAAAAAATAATAATTTCTTCATAAATTTAGACCAAAATGTATTCTGCTACATAGGGTTGTCCTGATACCGATACTAGTATCGGTATCGGCACCGATACAGAGCATTTGCCCGAGTACTTGTACTCGGGCAAATGCTCCCGATGCTTCCGCCGATACCTGGAAGACAGCTGTGATCGCGCGTGGGGGAGTTACAAGATTCTCCCCCAGCGGCTTTAGTGACATACAGCGGTGATCGGTGGCTGTCACTGCATCCTCCTCCATGCCCCCTCCGTTCCTCTGTCCCCCTCCGCTGTCCCCCTCCGTTCCACCGTTCCCCTCTCCTTCTCTGTCCCCCTCCGTTCTGCTGTGCCTCCGCTGTCCCCCTCCGTTCTGCTGTCCCCCTCTCCTTCTCTGTCCCCCTCTCCTTCTCTGTCCCCCTCTCCTTCTCTGTCCCCCTCTCCTTCTCTGTCCCCCTCTCCTTCTCTGTCCCCCTCTCCTTCTCTGTCCCCCTCCGTTCTGCTGTCCCCCTCCGTTCTGCTGTCCCCCTCCGTTCTGCTGTCCCCCTCCGTTCTGCTGTCCCCCTCCTTCCTTTGTGAATGGATAGAGTCAGCTGATTCTGTCCATTCACATAACTGAAACATTGTAATCTCCTGTGATTACGATGTTTCAGTTTATGAATGGAGAGAAGCCGCTGTCTTCTCTTCATTCTCAGTGCAGCTGAGGCTGCTGAGAAAGGAACTGGGGAATCTCTATCCTCTGTCTCTTTCTCTCTCAAGGGGGAGATATCAGAGGTCTGTTAAGACCCCTGATATCTCACCAAAGCCCCCCAACAGGGCTGATTAAAAAACAAAAAACAAAAAAAAAACACATATTGCAATAAAGAATAAAAAAAAATTATTGTAAAAAATAAAAATTGTAAATAAAATTAAAAAAAAACACACACATACACGGTTCACCCCCCCCCCCCCCCCCCCCCAAAAAAAGAAAGCACTGTTAAAAAAAAACAAAAAAAAAAACACTGTAGCGTGACATTAAAAAAAAAAAGTATCGCTATCGGCGAGTACTTGAAAAAAGTATCAGTACTTGTACTCGGTCCTAAAAAAGTGGTATCGGGACAACCCTACTACTACATGTCTTTGGTAAAAAAAAAAAAAAAAATTAATATCCCAACAAGTGTATATTGATTGGTTTATCTGAAAGTTATAGTGTCTACAAACTATGGTATACAGTGAAGGACGAGCAACATTTTTTTGTTTTTTAAATTCTGATTCGGTTTGCGAGTGTTGTCTCGCAAAACGCGCAGAATTCAAGCTAATAGGGTGTGCAGTACCACATTTGGCCAGAGGTGCGGGGCGCCGGGGACACTCAGAGCGGTTCGGAGCCGCTTGGAAATACTCGGAATCACTCGGAAATACTCCGTTCCCGAATGTTTCCGAGTTCAGCCGAGCTGTCCCCGAGTATTTCCGGGGCTCTCCGGCGCCCCCCCCACCCACCTCTGGACACATACGGTATTGCGTGTAATAGAAGTCAATGCGGAACTAATTATCTTAGTTTCCATTGACTTCTATGGGGAAACTCACTTTGATATGCGAGTGCTTTGGATTACAAGTATTCTCCTGGAATGTATTATGCTCGTAATCCAAGGTTCCACTGTATATACTGGAATTTCGCCGTTATGATGCTTTATTGGTAATGGCGGTGATCAGCGACTTATAGTGGGACTGTGATGGAGTGGCAGATAATATGGCTCTAACAGACACTATCTGGGAGGGTCACTAACTGACACTGACGTGGCTTTTCAGGGAGATTGGACACTGCTGATCAGCTGAAATCAGTTGCCAAGCTTGTGCAGTGTCCAATCACAGCAGGGGATGCGTACACCTAGAAGAAGGCCGATCACGTACACGTATGTGTAGAAGTCTTCAGCTACAAATACTGCAGCTGCTGACTTTTAGAATCCAGCGACTTACCGGTGTCTGGGGTCCAGCGCAGTCAGTTGCTGCAGGTCCCCGGTGCTGCCATTCTGGTTACTGGAATCAGCTGTGGCTTCCTGAGAAGACAGCCGACAGTCCTTACGCATGCACAAGCCCATGCAGCACTTTTTGAATGGTCCCGCAACCTCGTGGTAGGTCATGTGATGTGTCCCAGGAGGCTGCGGGAGGGAGTGACAGCTGTCAGAGTGGGGTTTATATAAAGACTTGTGTGCTCAGGAGGGATCTTTTTGTGCACAATATACAGAAGTGTGAGCTGGATACTGTGGTATATCTGTGAAATATTAGACTTTATAGCCCCTGTGTGTGCAAGGTTGTTAGTGATTATTATGCTGACTGCATTTTGTCGGTGTTCAGGGCCCAGTCGTTGTAAGGTTTTTGGTTGTTTATAATGTATTGTTCATATTTGGTGCACTGTGACAGCAGCATGTCTGTACAGGTGAATATGTTGTATAACATCTGCTCTCGATTTTACATAACCGCTAACATACTGTACATTGCTCTTTCTTTGTGTCTGTGCAGTCACTCCTGGAATGAAGCGTACTGTCATTTATCATCCAGCAGGGGGAGACTGTGAGCCTCCCATCAGGCCCCAGGTAAGATGTGAGTTGTCATGTCGGTGCAGCATTGCTCTGGTGCTTATCCTGCGCATTAGATTGCCAATTCAGCCGCTTTATCAGCGCTCTGTAATAGCGGTCACGCCTGGCTCAGGGTGGAGACCGATGATAAGGAGGGGTGGGAGTGTTTAGTAACTCAAGTGTCTAATGTGTCTTACTGTTTCTTTTGCTTCTTGTTTTCCACTTCTTACCTTCCATTCTTTCCCTTTTTTTATTTTTTTTTTTTCCCAATGTCCCCACGTTCTTCAGCACCCCCACAGATTCCGCTCCCCCAGAGCTTCAATCCATCATGGCAGGGATGGCGTCGGAGGAAAGCGGCACCTTGCGGTGTGGCATCACGCCACTGCAGCAAATTCTGGCCTCAGGGACCGGAGCTCTCCTCACCTCTCTATTCGGTATGAGATGCGGCCAGTGACAGTGGTAATGGGTGGGGGATAGCTATGTGGGCATATTTTATAAGTAGCTGTGTCTCACCTCCTTTGTCGCCCTGTTCATCCTCAGTGACCCCCCTCGATGTTGTGAAGATCAGGCTGCAGTCACAGAAGAAGCCATTTCACAAAGGTAACCTACTGCTTGCAGGGTCTCCTCCACGTCTGATCATCTATAGCTTGCATTGGAAATCTATTGCAAAAAGTTAGTCTGTTCAAAAGTAATCTGTTGTTTTTGGGGCAGGGAAGACTTCCTCAGCCAGTCAGTTTCCAACTGTATATAAAGTGTCAGGTAATAGAAATCATTCCTTGGTGATGCATTCATAGCAGAACTCATTCCATTGTCTTTAATGGAGACTTCTCTTTAGCTGCTAAGAGACTGCCAAAGCTGGAAGATGTGTAATGTGCATAGTGCAGCAACCCTTAGCAACCAGGCTTGTGTGCCTGCAGTAAGCGAAAAATTATAGTTGCTATGGGTAACTGCAGTTTATATATTACAGCTGCTGTGTGTGCTGCCTCATTAAGTAGCCAGCAAGCCTGAAAACCTGTACAAAGTGAGATCTGGAGGTGGCGCTCTTTCAAAAATGTTGCCTGGCTGTCTTTAGCGTCACTATTTTCTTAAAGCAAGCAGCAGCCAGTAAAGTTGCAGCAAAGTCTGAACTCCTGATGTGATTATTGATTCTGGGTCAGAGGCTTAGAATGGATGAGATTGCATGACAGCCAGTCAGCTAGCATTTTTCAGGAGGAGAACTCAGCAATTACAGCCTTTATACAACATTTATAATTCATTAACTATATTCATTGTGACTGGTTGTATGTATGTATGTACCTTGTTTCCCCGAAAATAAGACCTAGCGTGATTGTCGGTTATGGCTGCACTATAAGCCCTCCCCCCAAATAAGCCCTGGTTAAAGTCCCTGTAGGTCATATTTTCGGGGAAACAGGGTAGGGCTTATATTGCAGCCATCACCGACAATCATGCTAGGTCTTATTTTCGGGGAAACAGGGTATGTGTGTGTGTTTTATATATATATATATATATATATATATATATATATATATATATATATATATATATATATATATATATATATATATATATTACAATTTTATATTTTACATGTGCAATTGATTGTATGCTTTATAGTCTAAAACGTGTAGGCAACCTCGGCCCTCCGGCTGTGGTGAAACTACAAATCCCATCATTAATTGTTAGGGTCTTGCAATGTCTCATGGGACTTGTAGTTTCAAAACAGCTGGAGGGCCGAGGTTGTCCACCCCTGGTCTAATGGCCCATACACACGATCCGAATATCGTACGAAAACACTCGTCCGAGGAAGGATCGTACGATTTTTGGATCGTGTGTACACTACTTTCGATAGCCGATCACGACCGTTCATACGATCTTATTCGACCGGGCACGCACGAAAATTTTCCTCGTAGGATTCCAGATCGTACGATTTTCGGTTAGTCAGTATAGTTGTTGTCCGAAAATTCAATACAAATACATTACAACACATGACATCACTTCCGATTTTTTTTTTTTTTTTTTTTCTGTCGTACGAGAATTTTCGTGACTTTATTTATTTAGCTATTCAATTTTTACTTGCGAGTATTAAGCGAAAACGGTCATACGATCGGCCATACGATATTCGGATCGTGTGTACAGGCCATTAAATTATATAATGAAGAGTTTGGTATTTAAGTGAACCTGTCGCATTTCCATTTAAGGCAGAGTAACCGGTTGTCTTAATGGTCCACCTCTTCTGTCATCCTGTTCACCCATCGACGTTCAAAGCCCTGTGTAAGCTCAATATTGGCGCTTACACAGAGCTAACGATTGTTTCACCCCACCCCCACCTGGCAGTGCTCAGGTCTATTGACTGGCTGCTGAGGTGCCGAGCACGGGATCATTAAATGAAGGGGAGAGGGCCATCTATTCCCCTCTACCTGGGAGTGCCTGGAACTTCACAGAGCTTTGCCTTGTGAATGGAGCATTGAAGACAGTGAGCGTCTGCATTAGAGGGGACAGGTTAAAGTGGTTGTAAAGGCAGAAGTTTTTTTTTTTTTTTTTTTTTGTTAAGATAAAAGCGCCCTATTACTTACCTGAGCCCCATCTTGATCCAGCGATGTTGCACGAGAGACTCGGCTGTCCCGGACTTTCCCCCCTCATTGGCTGAGACAAAGGCTGAGTCTTTGGCTCCCACTGCTGTCATTCAAAGTCGGTGAGCCAATAAGGAGAGAGAGGGAGCGGGGCCTGGTCACGGCTCTGTGTCTAAATGGACACAGGGAGCTGCGGCTAGGGTGCCCCCATAGCAAGCTGCTTGCTGTGGGGGCACTCAACAGGAGGGAGGGGCCAGGAGCGCCAAGAAGGACCCAAGAAGAGGAGGATCTGGGCTGCTTTGTGAAAAACCACTGTACAGAGGAGGTAAGTATAACATGTTTATTATTTTTAACAAAAAAAATAAAATAAGACTTTAGTATCACTTTCAGTGACAGGTTCACTTTATGTGACAACAAATCAGAAATCATGTTTAGCCCGGCTGGCTTCAGGTATCTGGTTGCTATGTTTTAGTGCCATTTGCATATCATCTACACTGTTTGCGCTTCTTTATTAGATAACCACCCTTTAGCCGCTACATCTTCATGAAAAGCACTGACACTTTCAGCTTTAACATCATCGCTTCTGACATTAATGCCTATATATATGTATCTGTATGTTATTATACATATATTGCATAGATCATATTTTTGTTCTTATTCCCAATTTTTTCCCTCTTGTGTTGCAGTAATGTCTGTAAAGTCTCTTCCCTGGGCACCCCCCTTGCGCCAGCCCAAATGTGAGTACAGGTTGGCCCGCTCACTTCTCCTAGCATGATAAGAAAGTTTGCTGGGCAAACTCAGGCAATGTGGTGTTAACGTGTTGCCCCTTGCTTTAGACGATGGTGTATTTGTCATGGGGCTCAGTAGCTGCCGCCTATAGCAACCAATCAGGTTTCATCTTTTATTCTCAGACTGGTTCTGGAAAAAAATGTTCTAAGGATTCTGATTGGTTCCTGTGGGAAAATTGCTGCACTTGTACTTTACTGTTTATAAATGTTCCAGTGTGTCCACATGTTGTCCTCAATTCCCAACTGCATTGTGACATCTGCAGTGTACATAGAGAGAGCTCTGTGGTTATCAATGTATACGCATTGTCACTGGCCTGTTTTTATTATGTGGCAGTATGATCAGAACGTCCTGAGGGCTGATTGTCCTAATGATCAAGTGGAATTTGCTCCTGTAATATCTTTCAGATTAATGGACATAGATGAGTAGCAGTATGCTATAGATCTCCACAGCTCTGATGTGGTGAAAGGTTAAAGCTGAACTACAGGCAAGCAGTTGAATACAGAGATAAAATATATATACAGTTGTGCTCATAAGTTTACATAGCCTGGCAGAATTTATGATTTCTTGGCCATTTTTCACAGAATATGAATAATAACACAAAAACTTTTCTTTCACTCATGGTTAGTGTTTGGCTGAAGCCATTTATTATCAATCAACTGTATTTACTTTTTGTAAATCATAATGACAACAGAAACTACCCAAATGACCCTAATCAAAAGTTTACATACCCTGCTGATTTTGGCCTGATAACATTAACACAAGTTGACACAGGGGGGTTTGAATGGCTATTAACGGTAACCATCCTCACCTGTGATCTGTTTACCTGTAATTAGTGTGTGTATAAAAGGTCAATGACTTTCTGGACTCCTGACAGACCCTTGCATCTTTCATCCAGTGCTGCACTGACGTTTCTGGATTCTGAGTCATGGGGAAAGCAAAAGAATTGTCAAAGGATCTGCGGGGAAAAGGTAGTTGAACTGTATAAAACAGGAAAGGGATATAAAAAGGTATCCAAGGAATTGAGAATGCCAATCAGCAGTGTTCAAACTCTAATCAAGAAGTGGAAAATGAGGGG
Organism: Aquarana catesbeiana; assembly: GCF_042186555.1. Lineage (NCBI taxonomy): Eukaryota > Metazoa > Chordata > Amphibia > Anura > Ranidae > Aquarana > Aquarana catesbeiana. Next base: position 50,402,140 of record NC_133335.1, read on the forward strand.
TTCTGTTGAAACCAAACCACGGTCAGGTAGACCAACTAAAATTTCACCCACAACTGCCAGGAAAATTGTTCGGGATGCAAAGAAAAACCCACAAATAACTTCAGGTGAAATAGGTGAAAATTTCAGAGGACTCTCTGAAAACATGCGGTGTGGCTGTTTCAAGATGCACAATAAGGAGGAACTTGAAGAAAGATGGGCTGCATGGTCGAGTTGCCAGAAGAAATGCCAAAAAGTATCCTGCTTACAATACGCCAAACAGCACACAGACAAGCCTCAAACCTTCTGGCACAAAGTCATTTGGAGTGATGAGGTCAAAATTGAGCTTTTTGGCCACAACCATAAACACTACATTTGGAGAGGAGTCAACAAGGCCTATGATGAAAGGTACACCATTCCTACTGTGAAACACGGAGGTGGATCGCTGATGTTTTGGGGATGTGTGAGCTACAAAGGCACAAGAAATTTGGTCAAAATTGATAGCAAGATTAATGCAGTATGTTAGCAAAAAATACTGGAGGAACATTTGCATTCATCAGCCAGGAAGCTGGGCATGGGACATACTTGGACATTCCAACATGACAATGATCCAAAACACAAGGCCAAGTCAACCTGTCATTGGCTACAGCAGAATAAAGTGAAGGTTCTGGAGTGGCCATCTCAGTCTCCTGATCTCAATATCATTGAGCCACTCTGGGGAGATCTCAAACGTGCAGTTCATGCAAGACAGACCAAGAATTTACAGGAACTGGAGGCTTTTTGCCAAGAGGAATGGGCAGCTTTACCATCTGAGAAGATAAAGAGCCTCATCCACAAATACCACAAAAGACTTCAAGCTGTCATTGATGTTAAAGGGGCAATACACGGTATTAGGAACTGGGGTATGTAAACTTTTTTGATCAGGGTCATTTGGGTAGTTCCTGTTATTATGATTTAAAAAGAGTAAACACAGTTGATTGATAATAAATGGCTTCAGCCAAACACTAATCTCTCCCCCCCCCCATGACATCACTTCCAGCACAGGCTGGAAATACATTTTTTTTAAAGCAAAAGATCAAAAAAAAATTTTTTTTTTCGTCTTTTACTTTTAAAGGTAAAGAAGAGTTTTGGGGTCTTTTTGACTCCAGATCTTGCCATAAAGAGGACCTGCTATCCTTCTTTCTATTACAAGGGATGTTTACATTACTTGTAATTGGCATAAAAGTGATTACATTTTTTTTTTTTAAAGGGACAGTATAAAAAGTAAAATAAATAAGATCAATAATAAATGTAAACTGTGTTCGCACCACACGTGAGGTGTTGCCGCAAATGTTAGAGCAAGAGCAATAATTCTAGCGCTAGACCTCCTCTGTAACTCTAAGCAGGTAATCTGTAAAGGCAATTAAAACTTTTGTCTATGGAGATTTTTAGATCCCTTCGTTTGTAGCCATTCCACGAGTGGGCGCAATTTGAAAGTGTGACATGTTTGGTATCTATTTACTCAGGGTAGCATCATGTTTTACAAAAAAATTCGGATATATATTGTGTTTTTTTTTGTTTTTTATTCATTCAAAAAAATTTTTTTCCAAAAAATTTATTTGAAAAAAACTGCTGTGCAAATACCGCGTGAGGTCAAAAAATTGCAACAATCGCCATTTTATTCCCTAGGCTCTGTGCTAAAAAATTTATAGTATTTTGGGTTCCAAGTAATTTTCTAGCAAAAATATTGATTTAAACGTATAAACAAAAAGTGCCAAAAAAGCCTGGTCGGGGAGTAGTTAATGATTTATTAAATGGGTTGTAAACCCTCAAGGTTTTTCACCTTAATGCATTCTATGCATTATGGTGAAAAAACCTTCTGTAGTGCAGCAGCCCCCCCCCCCCCCCCCTACTTACCTGAACCCGATCTTTCCAGCGACGAGAACAAGCACAGCAGCTCCAGCCGCTGTCTTGGGTCCTCATTGGATAGATTGACAGCAGCAGCAGCCATTGGCTCTCCCGCTGCTGTCAGTCAAATCCAATGACGCGGGGGCCGAGTCCTCCTGTCTGTGTCAATGGACGCAGCAGCAGGATTCCGGAGCACGCTGCACGGGTGCCCCCTTGGAATGTGGGTCTCAGAGGGGGCACTCGATGCGCAGAGGAGCCAGGAACACCGGTGGGGGACTCCAAAAGAGGAGGATCGGGGCCACTGTGCAAAACGGTTGCACAGAGGAGGTAAGTATACCATGTTTATTTTTTTTTTTTTTTAAAAAGTGAACCTTTACTGACATCTAATCACACACGTAGGTTGGACTTGTGTCTCTTTTCAACCTCACCTACTAAATTAAATATCTACAACCCCTTTTAATAAATACATATCTGCATTATTTGCGTGTTTTTGTATGTGCCTGCAATGAAGCTTTAGCCCTGGTTGCTGTGGTTACTCTGTATCCGCAGTCTCTGTCCTGCTTTATCCTGTAGTCTAATTAGTTTTCTTGTTGTCTTTCCCCGGTGATAATTATTCCCTGTATGCCGTGGTTATGTGCACTCACTGACAGAATGGGTCTGTTATATAAATCCTTGGAGGAAAATGTCCAAGTTGCCCATATAAACCAGTTGGTTTCTTCAGTTAATTTCCCAGCCTGCATTAGATTATTTACAATTGAAGTCGAGGTGCTATGGGCCGGACCTTCCTTTCCTTTTTTTTTTTTTTTTTTTTGTTTTTTTTTTTTTTGTTTATATATGAGGTCCACTGTTAATTGCTGTGATCACGAGCCTGCTTGACACTATGCCCCACCAAACTAAAACTGCCTGAAAAGCTTCCCTCCGTACACTAATGTTTATTATTTTTCTAACACTCTCTGACCATTTTCCTGCTCACTCCTGGCTTTCCTAATCTCTTCATCTACCTTTTTAAGTACCAAGGTTTGTAGATTTCATCCTCTTATCTCTTCCTCTGTTATCCCACACAGGGCGCTGCTTCCTGTATTGTAATGGACTCATGGACCATCTGTTTGTGTGCCAGCATGCCACAGCTTGCAGCACTTGGTACCGCGCACCCACATACTTCAATGGAACCTTGGTAAGTGCAAAAAGGGGTCATAGGTGGGAAGCCTGTGAATGTAGACCTAGACAGGAATGTGCAGATATAGAAGAGCAGATATACCGGCTCGTCCACACAAGTCTGCATTGCTTGAGGCAAGCTGAAACCATTGTGTGAATTCACGCAATTTAAATAGCTATTCCTCTGCAAAGGGTAGTTTGCCAGCCTGCAGCTTTACTTAAACCCTGATGGGTTTTACTTGCTCTTTGTTCCCCTGCAAAGTAAAGGCATTATGGGCTAGTATGCATTGCATACTTGCCCATTATGTGTCACTTTACAAACGAAGCCCGCGATGTCCACCAAGGTGTCGCGGCTGGTGGCCGCGTCCATGTCCATCTTCACCCCTCTTCCTTTTTGGCCCGTGGACTCCGGCTCTGTGACTGGCTGGAGCCGCGTGACGTCAGCCACGACACTTGCACGTGAAGAAACAGCACGGAGGTTCCTTTTCTTCACAGCGTATGCGCCGATGACATCGTTGGCGCACTACAAGGTAATGGTCTCCTAAACGGCACACATTTAGAAGATATTTCCACTACCTATAGCTAAGCCTTATTCTAGGCTTCTCTATAGGTAAAACTCAAAATTGGAGGTTTACAACCACTTTAAAGCCCAGCTGAAGTTTAAACAGAAAGTGAGCAGAAAAATTGAATAGTGAGCTAAAAGCTTAGAATCAATGTCTTACTGTTTGTAGGCATTTTAAAGCAGTGGTTATCAACTTATGAGCTAAATGCGGCCCCTAACATCACCAAAGGGCCATACCCAATGTTCAATATACGCTTTATTGTCAAAAGTATTGGGACGCCTGCCTTTACACCCACGTGAACTTTAATGGCACCCCAGTCTTAGTCCGTAGGGTTCAATATTGCAGCTATAACAGCTTCAACTCTTCTGGGAAGGCTGTCCACAAGGTTTAGGAGTGTGTCTATGGGAATGTTTGGCCATTTTTCAGAAGTGCATTTGTGAGATCAGGTACTGATGTGGATGAGAAGGCCTGGCTTGCACTCTCCACTCTAATTCATCCCAAAGGTGTTCTCTTGGGTTGAGGTCAGGACTCTGTGCAGGCCAGTCAACGTCCTCCACCCCAAACTCTTTGTGCACTGGTGCGCAGTCATGTTGGAACAGGAAGGGGCCATCCCCAAACTGTTCCCACAAAGTTGGGAACATAAAATTGTCCAACATTTCTTGGTATGCTGACGCCTTAGGAGTTCCCTTCACTGGAACTAAGGGGCCAAACCCAACCCCTGAAAAACAACCCCACACCATAATCCCCCCTCCACCAAATGATTTGGACCAGTGCACAAAGCAAGGTCCATAAAAACACGGATGAGTGAGTTTGGGGTGGAGGAACTTAACTGACCTGCACAGAGTCCTGACCTCAACCTGATAGAACACCTTTGGGATAAATTAGAGTGGAGACTGCGAGCCAGGCCTTCTCATCCACATCAGTGCCTGATCACACAAATGTGCTTCTGGAAGAATGGTCAAACATTCCCATAGACACACTCCTAAACCTTGTGGACAGCCTTCCAGAAGAGTTAAAGCTGTTATAGCTCCAAAGGGTGGGCCAACTCAATGTTGAACCCTAGGGACTAAGACTGGGGTGCCACCTATCAGTGCCCATCATCAGTGCCCATCGGTGCCACCTCATTGGTGCCCGTCAGTGTAGCCTTATCAGTGCCCGTCATTGAAGAAGAAAACTTACTTATTTACAAAATTTTTTAGCAGAAACAAAAACTTTTTTTTTTTTTTTTTCTAAATTTTCGGTCTTTTTTTATTTGTTGCGTAAAAAATAAAAATCCCAGAGGTGATCAAATACCACCAAAAGAAACCTCTATTTGTGGGAACAAAATGATAAAAATCTAGTTTGGGTACAGTGTTGGATGACCGCGCAATTGTCATTCAAATTGCGACAGCGCTGAAAGCTGAAAATTAGCTTGGACAGGAAGGTGTATAAATGCCCGGTATTGAAGTGGTTAAAGAGAATCTAGCACAAAGTGTCAGATGGAAGCAGACATTTTACTGCCTCCCAGACTCCCGATTTACAAGGAGGTGACGAGACAGAACACATTTAATCACTATGTGCCTTTGCAGCTTACATCAGAAGCTTCTGATATAGATATTTTTTGCTTCCTGATAGACTGTCTTTAATTAAAGGCATTGTAAACCTTCATGTTTTTTCACCTTAATGCATCGTATGCATTAAGGTGAAAAAACACCTGGCAGTGACTTACCTGAGCCCTGGAACTTGACCTGGCGGGGACGCGCTGTCTCGCTGTCTCTCTGCCCGGGGCTTGATTGGTTAGATTGATAGCAGGGCAGCCATTGGCTCCCACTGCTGTCAATCAAATCCAATGATGTGGGGGGCGGGGCCGAGTCATACATTACGGAGGCTATGGACGCCGAATGCTGGACTCGGGAGCGTGCCCGCAAGGCAACCCCCTCGGGAGAGCGCTTCTCCTAGGGAGTTATCTGATGCCGGGAGGAGCCGTGAGAGCCATCGGGGGACTCCAAAAGAGGAGGATCGGGACCACTCTGTGCAAAATGATCTGCACAGTGGAGGTAAGTATGATATGTGTGTTTTTTTTTTTTTTTTTCTTTTTTAAATAACAAACGAACCCTTACAATCTGACTTTAACTATAGGTTAAAATAATAATAGAAAATAACTACTACAAGTATTTATTTCATAGATGTGTGTGTGTGTGTGTATTTGCCCTACAACACATGCCTGCTGATTCGGTCCATATTTCTGTGGATGGCCACATACTCCATTAGTAAGGACCCAGCCATAGGACTGAACAAGGTCCACAGCCCAGTGGACAAGGATGAGCTCAGGCTTGTTCAGACACAAGTCCAAACTCACTCGAACTTTCCCACTGGGAAGCTGTCAAAGCGGACAGCCAATCATAGGCAGTGGAGGCATTCCCTGCCCCACAGCCCCATAAATACAAGCCCCTTGCATATGTGTAGCTGTGGGGCAGGGAATGCCTCCACTGCCTATGAGTGGCTGTCTGCTTCAACTTCCCGGGGGATAGTTTAGGCAGGTTTGGACTTGTGTGCTGAGCTGATCACTAACAGTGAGGAGGGTAGAGTGAGCAGAGTGCTGATCTTATCAGTGTGCTGTTGCTCCTTCATTATCCAGTCAGCAGACTGATGATGTGTGCTTTACTGGACTTTGAGTGGAGGTTAAGCCCTCGTTCACATTGCATGTGGCTTTGAAGTCGGGTGACTTCATCTGACATTGCACGATTTCAAAGCCGCATGTCAGTGCGACTTTGAAGACATCTGTGAGGCGTCCTGCACAGATGTCTATGCAAGTCGCACCTGAAATCACCAAAAGTAGTGCAGGAACTACTTTTTCATATTAATGCGGCACTGCACAGGCGGCGTCGCATTGATTTGAACATGGCCATTGCCAACAATAGGGTGCCACTTGTCATGCAATTAGACCTGTCAAATCACATGACAAGTCGCTCCAATGTGAATGAAAGCCAAGCGTCTAGCTGTGCTGTCTGGCAAATGGGGCCTGGGTCACAAAATGAGCTGACCCATTGCCATATATGTATTTCAGCTCTCTGTTTATCTGCTTGTCTAAAGTTAAAATTTAAAGTGGTTGTAAAGGAATTTGTTTTAAAAAAAAAAAAAAAAACATGTCTATAATTACTTGCTCCTCTTCTTCTCGGGCCCCCCGACAGCGCTCTTCCTCTCTTGCTGGGGCCCGCAATAGGAAACCAATTCCCATGGGTGCACTTGTATGGGCTCGCCCCGCTGCTGTGTCCATTGACACAGGCAGCGCTTCCTCATCACTGGAGTTGGTTGACGGGAGCAAAAGGCTCCCGCTGGTATCAATCTGCCCAATGAGGAGGCGAGAACCACTGCTCTCATACACGTCGCTAAGTTGGATCCGACTCGGGTAAGAAGAAGGGGGGCTGGGGGGATCCTGCAGCAGAGAAGGTTTTTTTTACCTGAATGCATTAAGGTAGAAAAAAACTTGAGGCTTTAGAACCACTTTAATAGTAGGTTTTTATTGAATCCTGAAGTCTCTTTTTTTAAGGCGTTTTTTTCTTTCTTTCTTTCCTTTTTTTACCTTTTTATTCAATTTTTTTTTTTCACCTTAGGATGCCTTTGTGAAGATCACACGCCATGAGGGGTTAACATCACTTTGGAGTGGCCTTCCCCCAACACTGTAAGTAAAGGGCTTGTGAATGCTGGTCTGAACAACATATATCATGTAGTACACACATTTTCAAGCTTTATCTTGGCTTATTAAAGCCCCTGAAGCAACCCTTTTCTCTGGTCATGCACGGTAAAGTGGAAAGGTCCATTCATGCCCCCTCCTACCCAGCTGTACATCCTTAAAGGGGTTGTAAAGGTAAAAATTTTTTCACCTTAATGCATTCTATGCATTAAGGTGAAAAAACTTTTGACAGTACCGCCGCCCCCAGCCCCCCCGTTTTACTTACCTGACGCCTCGAATCTTTGCTCCTCGTCCTCGTCAGCTTCATTGCAGCTCAGCCTGGTCGCTGATTGGCTGCAGTGGATGGATTGAAAGCAGCGCAGCCATTGGCTCGCGCTGCTGTCAATCACATCCGATGACGCGGCGCGCCGGGGGGCGGGGCCGAGTGATACAGCGAGCGGCTATAGCCGCCAGCTGTATCACGGGAGCGCGCCCGCAAGCACTCACCACCGTGCGAGGGAGCTCGCATGAAGGTGGTAAATGCTTGCGGGGAGGAGCTGAAACAGCCACCGAGGGACCCCAGAAGACCAGGTTCGGGGCCACTCTGTGCAGAACGAGCTGCACAGTGAAGGTAAGTATAACATGTTTGTTATTTTAAAAAAAAAAAAAAAACAACTTTACAACCCCTTTAAGCCGGCCATAGACGGTTTGAATCTCAGCCAGTTCAGCAGGGACCAGCCAGGATTCGAACCATGTATGGGCAGGCTGATTGTACCAAAGTTCCTCGATCGATCAACTTGGGTATAACCAGCCTTTCAGATTTTACATGCGATTATTGCAAGTGGCTGTGTGGCCTGGCTCACACCTATGGGTTTTTTTTTTGGTGCTTTTTGCAGAAACGCACTATAGTCCATTTAACAGGGTTTCCTTACGGACATGTTCACATAAATGCTTTTTTCAGCTGCTGTGTTTTTGGAAAGGGTCTACTTTTTGGTTTCATAGACTTCAATGGAGAAGCTGCAGAAAAGCATGTAGTGCGTTTTTTAAGCTGCCCAACAACATTGGGCAAGAAAAAAAAAACGCTTTTCTGCAGCTCCATTGAAGTCTATTTTACGGTGCCTTTTGGTTCAAAAGTCCCTGACCCTTTCCAAAAACACCGTGGCTGAAAAAAGCATGAATGTGAACGTGTCCCATAGGAAGCAACGTTAAATGGACTGTAGTGCGTTTTCTGCAAAAAGCACCAAAAACCGCATAGGTGTGAATCAGGCCTTGTAGTCACTAGCAGTAATGACTGCCCCCTCACCAAGGGATCACATTGGGAGGGATTCCACATCAACACAGTCAGTGGTTGCAGGAAAGAAAATCGCTTGCATCTATGGCTGGCTTAACCTTTGCAAGCTTTCTTCTGCACTGTGGATGTCAGAAAGAGGGGAAGAATTGTTTCCTGCCCCCCTGTGACAATGCTGGGCTAATCTTTAGTCACTAAGCTGTTTCATGGGACTGGGAATAGAGGAAGGGATGTCACCTTTGCAAGGAGAATAGGAAAGGGAGGGGTATGCAGGGTGCAGGGTGTTAAATTTACATCTTGCTGCTGTTATTGCATTGATTTTTGTGCACTTTTTTTTTTTTTTTCATTCAGCAACTCAATGCGTACAAACTATAAAAATCTGAGTTATATAAGGGTTAGCACTGATAAGCTGGCTGTTAATCTTTTATCCAGAGTCATAGATCAGGAACATGAATTGATTTTCCTATTAGGCAATCGGATACTTTGGAACGGTTTTGTTTTAGCAGGTTAACACAGTTCACTCCATTTTTTTTTTTTATTTTGTCCTAACAAAACCATGTAAAGGTACACTTCATAATAATAAAGGTTTCCTATTCACCTTAAGGATTCTATATTACATTCAGGAAACAGACTGGCAGTAAGAGAATGATGCCATGGTCATGGCCTTGTGAAAGTATGCAGAGACACAAGCTATCGCCAAATATATCTAACAGATATTAGAAGGCAGTGGGTGATGTCCACCCAGTGCTACAATACTATTTTTGGTTGGGTCAGCCTTGAATTTTCCTCCTAGAGCAGAAGTTCTGCTTACATGGTGTTTATTATCCAGGGAGTGTAGAGGGTTGCGCTGTCCTAATTGCAGAATGAAAATGACATTTGTCACAGAAGAATAAAACAATTATTTCTTTTTAATTACTTTTTAGAGAGCGGAGGTTGTGTTGTTTTTATTCATATTGATCGGTTAGTAACAAGAGGTTTATTGCTGGTAATTCTTCAAACACAATGACATAAATTATATAAATAATTGAGGGACAGATACACACATATGTAGAATATATATATATATATAGAGAGAGAGAGAGAAAGAGAGAGAGACACAACACGGGACACGTTCTCCAATGCAAAAATTCTTTATATCAAATGCTCTTCAAGGCATAAAATGGTTACATGCTACTGTACAGTTAGCCTCGGTTCACACCAGAGGCGGCACGACTTGCAGGTCGCCTCACCGAGGCGACCTGCACACGACTGCCTGGGCTACTTGCAAAACGACTTCTGTATAGAAGTCTATGCAAGTCGCCCCCAAAGTCGTACAGGAACCTTTTTCTAAGTCGGAGCGACTTGCGTCGCTCCCCTTAGAACGGTTTCATAGCACAGAATGGGAGGCGACTTGTCAGGCGACTAGGTCGCCTGACAAGTCGTCCCTGTGTGAACCGAGCCTAAAGAGCATATCGTGCTCTTCATCAGGCTTCGTGTAATGATCTACTTTCTGCCACATGTTTTATACTAACACTGCAGGGTGTAGCCTCACAGGTGTGTCACACTAATTCAATTATCACTGTTGCTCAAAAAGCACTTTCACCTGTTATCATACCTCGAACCTCCTCCAAACTTTAAAACTAAAATTCATTGGTACATAATCATCATTCATCTAATCATTAAATTTATCAAGTAGAAGGAACAATTCAATTCTTATCTTGGTTAAATAGTAATGAGACTAATCCATCATTGGATCAAAAGGAACAAAAGTTAGAAAAAATTACACAAAAGTACACATAAAATGCACACAATTGCAAAACAAAGCCCTATATTTTATTAAGACTGTCTATCAGCCAAAGTCCACCTCCAGATGCGTTCCACATTTCCTGTCCTGTATAGTTTCATCCAACCTGTCAGGAAGCATGAAATATATCTCTCACAAGCTTATAAGAATAGGTATAAGTCATAATATGACTTATACCTGTTATAAGCTTGTGAGAGATATATTTCATGCTTCCTTACAGGTTGAATGGATATACAGGACAGGAAATATGGAATACATCTGGAGATGGACTTTGGCTGATAGACAGTCTTAATAAAATATAGGGCTTTGTTTTGCAATTGTGTGCATTTTATGTGTACTTTTGTGTATTACTTTTTTTTTTTTTTTTTTTTTTACACAATTTTAAGTACATTTTCGTTTTACATACATGCTCTGGTCCTATTGTGTACCTTAAAGTGAGGTATGTCTGTACTTGCCACAGTACGCACTGTTTGGACCAAAGATATACACAATAAAGTGGATGCATGGATTATACTATATTTATATATCCGATGCCAGATGCCATAGTTATTGTAAAAAGAACTATGAAGTAAGAGTGAAAGCCAACCCCGACCTCCCTCTCTCTTGGGCTATTTGCAGATAGGCAGCAGGTCTTGTGACTGAGTGAGAGCAAGAGCTAGCACTGCCTTACCTCTCATTGGGCAGCGGGTCTTGTGCCTGAAGCCGGCCATAGATGGAGCTTGCAAAGCCATAGTTGCAGGAAAAAAAAAAATCTCTCCATTCCCCCATCAGCACAGTCAGTGTTGGTAGGAAAATCCCTCGGTGGAGCTTAAAGAAATAATTCCAAATGGCTGCACTTCCAAAAATCCTTTTATTGAAGCTTCATGTGACAAGTGGTTGACAGATGGAGCAGGGGACAAAGAGGTAGACGCTTTTCGTGCAAATGTTAGCGCTTAGTCATTACCTTTCGAAACTAGTCACCACAATCGCCTATATACTGCTTCAATGTGTCATCATTAGGTTACAGGTAAACTAACCAATTTAAAATTAGTACTGAGCTGGTGTTACAAAGAAAACCCGGCTAGTTCGGGAGTTCGGTCCAAATCCACTGCCAGAAAAAAATCTGATACACCAATTGAACTCTGAGCAAACTCGACACATCAGTCCAAATCATTGTATAGTTACAGCAACATACACAAAATTAATAGAAAACCTGCACTGTGTATGTGTGTGTATGTATATGTATATGTGTGTGTGTGTATGTGTGTGTATATATATATATATACACAATGAAGTTGATGTTGAGAACAAATGATTTTAGAACATCATGGGGACTGATACTGGCATACTCCCAACGTATGTGCATAGTCTCGAATGTCAATGGCAAAAAAAAAAGGTGAAGAGAGAAATAGGTGCTAATAGACTCATGATGTTCTAACACTTTGCTTTTAAAATCATTTGTTCTCAACGTCAACTTCATTGTGTGTGTATACATGTTTTCTATTTTCTAATATTTTTTGTGTGTTGCTGTAACTGTACAATGATTTTGACTGATGTGTCGAGTTTGCTCCAGTTCAATTGGTGTATCAGATTTTTTCTGACAGTGGATTTGGACCGAACTCTTAAACATCAGATTTGAGTGTAAGTACCGTGTATTCTAGCCAGGTTTGCTTTGTAACACCATCTCAGTACTAGTTTAAATTGGTTAGTTCACCTGTAACCTAATGATGACACATTAGAGCAGTATATAGGTGATTGTGGTGACAAGTTCCAATAGGTAATGACTAAGCGCAAACATTTGCGCGAAACGCGTCTACCTCTTTGTCACCTGCTCCACTTGCCATATGAAGCTTCAATAAAAGGATTTTTGGAAGTGCAGCCGTCCAGAATTATTTCTTTGTTACACAGCATGCGAGCTGGGCTAGTACCTGACTAATGTGTGTGGGGATTAACCAGAGACTCGCTCACCTGGAGCAGCTTTCCTTGTTCCCTTGGTGGAGCTATTGTGTTCTCCCAGCAGGGGGGAGCCATCCCAGTCAGAAGAACACACAGCAATTATTGCTAGTGGCTATAGCCACTGGCAATAATCACATGAAAAATCTAACAGGCTGGTTGTACCCAAGTTGATCAACTTTTGGTACAATCAGCCTGCCTGCCCATACATGGTTCGAATCTCGGCCAGTACCTGCTGAACTGGCTGAGATTCGAACAGTCTATGGCTGGCTTTAGTGAGGGCAAGAGCTAGCACTGCCCCTCCTTTCCCTCCCTGTGCCATCAGCAGAGACACAATGGGGTTGATTTTCTAGAACCGGAGAGTGCAAAATCTGGTGCAGCTCTGCATAAAAACAAATCCAGCTTCCAGGTTTTTTTTTTTTTTGTCAAAGCATAAATAAACAAGCTGAAGTTAGAAGCTGGTTGGCTACCATGCACAGGTGCACCGGATTTTGCAGTCTCCAGTTTTAGTAAATCAACCCCAGCGGGTATTGTGACTGAGAGCGGGTGATATCATTGTCCTTCTTCTCACTACCTAGGCTATCGGCAGAACGGGTCTTCTGACTGTTGCCATCATTTTTATGTCACAGTGGTGGTGAAGAACATGGTCCACCATGCTTGTCTGCATAGGCAGTGTGCAGCTTAGTGATCCGCGCCTCACTACGCTGTACAGTTTCCAGATGGGGGGAGAATGTGCTGCCATCTCGTTCCCGAACTCGAATCACTTTATTGAAAGGCCCATCTGCAGCTGACTATGCTATTGCTGGACCTTTTTGATTGGTTTTCAGGCTGTGCATGTGCAAGGTGTAGTTCTGAGAATACTCAGGAAGTTTTCTCTGTGACTCCAGGGCCTGCAGACCTTTGATTTGAATAAAAAAAAAAAAAAAAAAAAATTGAGATGGTGCCTTTGCAGCCAATCAGATTATACATTTTATTCTTTGTGTTGCTGGTTTGGTGTGGGCATCAGACCTGCTCGAACCAATTTTTATAAATTATTCTGTTTGTTACAGTAACTAGCTATCATCTGGTAAAGGATGTTTATCAATTTGTTTTCTGTGCTTTAGCTGTATTCAAGAGGTAATCCCCACCATGGTGACCATCTCTCTGTCTTCCCCCACAGGGTGATGGCTGTACCAGCAACCATTATCTATTTCACCTGCTACGATCAGCTGAGGGACTTTCTGTATTATGGTCTGGGGTACAGTGGCAGTCACATTCCTCTCATTGCTGGAGCTCTTTCTCGATGTAAGTGTTGCTGCACAAATGTTGATGTACTTTGTGTTAATTTTTTATTGCAGTTTATAATTTCTCTGGTTCTTCCCTGTTAGTGGGCGCTGTGACAGTCATCAGTCCTCTAGAGCTGATCCGTACTAAAATGCAGTCCCGCCAGCTGTCATACATCGAGTTAGGAGCCTGTCTGCGATCTGCTGTATCTCAGAGTGGCTGGCTGTCGCTGTGGAAGGGATGGGGCCCCACAGTGCTGCGGGATGTGCCATTCTCAGGTATGGTAAATGTTAGTAGACATCATTCTGTACTGAACATCCTCAGGGTACAGGGCACCCTTAGGTGCCTAATATTCAGTGTGGAGTAATATACATGTGGTGCTAGTCGCAGTTCACACAATTCAAAACTGCTAAATACACAAATGGGTGGTGCTTTACCTGTCAGTGGATTTATATTTCTGTCCATCCAGCCCTGAAATGTATACAACTCTTCTGCACAACATAGCCCTGTATGGCAAGGAAAGAGACCCTTTTTTTTTTTTTTTTTTTCCCCCCTGACACAGTTTTACTCTCATTTATAGGTCCCAACCTTCTTTCTCAGCCTGTAACTGGACAGTGAAAGGAGAAGCTCTTTTCTGTCACTCTGCTCTCTCCTTCTCTGGCTTCTCCCTTCTCTGGCTTAACCCGTTCCAGCCGACGCCTCCCGGCCCTTTAAGAGTTGTAAATGCCAGGAGGTGGAGGCGGGCATTTTGGGTCATCTTACCGCTGTGATTGGTTCTCGCAGCGGTCACGTGATCAGAAAGCTCCCAATTGCAAGTATGCATTGGCATCTTTCCAGTGTCCACCGGTGACTGTACTGGATGCGCGCACTCTCAGCACAGTTTCATGTTTACACAAGGCCGCATATATGTGGCCGCTCAGCGTGAAGGTCCACTCACCGAGAGGCCACATATGTGCATTCGGCCGGCAGCAAGAGGTTAAACTGCAGCACACCTGATTGGCTGCTGCATCTCCCTCTACGTTTTGAGTGCAGATGTTTATTCGAGCCCGATTCATGTACTTACACTGCTTCCATTTAAAAAATACAATTTAGGTTGTATAAATGAATACAGAGCTGCATTCATTTGTGTACGTTAGATTTGCCTGGAGTTCAGCTGTAAATTTTCTAAGCTGCTTTGTTATTGAAGAATGAGCATCTATTGGCTGTATCCTGCCTTCTTATACAATCAGAGCGTTTTTATTTAATCCTAATAAATCCTGTGTTGCTTATGCCTCTACAGCTCTGTACTGGTTTAATTATGAGCTTGTGAAGAAGAAGCTTAGTAAGTCGCGGGGAGCCGCAGAGATGCCGTTTCTGATCAGCTTTACATCAGGAGCTGTTTCTGGAGCTGTAAGTCCTTGTTACTCCCCCACAATACACTGCTTCATTCATGGTTTGTTTTTTCTGTATTTACACCCCAGATCATCTAGGTTTTTTTATTTTATTTTTTGTATGCATTTGATGATGTAACCTATTCTGCTTCATTTATCTCTGTGTGTTTACGTAAACCTTCCCCATGTCGCTCTGTTCTAGGTGGCGGCCATTTTAACTCTGCCGTTCGATGTAGTGAAGACGCACAGACAGATTGAACTAGGGAACATGGACATAGGTAAAGTGCTGGAAAGCGAGAAGGATACATAAATGCAGCCTATGTATAGATATTTTTGGCATAGAAAGAACCCCTAGGCCCCTTCCACACACGGTGGGCTATGTTGATGTCCACCTGCTCAGCGGGAAATATGTGCGCTTATGCAGTGCAGACACAGACCCAGAACACCCTTCTCTATGGGCAGTCGGCTGTAAATGGACTGCCTGTCCATTTACATTTGAATGCCATTTGATCCGCCAGACGGATGGGGAACAGATCCCCCATCTGTTTTTTAGGAGACAGGATCAGATCGGATGTCGGCAGGTGTCAACAAAACCACGTCTGTTAAAATCTTCTGCTGCATAGAGGGCAATAGATGGCCCTATCGGGTCCACCTAAAAAAACTGACAGGCGGATATGATCAGTCTGCCCGTGTGAAAGGGGCCTTGCAAACATTTTTATGTCACTGTGTTTAAAGTCAAGTTATCACAAGTCTGAGCAATTCAAGCTAAGTGTATGATGGAGCTATAAGCAGCTGAAGTTGCACGTGCCTCTAGTCTTTTTTCTTTTTTTAACTTCAAGTCTGGACCTCACATGTGCCAAAGCTTCCCTGTTGGTTATTTATGTAATGGACAGGCTCTCTGACCAATAGGAAAGATCAGACAACAAAAAAAAAAAAATTTATAATGTATGTATAAATAAATATAAAATGGTCATAATCATGGTAGCTGATGTGAACTGTAGAGGGAAGTTAGGCTACCATAAATTCAATGGTAGCCTGTACAGTAGGAGGTTTTAGCACATTATTCTTGCATTCTGATCCAAAAAGCCATTTGTAATGGGTAGCTGTTTTGCTGATGGCCATGGGTATCACAGAGCAGGACCTCCAGTCTGCAGGTTGTGTGTTTAGTTCATTTGGTTCCTGGCCACCGATGAAGGGAACATGAGACAAACTTTGTAGTGGTGTACAAGAGCATTGTATCTCATGTTGCCTTCAGCTCCCTCTAGTGGTGCACAGCTAACTAATTTAACCCTAATGTCATTCTCTCAAAAAACACTGCAGTTTTATGTAAAAACAGAGTCTTCTTCATCCTGACCTCCACTCCACAGACTTGTATTTCCATGCTGGTGCACAGTTGTGCATCATTCTAAGCATGTTCTGAACAAGGACCCCCCCCCAAGGACCCCCACCCCCCCCACGATACAGACACAGTTCAATCAGTAGCTATTGACTTGAATGTAAAAGGCGCTATTGCACAATTAGATCCACATAAAGATAAATGGTTTGCTATAAAAAAAAAAAAATCTCCAAAGTGTGCAGTAAATCACTTCCCGTATAATCGCAGTTTAGGCAGCATGATGGATTTTACGGCTCCAATAACAAACATGGTAGTAACTGTGTTTAGCTGCAGTGCTGTGAGCTTCCATGTAGTAGTGATAGGAAAACAAAAAACAGTTGGGATGAAACATTTTGTCGCTTGACTAGGAGCATTATGTATGTTGGGTTGCTGTTGGTAACAGCAACTTTTGACTCCTGGATGCCTTTTACATTTATTTCAGCTAAGCACAGAATCTGCATGTCTGTTTTGGAGCCATATAATCCATTATAGTTGCTGAACCCAGCCTACATGGGAACAAGTTTGTTTTGTCTTTTTAGAGCTGTGATGTCCATGCTGATTGAAACGTGACTATATCGAAGCAGATTTACTGCACCCTCTGTTCACATTTCACGGCTGTGGTTTACAACCACTTTAAAAGATGGACTTTATTATAGTGTTACAAAACTACAGATTGGTGCTTGTCTGAAAAACTATTGAACCGTACTGGTATTGTGCACTCTTAATCAGCTGGAGCTGTCTGTCTTGTGCTATCATGTAATAATAAGAGCCTTCCCCCCGATCTGTCCTCTGTAAGCCTGTAGTGGGCAGGTGAGCTCAGACCTAAAAGTGGTTGTAAAGGCTCAGGATTTTTTACCTTCTGTGTGCAGCAGCCTTCCCCCTTATACTTACCTGATTTGCATCGCGATCTAGCAATGTGCACGACATCCTTGGCTCTCGGGGGACTCTCCCCCCCTCATTGGCTGAGCTGTTGGCTCCTCCTCCTGCTGCTGTCAATCACAGCCATTGAGGCATTGAGGAAATAGAGGGAGCGGGGCCGAGCCGTGGCTTTGTGCTTGTGGGTGGGGACACGCAGAGCAGCGACTTGGCAGTGAGTCTGCTTGGGTGCCCCCAGCGCAAGCTGCTTGCTCTGGGTGCATTAGGCAGGAGGGAGGGGCAAGGACCGCCAGTGGGGGGAACCCAGAAGAGGAGGATCTGGGCTGCTCTGTGCAAAACCACTGCACAGAGCAGGTAAGTATAACATGTTTGTTTTGTTTTTTTAAGCAACCTCTTTCCTTTTAATATCACTTAAAGGTTTTGAAACACTGGATGCCACATTGACTACTTTTTTTGTTGAAAGGAGATAAAGAATTAGTTGCTTATTTATACAATGAAGGAATTAACGAAGCTTCTTCTGCCATAATAATGGCTCAGGAAACTGGCATGTGGGGCGTGCTGCATATTCAGGTGTTTTTCAGTGTGAAATAGAAACTGGCACAATGTCTGCACCTTAATAACAAAGAGATTCCGGCAGTTTTTAGTATAGAAAACTACCACAGATCCCCACCAAATCTCACCCAGCGTACTGCATGTAACTCGCTCCCATGCCTCTCTGTGCAGTGATCATACTGCATGAGCAGAGTCTGCAGGGGGAAACCGCCCTCCTGCTCTAAGCTGAGTGATGGGGGGGGGGGGGGGGGGGGTAAGCCAAGGGTGCTCAACCTGTGGCCCTCCAGCTGTTGCGGAACTACAAGTTCCATTAGGCATTGCAAGTCTGACAGTTACAAGCATGACTCCCAAAGGCAGAGGCATGATGGGACTTGCAGTTCTGCAACAGCTGGGGGGGGGGGCACAGGTTGAGCACCTATGGCATAGGCAGTAGGTTCCAGAGCATGTACACTTCTACTGAAGTTTGCCATTTCTGTCACAGATGCAGAATAGAACATGGAGTAGATCACTGCTCACTAAAAAAAAAAAAGGGGCTCGCGCCTCTTTATGCCGTGTACACACGACCGGTTTTGCTGTCTGAATAAACTCCGAAGGATTCTCCGACAGAATTCCATTCAAGCGGTCTTGCCTACACACGGTCAAACCAAAGTCCGACCGTCCAGACCACAGTGACGTACAGCACGTACAACAGGACTAGAAAAAGTGCAATAGCCAGTAGCCAATAGCTTCCGTCTCGTACTTGCTTCAGAGCATGCGTTGTTTTTGGTCCGTCGGAACAGCATACAGACGAGAGGTTTTCCCAATAGGAATTGGTTCCGTCAAAATATTTAGAACATGTTCCATTTCTAGGTCCGTCAGAATTTTCGAAAAAAAAAGTCAGATGAGGCATACACACGATCGGAATAGACGATGAAAAGCTTCCGTCTGACTTTTTATGTTGGATGTTCCGCTCGTGTGTACGCGGCTTTACTAGGAGTAAGATCTGCTCTGTTTTCTCAGCATAGAACAGTGCAGGCATAAAGCCTGTGCCACTGTTTGTTAATTCCACCCCAGACTTTTTAAATCTTTTTCAGCCATTCTTTAAATTTGAATGAAATCTGGTGTATTTCCTCTTCCTCTTTCACTTAGTTTTTATCGAGAAAAGTTCAAGCATAATGCACATAAGAATTATAACAACGTTCGCGCAGAAATGCCATCAGAATGTCTTGACCCTCATAAAGATGGAGGGTGATGAGTACAGCAAAATAGGGAACTTTCTCCAAAAGGAAATGCAAAATAAAACTTAAAACAAACAAGTTATGGATGGTTAAACAGCGGAACGATGGGGCACATCAAATACAGTTGACTGAAATCTGATGCATTTTCTTCCAGGTTCATCGAAACAGAAGGGATCATCATCCACATGGGGAGCCATGCGTCGAATCCGTGCAGAGTCTGGAACCCGCGGCCTCTTTGCAGGTGAAGTTTCTTACCTCCTCTGGTGAGCCGGGTTTCTCGCCCCACCATTCCCGCTCCTTACATATTCCATTTCTTCTCTTTGCAGGGTTCATGCCTCGAGTCATCAAGGTCGCCCCAGCCTGCGCCATCATGATTAGCTTCTATGAGTTTGGGAAAAAGTTCTTTGAACAGCAGAATCAGGAAAGGTTTAAGGCCCAGTGAAGTGTAGCAGGAGAAGAACAGAACCAATAGGGGCTGTGCAAGAGCTCCTAGAATGAACACTTCCATACTTGGGGAGACGTGTGTCAGACAGCCAGTGGCCTTCCAACTGTTGTAGGGGATTTCTAGGAAAACCCTAACTAAGCTTTCCAAATGAGGTAGTCTTCTCCTTCTGAACCAAAGTATAGCGCTGCTGGTGAAATCTGGCATTGCAGTCCAGCCATATTATGTATGTATGGGAATGGCTGTATTTTGCTGGACAGATTGACACAGCTTTAGTGTTTGCTTTGATTCGTGGGAGGTGGTGATACTTCCATTCCCTTTTAAAATTTAAATGTAAACCTTGATCTAATCAGGGATTGCAATTTCCTTTAAATCCCCTTAAGTTATAAGGGCATGCCTTTACTATGCTGAACAATTAGAGGGAAGTTGGTTGCCTTACACTGGTCTACGATATTCTTTTAGTACGCACATAAGATCTGGAGGATCCACTTAGTTCTGACACCTAATTCACTTCTCAAGCACTTGATGTAGCACTCACTTGAAACCTCAGCAAACATGAGTAATCATGACTGACCACTAGAGGCCACTGTGTGTAAAAGCACATCCATAAAAAGACATCACTTTAGCTTAGTAAGGTGTCAGAGGTCTAAGCGCACGCGGGCTTGTTCATAAAAAACAGATTTAAAAGTCGTTTGTTATGACAGCCAATCGGGTTCTTTCATTTGAAAGATGAACCCTCATTGACTGCAGACAGGAGCTCCGCTTTTTTTTATACCGGTTTAAAAAAAAAAAAACAGCCCCACTGTTTTCAAATTCTTCAGCTGGTCTATATCATAAGAATCAAACCTAACGCTTATATTACTGCTTCTTAAAGCAATGCCGCTCAAATCCAAATTTTAGGTGGAGAGGGGTTAGCTCAGTTGATGGGTGTAATCATATTGGTATCCAGAGCTCTTCTGTGAAGATTAAGTTCCTCTGGCGATTTACTCTTCTTGCTGCTTCTGGTTAGCTTACCATAATTTCTCCATTATGGAGCTCGTAAATAATTGTAACAGACCCAGCAGCTAAGGGAGGATATTGCCGGAGAAACTTCACTCTAGATGCTTTTCTTATTAGAATATAAAAAAAACGCCATTAGAGAAATATGTACGCTACTATTGTTAAAGTAGATTCCAGCTAAAGCCTAACTAGTCTTAAAAATGCCCAATACTAACCTGTTTGAAAAAGATGTAAATACTTTTTTTCAGCCTTCTCCAGTCTGGTCACATGATCCAGCTTCACTGTCAGTCTGTGGCACCTGCAGGGGAGAGGAGGGACTGCTGACAACAGCCGAACTATGGGTGACCTCATCACTCCCGGTTTTCTTGGGTGCTCTCTCCATTCCCTTGCAGCTGTTGCTGACATAGATCACATGACCAGACTGGAGCGGGCTGAAAATAGGTAGGTATTTAAATTTTTTTTTTTTTTTTTTTTTTTTTTTTTTACACAGGTACTAGTGTAGGTGTTAGGAAAGGGGAGGGAGCATTTTCTAAGACTAGTTAGGCTTTAGCTGGAATTCTACTTTAACCTATTGTGAAAATGCTATGTGACCCATTATTATATTGATCCAATAGATTCAAGTACAGAGATGGGTAGCTGGGAATTTTCTCTGACATTAATTTACTGTAAATTTAATCTAGATCAGAGACTTGAAAGCAAACAGCCAAGCAACTAGCATTTTTTAGAACAAGGCCAGAATTGGTAGCCTCTGTATTTCTCTCAGGCCAGGTATATTTTTATTTGCAGGGAGAATTTTATCCACCAACTGCCCTAATCAGCCACCACTCAGAACTAAATATTTTTGGGGGAGGTGCTCTTTAAAGTTGAACGTTAGCTTTTTTTTTTTTTTTTTTTTTTTTACACTTTACATTTAGTTGGTTTTGGCCAAGCTAATGTGCGGTATAAACAGTATGTAGCCTCAGCTATATACAGCATTGCGTTCTGGGTTGGTGCTGGGACTTTCCTGTCTCCTACCCAAAACAGTAGAGTCTGTCTGAGCAGCGTTCGTCCGTTTATAGAAAGCTTTGTATTCATTGCTAAAATGTATTGTTAAGAGAAGCAGGCTGATGATGTCACAACATCTGACTCAGCCAATCAGAGGAAGCTATATATTCATTGCTAGAATGCATTGCTTTCTATGAATGGGCTGAGTGCCGATCAGATAGACTCTAATGTGTTCTGGGTATGAGATAGGAAGTCTCGGCTCCAACCCAGAACACAGTGCAGTATGCTGTACGTAGCCTGAGCTACATACAGTTTATACCGCACATCCAGCGGCCCTTACATGTTAGTGCGGGACCTAGTGGCCCTCTAAACTAAAGTGTAACAAAAGCTGGAATTCTGCTTTAAGTACACGTCAAAGTGAACACAGGATTCATGACTGAAATGAGATCAGGTAAAATAACAGATTTTGGTCTAAAGGGAGTTTTATGCCTGACAAGATGTCTCAGGTGCATGTGCTTACGCTGCCTTGTGACAGCAGGAGGCAACACCTATCAACCGTAGTTGAAGCTTTGGGTCATGAGAAGCTCTACCTATTCATCTTTTGGTCTTCAGTAACTGATGGGTTTATTTTGCTGCTGTCATCTTCCACTGCAGATTTGATTGCTGTAGAGTAGGGGTCTCAAAGTGGTGGCCTTCCAGCTGTTGCGAAACTACAATAACGCATTGCAAGGCTGACAGTTACAAGCATGACTCCCACAGGCAGAGGCATGATGGGACTTGTAGCTTTGCAATAGCTGGAGGGCTGCCAATTTGAGACCCCTGCTGTAGAGCAAAGCAGACTTAACCTATGCCAGACAATTCCTCATTTGGCAATGGGAATATTAATATACTTGTCAACACCCAGAGCCTTACACAATACTTTTCCTAAATAGGAGCTCCTTTTCCATTCCAAAGCAGGTTCTGCAGTCTAGAATAGTCTGTATCAGTGGTCATCAACCCTGTCCTCAGGGCCCACTAACAAGCCAGGTTTGCAAGATAACTGAAATACATCACAGGTAATATAATTTGCTGCTCAGTGATTGCAGTATTCTAGTCTGCATCTCCCCAAGGTAATACATAAAACCTGGCCTTTTAGTGGGCTCTGAGGACAGGGTTGATGACCGCTGGTCTGTATAGCTCTTCAGGAAGTCAACCAGTTTAAAACCAAAGAGCCATCTACTGACTCCGAATATTACTATACTTCTTCATTACAACTTAGACATGACACAATAACGGATCAAAAAGTACATTTGTATTTTTGAAAAGACATCAAGGTGGATTAATGTCTATGGACCTGAACTTTCTTCTGGAGGAACCAGGGCCACCAAAATATGAAGCTTTGCTTGGACAATGTTTGATAATTGCATGGAAAGGGTACATTAGATAAGGACTTGGCCTCATGGACCTATTTGCCTTGCGCTAGAACCATGACAATAGCTATAAAGGTCCATGGGGAACATTTGATTTTGAAATGGATTGGGGAGCCTGGTCTGTGGATGAACAATGTGAAAGAGACACTGGACTTTGAACTTAGAAGGTGCTTTGAAAACAGAGACTGAAACATTGGACTTCCAGTTGAATAGCTCATCTTAAACCCTTCTAAGTATAAGCTATTTATTCCCAGTAGCCTCCCAACCAGAAGTCTAAATTCACAGCACCCAGGAACCTATGCTGGAGCATCATGCATGATCACTTGTCCTAAAAGTGCCTACAAGCCCATTTTTCTGGAAACAATCTTTTTGACCTGCTGACTGAAGACAGAAAACCTAAGGTCATACATTGGAACATTGCTCCTACAACTACAACCATCCCCCCCCCCACCATCTATTCAAGTTGATGTTACTTTTTTTTTTTCTTTGTACGGTGATGGTAACCATACATGCAATTTTTTTTTTAATTGTGCTTTAAGGATGGTATAGCCATGTGCAAAAGCAGACTTTGGATCATTGTTATTGTTAGGGAAGTTGCAGTCTGTTGGAGCATTGACATTTGCTTTAATATGTGCCACTTCATCTGAGTTCTAAACAGCATTCAATTCATTTAGATGTCATTGTATCAAACAGGATTTCTGATGGGATAATAAAGGAGAGAGCAATATGGAGGCTGCCATTGCTGACCTCCTTCTGAAAATGCTGCCTGCCTTGCTCCAATACATTCAGAGTCACTGCTTCTGAACAAGCATGCAGATTAGAAAAAGCAAGTCAAGGCTGCTACTTTGCTCCAGGTCAATAATTCAAAGGCACTGGGTTAGCATTTTCAGAGGCGGATGGCAGCTATCCTCACTCACCTTATGCTAAAAGAAGCCCAATATTTTTTCTATGACAAGTCAAAGGTGTTGGTAACACAAGGCTTTATATGCTTGTTTGCTCACCTGCGAGTCTGCTTTTGTCACATTGGCCATACAATTGAAGGAGAAAACTGCCATTGTTGGACTTTGTGGATATATGCAATTGGGTTCTAAAAGAAATTACATTTTGTACAATTATGAAAAAGACCCTTTCACTGCCAAAATTGCAGGCATAACTGGCAAAGGAGGGTCTAAACTGCAGAGCAGTTATGTGAGTGAACTCTTCCCTGTGGTATAGCTCCTGTGTCCTGGCAAGAAAGAAAGGGGTTGAAGCAAGAGCCAGTATCAAGGTGCACTTAAAACCTGCTTCTTAAAAGGTTAAGTCTATCCAGCTCTGAGTTTATGTTGATCCATTTTGTTTTAGTACCTATGACTTCAGAGAAGAACAGTACTTCTTGGACAATCATATTTGGTTCTAAAGGGAACCAGCGGCGAGGCTATGGACATCTAATTTGCTTAACAAGCTTGAAAATACCTTCCAAACAAGCTCTACCAGATTCCAGACTGTGTAGACACTTAGGACGGCCATAGATTGAGCGTGTGGTTGGAGGGAAAGAAAATCGATTGATTTTCCTTATCAACACAGTGTTGATGGAGGAATCCCTCCCACGGAGCCATTGTGTTCTCTTGTTTGGAGAACACAATGATTATTGCTAGCGGCTATGTAAAATATCTGACAGGCTGGTTGTGGCCAAGTTGATCGATCAACTTGGGTACATTCAGCCTGCCAATACATTGTTTGAAGTAACCGTCCAAGATTAAAACCATCTATTGCCAGCTTTAGTCATAATTCAAACTGGATTATCATAGCTAAAGCCACTCCATTCAAGTCACTGTCTACTCGACCTGCTAACCCTGCTTCCTTCCACTCTTATTTGTGAAACTGCAGCTCTCTCATAATCTCAGGCTATTTGCCTAACAACCTGTAGAGTGTAACCAATACCAATCATGGGAACTGATTGGGGGTGTTCCAATTTACAAGTAAATGCCTGACTGTTGCAGGGAGATCACATTGCGAGTGCTTCGGTTTGGAGGAACCAGGGCAGAGTAAATGTGCAGATCCAGATGTAGGGAGAGTGGGAGGTAATTGCCCATCTCTGGCTATCCTGGAGGAATCCAAAATGGTGGCACCCATAGCAATGTAACAACTCTGTGCAAGGATCCATGAGGAAAAGATTTTTGACCAGTACACTAATATTTTACAGCTATGTTTCCTTTACATTACCAATGTGGTAGAGATAAGCAGTTTCATGCCCTGGCCACAGATCTGCTTTAAACCAAATGCAAACATAGGGGTGGTTTAAAATGAGCCAATTTTGCTGACCGCTGGAGTTCCTCAGGAATTAAGCACTCATGAGTTGTAACATACACCCCCCTTTCAAAACGTAAAAGCTGTTGATGGACTTAACTTTTTAACTGACTAGGGTACAGTAGTGCCAGTTCTACCCATTGGAAGTAGCCATTTTGTCGATTGTCAACAGATACTTGTGAGCCAAGAGGCTGAAGTAAATTCCGGAAATGGTTGACTTTCTAAGCACAAGCAATGTCTAGATTTAAAGGGAATTATAAGAGAAATGGGTATACCGCCATTGCTACCTTCCTTGAGGATGCTAGTTGTCTAGCTTTCCTCCTTTACTAGCAAGTCACGGTCTTGGAACAAACACAACTTTTAAAATCAGAACTACACACTTGTTCCAAGGGAATGACTAGGTCACACAGCTAGATAGCTAGCATTTTCAGAAAGAGGTCAGCAAAGACTGCTGTTCTAGTTATTTCATGAAGGGTTCATTTTGAAGGGTAACTCCACTTTGTAAAATGATGACCTAGCATACAAAGTTGCGGCACAAACCCTTCTGGGATTACAAAATCACCTATTTCAAAAAAGCAGACAACTACGGTTGTCCTAAGCTTGCCCATACATGTTACAGTCAGATCACACAATTTCTGTACACTCTAGTTTAGATTTGCCAAAACCGTGACTACAAAAACTTAGTCCATTAAATTTGTATCCATTCATTAAGAACCCATTTACTACATAGCGGTCTGTAGATCCAAAGTTGATTAAACATTCTGAATTGAACATTTGATGGGCTCAAACCTGACAGAAATTGACATGTACACAGACATGTTCCCAAAATATTCTTCATTTATTGCTATTTTGTTTGGATTACTGCTTTTCCTGTTCGTTTTTTAGTTCTGGGACTTTAGGGGAAAAGACATCAGCACAAAGGATGTAAGTAAAGTGCAGAGGTTCTTCCATCAGACAATAACCATCGTGACTATGCAATGCTAAAATCCTTGCGCATAATGGACGCACAGGGAATTTTAACAAACGTGGAGTTGTACTTCAAATGAAACCAGTCAGAGTTGTGTGTACCTCTATTATAGGAGAACTTCGACATGGAAGCTGATAAGGAATTGGCACTCTATGAAACTTCAAGCCCAATTAACACTGAGCCCTGAAGTGTTAATAATAAAGCCAGGGTGCTGTAAAATCATTAGTTTGACATGTCAGTTCCTTCTCTTTTTTTAATTGTGTGTGCCCCCCTGTCAGGGCTGTAAACCCCATATTTAACTCTGTGAGCGCAACAGTCCCTCTCCATCAGTCCAATATGCTTCTTGCTCAGGTAAGGAAACATTGCTGATTGACACACCCGGAGGCATGTTGGACGATGCAGAGGGACCACTGCGTTCAATATTGAATACTGCATTCAAGGGGTATTTTTGGCGGGGGCGAGGGGTGGGATATAGGGGTCTTAAATGGAAAACTTGTGATTTTACTGTACCCTAGGTACATTTCTAGTACAGAGGCTGATAATTCAGTTAGGCTTTAAACAGGTTCTGAGTCACTTCCCGGATTCAACTTCCACGTGAGGTTTCTCCCTTAGGTATTTTGCTTTGTAATCCCTTTTTAAACACCCATTAAAAGTCTGTTTCATTTTTTATATGTTTAACTTTGCAGCTAAAGTAGAAATTGCTCCTTTATGAAAAAGTAATTTTTTGTGAAAAAAAAAAAAATTCCCTTGATCTGCCTACTTCTTAAATCACCTTGCCAGTTGTCATAAACCTTTCCAGCCAATCCGAATTTAGTTTATTGTATGCAGGTCAGTGAATTATAGATTTTTTTTGGGTTGCTACACCTTGCAATATTAATAAATTAATAAGAGAAATGCAGTGCAATAAGGCAACAAAACTATTATTTACTAGAGTACTATTATAAATAGAACCAATTGGTTGGCTTAAGTTGCTGCTGCTGCTTATGATAGGTTATTACATAAAACGAGTAAAAGCCAAGAGAATTGTATGAAAAAAAAAAAGTAAACATTTTATTATTTGCAAGGTAATAGAGATGTACTTATTTTATATAGGAGCAAGATATATCTTAGCTTTATCAACACTCTTTCATGTAGAGCGATCCTTTATGCAAGCTCTCTTCAGCTGGCATACTGAACACTGCTCTCTCTCACAGGGGTGACCCACAAACTGTGTGCTGGTGTGTAGTAATACAATTAAAATAAAACTGCACTCGCATGAAGCAAAAAAGTCTGAGTCGTTCTTTCTTGATGACTAAGTAGACAGTATGGCAGTACTCTCCATTAAGCATTGAAACCAAGTCAGTTCTTACATTTTTCCAGGCATGGTTATAAGACTACACTATTTTCTTTTGGTAATTCGGAAACACTTTTTGTAAAAACAAGACCCCCTACCATCTCTTACATATAATAGAGTGTGGCAATGTCTAAAGTACAAATTTCTTCACCGCTACCAGTCTTAAGCTACGTGCACACGATCCGATTTTCCGCGGACAAACGGATGGCAGGCTTTAAAATTTTCCGCAGACAAATGTCTGTTGTTGGATTTTCCAAGCATGTGTACATAGGTCCAAACACGCATGCACGAAAGCAAGGACGAGCTGGAAGCGGTCGGTCTTGTAAACTAGCGTTCGTAATGGAGAATTAACATTCGTGACGTGGCAAATTATGAAATCCCGAAATGCAGCGCACATTCTCTTTTTTATTTAATGGGATAATAAAGACGCTGCTTTTCTGGTGATACTGATGGAGTTATGGCAAACGTATTTTAAAAGGCTTTTTTTTTTCTAGTGATATCAAGAATAATATTATGCTTTTTTTTTTGGGCAAGTTACCACAACACCATTATCCTGTAGTTTTTAAGATCAAAGATACAACCATGTTGGTGTCCCTTGTCAATTTTACATTGTATTTTTTTTAATGTAACTGCCTACTCCCAAACTGTCATTTGAAGTAAAACACATAGCCAAGTATTATTCTCCACAATTTTTTTATTGTGCATTAAAAAAGAAAAACAAAATTAGACATGCTATCTGCCAATAGAAATTAACCAAAAAGTGCATTCTATGCATCCAAAAATATACCAAATCAAATAATTATTCAACCAAAAAATAAAACAAAAGCCTCATACATGTGTCCTGCTTCTTAATATAGGGGGTCAACAATGCCAAGAGTTGGTGAAAGCAGGGGTCCGTCATCCGGAGATAATTCCAAAAATCATCCGGATTATTCTCCTGGAGCTCCCACAGCAAAGGCATATGACAGAATTGGTCACGATTAATAAAGCAACCAATTTTTGGTCCAAGAAATCCTCCTCCTCCTGTTCCTGGACTGGACTTGGGTCAAAGCAGGAACTCCAAGGCCAATAATAAATAACACGTTATCTCCTCCGTTTCCGCAACATGGCTGGTTGAAGAACGGCCGTTCAGAAACGAATTGGAAAGCGTAAACTGAAAAGCACAAAATGAAAAGCGCTAAATAAAAAGCGCAAATCAACACTCACCAAACTTCTACTAACATGAAATTAGCAGAAAGAGCCCAAAGAGTGGCGCTAAAGAGCGGAAAAACCACATAGTGCGTCACTATGTTCATGTTTGTTGGCCGACAATTCGTTGCCGTTTGTATGCAAGACAAAATCTAGGCACATGCCTTCTGACAAAAGTCCAAGGTTTTGTCTGCGGAAAATCCAATCGTGTGTACGAAGCTTTAGGAGGTTGAACCTGACCAGTGATATTGAAGAGCATTTTTTTCCCAACCTTTCTACAACCCCTGGCACAAATTATGGAATCACCAGTCCCTGAGGATGTTCCTTCAGTTGTTTATTGTTGTAGAAAAAAAGCAGATCACAGACATGGCCAAAAACTAAAGGCATTTCAAATGGCAACTTTCTGGCTTTAAGAAACACTAAAAGAAATCAAGAAAAATAATTGTGGTGGCCAGTAACAGTTAGATTTATAGAACAAGCACAGGGAATAAATTATGGAATCACTCAATTCTGAGGAAAAAATTATGGAATCACCCTGTAAATTTTCATTACAAACACTAAACCTGCATCAGATTAAATCTGCTTGTTAGTATGTAGGTTAGTATGTAGGTAAAGAGGGTAAATCATCACGCAGTGTTGCACAAGATGTTGGTTGTTCACAGTCGGCTGTGTCTAAAACATGGACCAAATACAAACAACATGGGAAGGTGGTTAAAGGCAAGCATACTGGTAGACCAAGGAAGACATCAAAGCGTCAAGACAGAAAACTTAAAGCAATATGCCTTGAAAACAGAAAATGTACAACAAAACAAATGAGGAACAAACGGGAGGAAACTGGAGTCAACATCTGTGACCGAACTGTAAGAAACCGCCTAAAGGAAATGGGATTTACATACAGAAAAGCTAAAAGAAAGCCATCTCTAACACCTAAACACAAAAAAACAAGGTTACAATGGGCTAAGGAAAGGCAATCGTGGACTGTGGATGATTGGATGAAAGTCATATTCAGTGATGAATCTCGAATCTGCATTGGGCAAGGTGATGATGCTAGAACTTTTGTTTGGTGCCGTTCCAATGAGATATATGCAGACGACTGTCTGAAGAAAACATGCAAATTTCCACAGTCAATTATGATATGGGGCTGGATGTCAGGTAAAGGCACTGGGGAGATGGCTGTCATTAAATCTTCAATAAATGCACAGGTTTACATTGAAATTTTGGACACTTTTCTTATCCCATCTATTGAAAGGATGTTTGGGGATGATGAAATCATTTATCAAGATGATAATGCATCTTGCCATAGAGCAAAAACTGTGAAAAAATTCCTTGAAGAAAGACACATAAGGTCAATGTCATGGTCTGCAAACAGTCCGGATCTCAATCCAATTGAAAATCTGTGGTGGAAGTTAAAGAAAATGGTCCATGACAAGGCTCTAACCTGCAAAGATGATTTGGCAACAGCAATCAGAGAAGGCTGGAGCCAGATTGATGAAGAGTACTGTTTATCACTCATTAAGTCAATGCCTCAGAGACTGCAAGCAGTTATAAAAAGCCAGAGGTGGTGCAACAAAGTACTAGTGATGTGTTGGAGTGTTATTTTGTTTGTTTTTCACGATTCCATAATTTTTTCCTCAGAATTGAGTGATTCCATAATTTATTCCCTGTGCTTGTTCTATAAATCTAACTGTTACTGGCCACCACAATTATGTTTCTTGATTTCTTTTAGTGTTTCTTAAAGCCAGAAAGTTGCCATTTGAAATGCCTTTAGTTTTTGGCCATGTCTGTGATCTGCTTTTTTTTTACAACAATAAACAACTGAAGGAACATCCTCAGGGACTGGTGATTCCATAATTTTTGCCAGGGGTTGTACCATGGAGGAACTCTTGAAATGATTTTCAGGTCTGAGGGAACTCCTGTTTAAAATGATTAGATCTACAGCTCATTCCACATTGGTGGTCAATGGGAAAAGGTCCACCTTTCATTCAGTAGATATCATACCCTGTTACATTTGTGGTTAGTGAAAAGAATGCCTATTACAATGGTTGGTGTAGTTCCTCCATAGTTTGGGAGACAGTTGGAACAGTATACCCCTTACAGACATAATATGATTATTTGTGCAAGGGGTTACTTTACCTGAGAAACCAGGGGAGAGGTTCCACTGGTTGCAAGCCACTGGCATTGGTGCAGTTTACATTCGATCCACCACTGCTTACCTGAACCCTTAGCAAATTCTGGAAGAAAACCCTGGTTGAGTGAGGCTACTTAAAGTATAACTAAAAAGTAAAACGTTTTTTGTTTTGTTTTTTTAGTTTTGGATAGAGTGGAGTAGGATTAGAACACCTCAGGGTGGATAAAAATCAATGATTTTTTTTTTTTTTTTTAATCAGATTTTTTTTTTGGATGTAAATCTATTTTTTTAGCAAATTATTTAAATAAAATGCTTTTGGAGTAAAAATATATCTAAAGATAGTTTTCTATTTAGGATACATTAATAATTTAGTTTATTCAGCATGAAATGGAGCTTAGTTATGTAGCATGAGGCTGTATATTCTGCAATAGTTAAATTTTTGGTAAATTCATTCAATACATCCAAGCTCTGCAAGCTGAGATAACATGCACTGCGTTGATGCATTCACACAATTTCACAGTAACCATGAGATAAAAGAAAGTTCAGGAATATTCCTTTATCCCATTGTTTTGCACATCTATGTACACTACAAACTGTATGAATGAATCGGTTCTGATATCGCTGTTTTACTAACCTGACAGCTTATTATTCTAAATAGGAAACCTTCATTTTGTTTGCAAATATTAAAGACTTTAACTACCAGCAAGAAAGTCCTTACATTTAAAGAGCACCTGTCATTTCAGATCCATCATGGCAGCGCCTGTTAGCCGGAATCCACTCACCTGCTGCAGCCACGTCCCTCACCTTGTTGTGTCACTGCCGCATTACCAGCTATCCCATTATAGTGAATGTGACTGTCGGTGAGTCAACAGCAGGTCAGCGGAGGAGCCACTGCAGGACAGAGATGACAGTTGCTCTTTAAAAATTATGATTTAAATCAAGCCTTTTTGCTAGTGATTTAAATCAAATCCACCCTGGAACACCTGTCAGTTTATTTTGCTGTCTGTGCCCCTATTATGGAGATCCCCCCTCTCTATTTGTCCTGTTTACCAATATCATTGAAAGTAAAAGAAAATCCCCAATTTTGGGTTGTCCCCAGAAAAGTAATAGAGGGGAAATCTTCCAATGGGGGCACTTGTTCTGGTGACCTGGGGGTCCCCAGGGAATTCCCTTAATTTGCAGGAATTTCCTCTCACTTCCTGTTTGGCTATGGGACAGAAAGTGACAAGAAATCTCCCCAATGGAACAAAGATGGCAAAAAAAAAAAAAAATCTGACATGAGTTATAACCCTCCCTTACTCTATCCAAAAATGAAAAAATAAAGTTTTGCCTATAGTTTCACTTTAAGAGAGAAAGTTAATTACTAAGAACTCACCGTAAAGTAGATTGAAGACTTGTCCCAACACAGCTCAGATATTTCCTGACTAGCATTAGCAGGTTACGGCTTGATTTCTGACCTTGCCCTTTCTATAGGGCGTGCAAGTGAAGCTGCGTATAATGGGCAGGTTGGAGCTCTAGGTTTAATAACGGGCAGGTTGGAGCTCTAGGTTTAAGAACAGGCAGGTTGGAGCTCTAGGTTTAAGAACAGGCAGGTTGGAGCTCTAGGTTTAACAACGGGCAGGTTGGAGCTCTAGGTTTAAGAACAGGCAGGTTGGAGCTCTAGGTTTAACAACGGGCAGGTTGGAGCTCTAGGTTTAATAACGGGCAGGTTGGAGCTCTAGGTTTAATAACGGGCAGGTTGGAGCTCTAGGTTTAATAACGGGCAGGTTGGAGCTCTAGGTTTAAGAACAGGCAGGTTGGAGCTCTAGGTTTAACAACGGGCAGGTTGGAGCTCTAGGTTTAAGAACGGGCAGGTTGGAGCTCTAGGTTTAACAACGGGCAGGTTGGAGCTCTAGGTTTAACAACGGGCAGGTTGGAGCTCTAGGTTTAAGAACAGGCAGGTTGGAGCTCTAGGTTTAATAACGGGCAGGTTGGAGCTCTAGGTTTAATAACGGGCAGGTTGGAGCTCTAGGTTTAACAACGGGCAGGTTGGAGCTCTAGGTTTAAGAACAGGCAGGTTGGAGCTCTAGGTTTAACAACGGGCAGGTTGGAGCTCTAGGTTTAATAACGGGCAGGTTGGAGCTCTAGGTTTAATAACGGGCAGGTTGGAGCTCTAGGTTTAAGAACGGGCAGGTTGGAGCTCTAGGTTTAAGAACGGGCAGGTTGGAGCTCTAGGTTTAACAACGGGCAGGTTGGAGCTCTAGGTTTAACAACGGGCAGGTTGGAGCTCTAGGTTTAACAACGGGCAGGTTGGAGCTCTAGGTTTAACAACGGGCAGGTTGGAGCTCTAGGTTTAATAACGGGCAGGTTGGAGCTCTAGGTTTAACAACGGGCAGGTTGGAGCTCTAGGTTTAAGAACAGGCAGGTTGGAGCTCTAGGTTTAATAACGGGCAGGTTGGAGCTCTAGGTTTAATAACGGGCAGGTTGGAGCTCTAGGTTTAATAACGGGCAGGTTGGAGCTCTAGGTTTAAGAACGGGCAGGTTGGAGCTCTAGGTTTAACAACGGGCAGGTTGGAGCTCTAGGTTTAAGAACGGGCAGGTTGGAGCTCTAGGTTTAATAACGGGCAGGTTGGAGCTCTAGGTTTAACAACGGGCAGGTTGGAGCTCTAGGTTTAAGAACGGGCAGGTTGGAGCTCTAGGTTTAACAACGGGCAGGTTGGAGCTCTAGGTTTAACAACGGGCAGGTTGGAGCTCTAGGTTTAACAACGGGCAGGTTGGAGCTCTAGGTTTAACAACGGGCAGGTTGGAGCTCTAGGTTTAACAACGGCCAGGTTGGAGCTCTAGGTTTAACAACGGCCAGGTTGGAGCTCTAGGTTTAACAACGGCCAGGTTGGAGCTCTAGGTTTAACAACGGGCAGGTTGGAGCTCTAGGTTTAACAACGGGCAGGTTGGAGCTCTAGGTTTAACAACGGGCAGGTTGGAGCTCTAGGTTTAACAACGGGCAGGTTGGAGCTCTAGGTTTAACAACGGGCAGGTTGGAGCTCTAGGTTTAACAACGGGCAGGTTGGAGCTCTAGGTTTAACAACGGGCAGGTTGGAGCTCTAGGTTTAACAACGGGCAGGTTGGAGCTCTAGGTTTAACAACGGGCAGGTTGGAGCTCTAGGTTTAACAACGGGCAGGTTGGAGCTCTAGGTTTAACAACGGGCAGGTTGGAGCTCTAGGTTTAACAACGGGCAGGTTGGAGCTCTAGGTTTAACAACGGGCAGGTTGGAGCTCTAGGTTTAACAACGGGCAGGTTGGAGCTCTAGGTTTAACAACGGGCAGGTTGGAGCTCTAGGTTTAACAACGGGCAGGTTGGAGCTCTAGGTTTAACAACGGGCAGGTTGGAGCTCTAGGTTTAACAACGGGCAGGTTGGAGCTCTAGGTTTAACAACGGGCAGGTTGAAGCTCTAGGTTTAATAACGGGCAGGTTGGAGCTCTAGGTTTATAGTGAATCTATCTTTTCAACAGGTTAACCTTAAAGCCATCACCACCATTTACATATACTTTACTTTTACTTCATTCGATTTGACAGCTGACAGCAAAGCTAGAGGCACAACTTGTCATTTCCAATTTGTTCCTCTCCCCTTTTTGATATTTCTAAGCTCATTCAATTTCCAATGTCACCACCACAAGGTCATGTATTTTTTTTCTTACCTGTTGAAACTTTTAAGCAAGCTCAGTTTAAGAGATTTGTTTTACAATGAAAGAGGGCAAGATGGTCAGAATGGGTGGGGGTTATTTGGCTAGGCTCCCTTTGTGTTTAGCGATTAAGTCAAGTGCAGAAATGACTTGATTACTAGAATATGATCTTGGCTCAGTTGCTATGGGTTACTGTACTCAGCAGCTTATTGAATATGTTTCACATTGGGACGTTGGTATATTAAAACCCAACTCCGGACAAAAGTAAACCTACCCACATACATTTTTGTTTTTTTAATAGAAATGTATAACTTCTAAAAGAAACGATTCCCTCGCTTGCGCCTCTTCTGGGATCAGACATCGGTCATCCAGCGCTGCAGTCTATGTCCAAGCCAACTGGTCTCCTTGGTGTAATGTCATCACACCGCCGCAGTCTTAAGGACCATAGAGCATGCCACTGATGGCTGGTCAATAGGCAACAATGTGGGCACCCCAAAAGGGACCCTTTTATTCTGCAGTGAAGAAGAAAGAAGACTCAGGACCCTGAGCTTCACATGACCATGGATTTAGGGTAGCAAAAGTAGATTTTATATTATTTTTTTCTAACTAGCATGGCGAAATTTGAGTGGGAATTGATGTTCAGAGATCATCTTTAATTGACACACACAAACAATTGGGCAATTTCAAATTCCTTTAGTTCAGCAGTTTAATGGACAGAATTGCACATATTCCTCTCACAGAGGCCTCCATAACAACCAGTTGTACCAGTGCTCAGTTACACAACATACAGTTTATTGAAGTCCAGACAAAGGAGCCAACTTCTGCCCTTACAGGGTTCATGAGTTGAAGGTCTCCACTTGGTCCATGAAGGGAAGAGAATATTGGATATGCCTATTTAAAAAGGCAATTTATTTTGTAAGGGGACAAGTATAGGAGAATTAACTGATATCACTTTGAATGCAGCAATATAGTCTCAGACTTTTCATTTACCAACAGCAGTAGACATCCATTTATGTATTCAGGTCCAGATAATTTCTTGTGTTTTCTACAAGGTTTACAGTGGATCAGGAACTGGTTATAGTGGGGTGTATCAGTTCTCTGTTGGGTGATGGATTATATACTGTGCTATTTTTTTTGCAAGTCCTTGTATTATCCTTAATAGACCACCATTAGGAGTTATGCAATTGGCCGAAGAAAAGTAACTTGGCAAGACGGTATCAAGAGATAAACTGAGCTTCTCCTACAGTGGTCAAGACGTAATGCATTGATGGTGACTTGTGTTTAGAAGACCTCAGCTGGGGCTTCCAGCAGGACTTGTCTCACTGCTATTACTGACAAGGCATTCATTGGATTTCAAGCTTGGCAGAGATTTACAGCTGGGAATGGATGCCAGAGAACCACACAATCCCAGCATGGAAGGGGTTGGGTCCTTACCTATGGAGGGGAAAAAAGTGTAAAAAATGTGATAAGCCTAAATATATAGTGTACATCATGGGTGCTCAACTTGTGGCCCTCCAGCTGTTGCAGATCCCAAAGTCCCATGAGTCATTGCAAGGCTGACCATTACAAGCATGACTCCTAAAGGCAGATGCCTAATGGGACTTGTAGTTCCGCAACAGCTGGAGGGCCACAGGTTGAGCACCCATGGTGTACAATAGTTCAAAGCTATTGCCTACCCAAACTACAAGGATTTTTGTGAAGACTTGACAATGTTAAGAGATTTTTTCCTAGCAATTTAAAGAAGCATGGTTTTACTTGCATAAGGAACTCTAATGATCTAATGATAATGAAAGGTTTCCTGTGACATTACTTAGTACAATGCCATATTAGGTACACCAATTGAATTGTGGAAATTGATGCCAATAGGAGTTCCAGAAATCCCTGCAGCCTTAAACATTCTTTGGCTGGCCAGGGATAGAGAAGTGATGACAACGGAGGGGGTGGGGGGGTGCCCAGGATAAGGAGGAACCAATGGAACCTCAAATAAACAAACGACTACTAAAAAATTCTTGGGAAGGGGGCTTTCTTTTTATTGCAATATGGAAATGGGTGAGGGCCAAATATCAATTTACATCAAAGAGGGCATACTGCTTGGCTTCTGCAATAGGCAATATAACCACCCTATGTGTTTGCACCCATTACACGCTGAAGAGAATATAGCTGGTATTTGCACACTTGCTGAACCCTTACTTTGGGCATATTATACTGCATAACTGATGTGCAGCTGTTGTTAGGTGTAGGGGGCATTTTTTTTAAAGGATAGATCCGTATAAAATGTAACCATTTAATGCTAGCATGTAGTCACTCTTCACTCGTGCTATGCACCATGCAGTTACAGTAATTTCAATAGCACCATCAGCACACAACTGACTTACCAATAGGACCCCAAGGCTCCCCGTCCTGCTTTCCTTCTGCTCTCTGGGATTCGGAGCTCAGACTCAGCTCAGCTGAGAGGTGTTCTGTGCTCAGATAGCTGTGCCTGTGGAGAAGAAACAACTAGCCCAATAGAACATAAGGTTCATAAGACATGCAATGCTCAGCAGAAAGCAAGCCGTACTACACAGTAGTATTGAATAGCAGCCATCACACATTTTCAGGACTGTACAGTACACCTTCCCCTTCCTGATGTAGGTGACATCATAAGACAAGACAGCAAAATGATCAGTTTTGTAAATAAAATTATTTTCCCATCTTGTTCAGTTATGCCTGTACTGACTCTTAAAGTATCAACTGTGCCCGGTTGGAAATGTTTTCATTTTGAAGGTTGTCCTAGAAGAACCGACCTTAACTCTTCCTGCTCAATAATTAGGAGCCTATTGCTGGTCCCCTTTATGAGGTCATAACCCCATCTGCTTGTGGACACCATTTTCTGCCACATTATTTTGGCAAAGAGAGCTGCCACTTTGGTTTTGGGGTCATATGCTCATCACATAATGGCAGGGAGACCCAGCACACTACCCACCCATGCAAAGTAGGAACATAGTTGTAAAGTCTGTACCCTACACCATTGATAATGGAAAGGCTGTTACTGCCATGTAGGTATGAAGTACAAACAAATGAAGACAGCAATCCTTATTGTGTCTAAACAGGCTCTACAGTTTCCACCAAGTTCAATGCTAAATTTTCATGCCTTATATATACAGCTCATGTAATACTCATATATACTAATTTACGCAGTTACCTAAACCCTTGGTGTTGCTACCAAGAGCCTGTAGAAGCATACGGGAACAAGATAGTTAATGAATGGGATTTGAAAGATTAATTATTTTGCTGCACAACTTCAAAATATTGGATGCCCTGTAGGAGCTAGTCAGATGTTCCATTGACATGAGACATAGATAACGAACGTTGAATGTAAACGTGTTATGGGGTGTATGGTGTCTTACCTCCTGTACAGCGTGGGTTTAACAGATGTCTCGTTATCATTAAGGGTGCCCAGGGACGGCCACTGGTTAACCAGAGGGGCCCCAATGCTTGAGTTGAACTGTTTGATGGGGGCATTTTCAGAAGGGAGTAGGCCAGTGCTGGAATTACAGGGAGAGAATGCTCTAGTTATGAAATGCCAAGGTGCTTGATGGGTATGTTTGCTTTGGGATTGGAGCATGTCTGGTTGGTGTTTGATATGATATTGTATGCAGCTCCTAGATCCTACTGGATGATGTCAAACAGTTTAGTCAAAAGAAAGGACTAAATAAACGCAAAACCACACCTATCAATCAAAAATGAGTGTTTATCCAAGGCTAAGCAGACAATGAGTAGAGGTAATCTGAACACACTTTATGGCAATGCCCTGGTATAATTCTCCTATATTGGAATTCTTTAAGGGTTGATGATCAGTGGCAAGGTCATTCAATGTGGATTTCTGTTATACTCCCTGTCACTAGTGAGGCATACACACTATGTGATGTGATTGGAGTTTTAGTTGTGCCCATACATGCAGATAGTGTATGCTGTTAAGTGGGTTTTTGGGAGCGGTGTTCTATGACTGGTGCCTGGTGTTAAAATGGACTGTGCCCAACAGAGATGAAAGATAGGCAAGTAATTCCAATACTGATGGTAAAGTATCAATTTCCTTTGGTATAGCCTTTATGGCTGGTGTTTGGGGGAATTGGGATCAAGACTAGCATACTACCCTTAAATCCAAAGCCAAAATGTAATATTTCATTTTGGATATTGTAGAGAATGGTTAAAACTCATAAATTTTTTCCACATCTGTTTCAAGTTTAGGAGATTTCCCTTTACTTTTTCGTCTTAGGCACAGAACACAAAGTGAGAAGAAATCCGTTTATGCCTTTTTTTTTTTTGCATGCTAATCTCATATCGAAAATGAAAAGTTTAGTAAAGTTACTAAGTGATGTACTGTGATGTAATGTGTTGTAGTGTATTTTCTAATGACAACTGTACTGATTAAATGAAAATCGTACGATTTTGTATTGTACGAGAAATTTTTTCATGCTTGTCCAGTCGGATAAACTGTCGTTATTGGCTCTTGAAAGCTGTGTACCAATGATCAGATTATCGTACGATCACTTCAAAAGCGGTATTTTTCATACGATTTCCTGATCGTGTGTATGGGCCATTAGGCAGTTGTCACAGGAACAGGTGTCTCCACAGGACAATTTTCGCTCTATTCCCGATCTGGTTACAATTCAAAAGGGGTTGGCTTACTAAAGGAAACTAGACTGTGCACTTTGCAAAGTGCACAATTTGCCTTTAGTAAATCAATCCCAAAGTTTTGGATTTGCCTTCACTTTCATTGCTGGGGACAATGATCACTGCCTGGACAAATAAATAAAGAGGGCAAATCTCACTTGTATGGACACAGACAGCAACAAAAACTTTCTCAGGGGATGGAAAAAAGTTTTGGACCGGTAGATACACTGTAAAAGATATACTGTGTTTAAAAAGGAACTATAATATAAATACATACAAATTGAATGTAAAATGTCTCAACAAAAGGAGTTAAAAGTGATGACCCAGAGGTTTAGCCAAAACCCCAGAATGTCAGTCAAGATCTGATACCAGGTATGTATCCATTGTCCAACAACTGAGTGGATGTGGAGATGGGAGTAGCCTCTGTAGCAATAGTAATAATAAAGGAGAAGTAAAAAATTGTACCATCATCCATTAACTTAAAGATAAAGAGGTCAGACGCTAGGTCCCCAACCAAGCCTCCTTAAGAAACAGGGGCACCTCCCAATGTGGGCAATGCCCTCGGTGCCCTTGGATCCTTACTGGCACAACCTTTAAACTTCCCAATGGGGAACTTCCCAATGGGGTCGTTTATTTAATGCTTTGCGATTGCAAGGCCTTTTATGTAGGGAAGACTATTAGGGAACTAAGACGGAGAATTGGAGACCACCTTTATCACTCAACGAATGGGAAATTTATCCCTGGAAATATTTTGCCCTGGAGGTGGTGCCCCCGATTCCAGGGGGGGTGACCGTGACAAGATACTTTTGCAGCCTGAGACCCTCTGGATCGAGAGGCTTAATGCCACTATTCCACCTGACCTCAACAAGGTTAATTCCTTTAGCTCATTTCTCTAAACCTTGTCCCCTGCAGGTACCCCTTAGGTTTCCCTAATGCCTGGCTTATATATGGATACAAAGTTATATACCGTATTTATCGGCGTATAACACGCACAGGTGTATAACACGCACATTAATTTTAAGAGGGAAGTTTCAGGGAAAAAAATTACATTTTAAATAAGGAACTTTGAAGCAAAATAAGGGTCAGTGCCCATCTGCAGTCTCACCATTGCCACCAATGCAGCCCCATCAGTGCCCATCTGCAGCCTCACAAGTGCCATCAATGCGACCTCATCAGTCCACATCAATGCAGCAGCCTCACCATTGCCATCAATGAAGCAGCCTGATCAATGCCCATTTGCAGCCTAGAGGGGACAGGGAGGGGGCGGGACAAGCGCCAAAAGATTATATACAGTGAGAATCTCCTATGATAGACAGAACAGTGGTCCAATGGCGGCCCAGGAGACGGGACTTCCTATTACAGAGGCCACCAAGTAAACAGGAGATTCTCACTGTATGTAATCTGACAGCGCTCATCCTGCCCCCCTCCCTGTCCCCTCCGAGGCATCTAAAATTGAAGTATTGGCGTATAACACGCACATACTATTTGCACCCAATTTTTAGGGTGAAAAAGTGAGTGTTATACGCCAATAAATACAGTATATGTATATCTACATGTATATCCCCTCTTTCCATGGATACCTGGCTAAATTGGTTAGTGCAGCCCATGTCTGGTCCTGTCCCTCTGTGTATTGTCCCATGCTCTAATCTCTTTTTTGTATTTTTTTTTTTTTTTGCCTTACTTTTTTGTTTCAGCCTCAGGTGCCATATACCCATGAGCCTCCAATATGAATTATTAAGGGTTGCCTTGGCATCAAAGTATTACTTTATATATTTATTTTCATTGTACATTAATTACTCTATATATTTCTTTGTTTATATTTGCATTCCCAGAGCTTTGCTGCTTGCTTCCCCCCAGTGACATGCTTTGGTATGTTGGCGTTCAACCAATTGTTTCCATGTGGCAGCTAGATGACCTCCCTGGTGGACAGACAAGTCTTGGTTATTTGGGACCGCCTTTTCCACTTGTGCATGTCCTGGCATGGCTTTCCGCCCTCTGGCCATAGGACAAGTGCATGTTCCCCTCGCGCATACGCATTGCGGGAGCTCTGACCCAGTGACGTCACACACTGGCGACGGCCGGTGGAAGACACTTGGTTGGGGACTAAGCATCCGACCTCTTTATCTAACCGAGTGGATGTGATATACAAAAACTGGTGCAAAAATTGAAGACTGCCCAAAGCTTCATTTTTGTATTTGAGCAAATAACTTTTTACTTCAATACTAGTTCTCTTTGTGCCATTCTTTGTAAATCTTCCTCAATGTCCAGGATAATTGTCATGACTTATTATCAATGGAAGGGTCTATATACCCCATGGTCAGGGGATTAATGCCCAATATGTTTCTTGTAAAAGGATTGGTGAAAAACACATTTGTCCAAAGGTTGGGAAATAGGGGTCTTCCAAGAAGCACCAAAGAAATGGAACTTGTCTTGTGATGATGGAAAAATCAAATACCACTCAATGGGTGCTCTTAGAAACCAACATAACCTTAAGTTTGGTCAAAAAATATGATTTAGAAATAGGATATAATGTTTCCAATGGATAGTGTTTAGTTATGGTGTGTGCC
This sequence comes from Aquarana catesbeiana, assembly GCF_042186555.1. Classification (NCBI taxonomy): domain Eukaryota; kingdom Metazoa; phylum Chordata; class Amphibia; order Anura; family Ranidae; genus Aquarana; species Aquarana catesbeiana. The sequence goes on from NC_133335.1 coordinate 50,443,645, forward strand.
ATATATTCAGTGGATAGGCAGTAGGTGTTCATTTCATGGCCAGTGAACTGTTGGGAGAAGAGTATGTATGTCTTATGGTGAAGAATTGGTAGTAGTTTTGTGTCTCTCACTTGGTCATGGACTTGATGGTTAGTGGTAGATGGTTAGTAATAGAAATCTGGTTAGATCCTCCTGAGCCTGTTGGTCAGGAAATACAGTTAGATGCTTCTAAGGCAGCAGTCTTCCCTTGTGAGGGTTCTTTTCTAAATTGTGTGGAGCCATTTGCCTATATAACTGTGCACTGCATAGATGCCCCTTCCAACTCACAGCTGTTCCTGCAGTTCTAGGATGACTCCCTCCAGCTGGTGTTTCTCCTGCAGGCTTTGCTCTCCCTGCTCCTGGATCCTTTGAGTCAGTCTCTTGTTTTCAGCTTCTAGATTCTTCAGCTGAGACTCCCGTAAACGGACCAGCTCCTCTAGATATCCCTGTGAAAGGGAAGGGCAACCCCTTTAAGAACAATGAACTTTCTGAAACCACATTTCACACCAAGCACTTCCTTAGACCAAGCTTTGGCAACCTGCGGCCCTGCTATCAAGTCATGCTGGAATTGCTGCATCTTTAAATCTAGAAAAAATCTGGTATCCCAATTTGGTCTGGATCATGCTAAAATATCTTTATAGAACCAGGAAACCTAAAGTTGAACTCCAGACAGATAGAAAAGACACAAATAAACATACAGTGCCTTGAAAAAGTATTCATGCCCCTTGAAATTTTCCGCATTTTGTCATATTACAACCAAAAACGTAAATCTATTTTATTGAGTTTTTTTGTGATAGACCAACACATATTGGCACGTTTGTGAAGTGGAAGGAAAATAATTGGTTTTATAAATTTTTTTTTACAAATAAATGTGTAAAAAGTGTGGCGTGCATTTATATTTAGCCCCCTTTACTCTGATATCCCTAACTAAAATCTAGTGGAACCAATTGCCTTCAGAATTCACCCTAATTGGTATCTAGAGTCCATCTGTGTGTCATTTAATCTCAGTATAAATACAGCTGTTCTGTGAAGCCTTCAGAGGTTTGTTAGAGAACCTTAGCAAACAAACAGCATCATGAAGGCCAAGGAACACACCAAACAGGTCAGGGATAAAGTTGTGGAGAAGTTTAAAACATGGTTATAAAAAAAATATCCCAGGCTTTGAACATCTCACGGAGCTCTGTTCAATCCATCATCTGAAAATGGAAAGAGTATGGCACAACTGCAAACCTACCAAGAAATGGCCGTCCACCTAAACTGACAGGCCGGGCAAGGAGAGCATTAATCAGGGAAGCAGCCAAGAGGCCCATGGTAACTCTGGAAGAGCTACAGAAATCCACAGCTCAGGTGGGAGAATCTGTCCACAGGACAACTCTTAGGCTCGGTTCACACTAGGACGACTTGGGATCCGACTTGTAAGCCCTCAAGTCGCCCCAAGAAGAGATTTACATTACAGGGAATCAGAGCGTCTTAATTGACACTACTGAAGTCGCTCCGACTTCAGAGAGTACTCCCTGTACTACTTCGATCCGACTTCAAGGCGACCTGTACCATAGAAATCAATGGAAGTCGCCTCCAAGTCGGATCTCCATCTACATTGAAGCGACTTTACAGGGAAAAAATTTAGTTTGCCCAGGCAAACCCCTCCCTCCCAGAGAGCTGATTATCCTGGGATTGGCCACAGCCAAAGACGCTTGTCCTGGAGGCGACTTGAAGTCGCGTTGTAATTTGTTTAAAAGTCGCGCTGAAGTCGCGTTGAAGCCGCATTGAAGTCGCCTTGCAAAGTCGCGCTGAAATCGTGTTGCCTCTGTGTGAATCGAGCCTGAGTTGTGTACTCCACAAATCTGCCCCTTATGGAAGTGTGGCAAGAAGAAAGCCGTTGTTGAAAGAAAGCCATAAGAAGTCCCATTGGCAGTTTGCTAGAAGCCATGTGGGGGACACAGCAAACATGTGGAAGAAGGTGCTCTGGTCAAATGAGACCAAAATTGAACTATTGGCCTAAAAGCAAAATTCTATGTGTGGCTGAAAACTAACACTGCACACCATCTCCATCGTGAAACATGGTGGTGACAGCATCATGTTGTGGGGATGCTTTTCTTCAGCAGGGACAGGGAAGCTGGATGAAGACAAATACAGGGCAATCTTAGAAGAAAAGCTGTTAGAGTCTGCAAAAGACTTGAGACTGGGACAGAGGTTCACCTTCCAGAAGGACAACGACCCTAAACATACAGCCAGAGCTACAATGGAATGGTTTAGATCAAAGCATATTCATGTGTTAGAATGGCCCAGTCCAAATCCAGACCTAAATCTAATGGAGACTGTGGCAAGACTTGAAAATTGCTGTTCACAGATTCTCTCCATCCAATCTGACAAAGCTTGAGCTATTTTGCAAAGAAGAATGGGCAAAAATGTCACTCTCTAGATGTGCAAAGCTGGTAGAGACATCCCCAAAAAGACTTGCAGCTGCAAAGCACTGACTCAGGGGGGCTGAATACAAATGCACACCACACTTTTCACATATTTATTTGTAAAAAAAAAATTGAAAACCATTTATCATTTTCCTTCCATTTCACAATTATGTGCCACTTTGTGTTGGTCTATCACATAAAATCTCAATAAAATACATTTACATTTTTGGTTGTAACATGACAAAATGTGGAATATTTCAAAGGGCTATGAATACTTTTTCAAGGCACTGTAGCGCTGTATTTTTTAACCCATTCTTAAAGTGATACTGAGCACACACTATTTAATTTTTCATTGTCCCTTCTATGTCTGTATATGGATGATGGCACTGTAATTATTTAAATTATGTACATTTTTCCTAATCCATATACAGTTCTCACATGGCCCAGCACTTGCCCAGCCTGATTGCAGGGAAACATAAGCAGGAGGAGCTTCTAGTCCTCTGCTGCTGGTCACATGTTCAAAAAAAAAAAAAAAAAAGCCTTTGGAATACAGAATAAAAATAAATAATATCAATACATTGTTGTAAATTGTCATACAAATATAGAATTTGACATTAAATCTTTTTTTTTGGAAATAACATGGTGTGGGCAGATTTCTGCCAGTCACAGGCTGTCATGCCCCTCCAGCCTGTGTCTTAGAATACGAGGGAGGTGAAGCCTTCATAAATCTACATGTAATATCCCACCCCCTTGTGTTTAGCTGGTTAGTGGGCATAGAGGAGGAGGGAGGGAGGGAGGGAGGAAGGGAGTGAGCTGTCATTTACCACTGTGTATATGGCCGTGGCCCACATGTGCGACTCTATAGGGCTTCTCAGATGTGATAGGGAGGAGATGTTCAGAATAGAAACTCACTCAAAACTGAGCATGTGCAGAGCTGCCAACACTGCTCTGCAAAATCCCTAGTTGCATTGGGGACATGGACAGAAGGTGGAGATAAAGAGCAGCACGGTCAACCAGTTTTTTTTTTTGTGCAGAATACAGAAAACGAATCTCAAAGTGAGTATGAGCAGCATGTAATGCACCATTTATTGATAGTTTTTTATGATGTGGGTTTTGTGACACTTTAAATGTAATTTGTTTAATGGGACATTACTTGCTCCTAATCGGATGTGTCCCTTGTCCTGCTGGCTCCTGTTCTCTCTGATGCAGCCTATCCCCACTGCCGTAACCTTCAAGCTGTCAGACTTGTGACAGGCACTCATCAAGAGTGCTCAACTACGCCAGACATTTCCGCCCAGCTCCTCTATTCACAAAAGCTGTACTATAGTTCCTATGACTGAAACACAATCTATGAATGTTAGAGGGTGCAGAAAGGCAGGCATAGTCGGCACTCTTGATGAGTGCCTGTCACAAATCTGTTGGCTCTATTAAGCCCCACCGCAGATTATGGTGATTAGAGGAGGAAGATGTCAAGGACTGTGGGAGCCAACAGCAAAAGGGACACATTGGATTAATAATAGTAATGTCCCTTTTGTTGATTTGTTTTTTTTGGGTTTTTTTACCCAAACTTTGGCTTTGAATGTAAGCAGCGCAAGTTCCTGAAATTGACTTTGTATTAGCCTCTTGCAATCCACTGCACAACAGAGCTGAGACTTGGGGGGAAGGAAGCAGCACAAGGAGCCAATCAGTTGTGCTTCTGTTCAAGGGTCATATATGAGAGGGGAGAACAGAGCTGATCAGTCTGCTGCTTTTCTATACCAACCCAGCTGCAACAGAGAAGAATCAGGACTCCTGCCCTGCCAAACAGGTCTGTTCTGTGTAAATCTCAGGACAGGATGGACAGGAATGCAAATCCTTTTTGCAGGTAAAGCAGCTCCCCTATATGCATTTCATCTGGGTATTTAAGCGTTTGCCTGGAGTTCAGCTTTAAGATAAATTTGTTTTATATAAAACAGTATTAACAATACAGGTATACCTGGATGGCATATACTAGCGTTTCAAGAATGAGAACGGAGTAAGAGAGTGGTTATTGCGGGTAGGGACATTTTCTAATACATAGATGACATTTGCGTTCAGCATGGTACTCAAGGACGCCTCTAGTAAACCTTATAAGGTAGACACAACCAGAAAAGGATTCACACTTATTGCTTTTGTACACTTGGCTTGCTCAAAAAAAAGGCTAACATAAACGAAGGTGCATCTGAGCTATAGATGTAGAACTGTTGAGTCACATAAAAAAATGCTCTCAGTACCAGCTGCACCAGACCACATCAATTGTGAATCACTGGTGGAGCTGAGACATCCCACCATGTTTTTTTTTCAATGAATGGGTCATAGAGGCCACATATTTTCCAGCACTTGTATGGAACAAAGACTGGAGTCAGCTTTACAATGAGACATTTCCAGTAACTACAGAACACAGTCATTAGATCATCAACAATTCACAGTACACGGCATTGACCATCACGGCAAGGAGCTTCATCAAGTAGATCTCTATTGATCTGAAATCCAACAAACTGCTAGATGTTTTACAGTAAGAGAAAAAAATCATGTGCTACAAACTAAAAAGGGATTTACTGACAGACACATTAGGTAGATATCTGCACACTACAGGGAGAAGCCTAAATTGAACCTTTTAAAAGGTGGACATGGACATGGTATCGATGATATTTGGCAGTATCATGCAGGAACCTCCTCTGGATACACGGGACATTAAACTGTGTACTAAGAGACTAGACCAGAGACCTGGTGATTTGGACGTTATCCCCAGTCCGTTTTCATTTAGAGTGATGCAACTGAGATAAACCAGCATTACCTTGAAGAAGTCAATGAGAGAACACGGGATATGTACAGAACGCTAGGCACATATTGGATAAAGGAAGAGGAGGTGCATGCCAACTGTTCCAATGGATTAAATCCCTTTATGCATCAAATACAATAATCTAATAAATTAGTTAGCCTATGTATGGGGCACAAATGGCTCTCTTGGCTACAAAATCAATATCATCTCGGAAAATAAAACCGGCAGAAAGCAAAACGAAGCCTATGAATAATGCACCCACCGGAAACAGTTCCCAGCATCATACCAAAGTTCATCCTGGATGCCAGATATTTTATTTCCCCAGGTAGCTTTGCATGGCTAAGATCGTTAAAGAAAATCTATTGTAGAAAAAAACATTTCTACTGCCAGATCTGTTTAGATCCGCAAATATAATTAAAGTATATGGACACCTTTAAAAAAAAAAATCGCAGAGGTGACTTTCTGCAGGGGACAGTGTCGGATTGAAATCAAGTATTGCAGCAAAAGTGGTTATCTTGCTCATATCTCAGTGACGCCCTCATTCATTGTCCACATTGCAAACACCTGTTATAAGACAGCAATACTATGCATAGCTTTAGAGCAGGGGTCTCCAAACTTTCAAAACAAAGGCCAGTTTACTGTCCTTTAGACTTAAGGTGGGCCAGATGTTGGTATCAATGGGAGGAATAATGCCAAATCATTGATGTCATTGGGAGGAATAGTGCCTTATCATTGGTATCGGTGGGAGGAATACGGCCTCATCATTGGTGTCATTAGTAAGAATAGTGCCCCATCTTCGGTGTCAGTTGGCGGAATAGTGCCTCATCATTGGTTTCAGTGGGAAGAATAGTACCTCATCACTGGTGTCAGTAGGAGGAATACAGTCTTGTATCAGTGAGAGGAACAGTGCCCCAAGGGCCAGATAAAGGCAAGCAAAGGGCCGCATCCTCCCTCCGAGCCACAATTTGGAGACCACTGATTTAGGGTATGTGATTTGAATTCCTTCCTAGCTTTCTTAGTGGGGTTTGCTTCAAGCCCCACATAATAGTCATTTGATCAATACCTAGAACTAATAAGGATCAAAAAGTCCAAACAGCAGCATGCCTGTCAGATAATTGATTTTCTATAATTAGTATTGTATCTGAAACACGTACTATGAGTTCTGGAGGTACAGTTAGTGACAGGGACATGAAGGAATGCTTTATATGGCTCCACCTACTATACTAAAATAAGGAATACAACTCTTATTTTTTTTTATGTTGGCAGCTTGCAGTTTAAAACAGGAAATACATACTCTACGATATCTCATTAATACGAAGGTTTCCACCTACCTTTTGTGCATAGACAATGCGAAACTTCTGCTCCATCTTACGCCACTTGCTGTACCAGGTCTCCTCATCTGTTAGCAGTGGTAAGTAGGGGTGTTCAGGAGAGCTGTCCTCACTGCTGCTGCCACCTACACTTTCTCGGTCTTCTTCCTCACTTAGGTAATCATAACTGGTCAGAAAAATTAGCAAACAACTGGAATATTCATTGCAAATTTAATTAAAAGGTCCTACAACCAGTATCGTTGAATAATATTAAAACATTTAAAGCCAGTGATGTGACGTTCCTCCTGCAATCTCTTCCCCTTTTCTGCAGGAGGTGGATTTGAAAAAAATAATAAAACGGTGCATGGAAAACTGAAATAAAAGTAGAGCTAGTGCAAATAGCTCTACTGCAGCCTACTGCAGGTATCCCAGCTAAAGTCTACTGAAGGTATCCCAACTAAAGTCATTGGGGCCAACAACCATAGGTTGGACTTGATGGACTTATGTCTTTTTTCAACCTCACCTACTATGTAACCAATTCTGAAAGGCAGAAGCAGTGGAACAGAAAGGGGAAGAAATTGTCGGGGGAACATTATGCTGATACATATTAAAAGAAATGGTTGCAGAGAAAATATTTAGCACTAAAACAGCCCCTACTGACCCCAGGCAAATAAGTGTGCAGTCTTGGCCAAGAAAGTATTTAACCTCTACACTGCTTGGGCAATTTAACCAAATGCCCCTACCAATGGCAAAGATATGTTATTTGCATCATTAACAAAAAAAAAAAAAAATCTGAGTAGAACACTGCATTAAACTTCAGGGTTTAGTGCTTGGACAAGGTCCTTGGCACCCAAGTTGAGAAGGCCAATGTGCATCCCTTCCCCTTCATCCCAATGATCTGTTAATTAGTTCAGCCACATACGGTAGGTTGCAGGGTCAGCTTCCCCCTCCCCACATCCTGTTGAAGGCCCAAGGTGTTGCATCATCTGCCTATCCCTTGTCTCACCTAATATCCAGGTAATGTATTCTAAGAAAAAGTATGATGTCATACAATGCTGCCTCTATCATTCGCATATAGAATTATTGTTTTTTTTTTAGTTTTTTTTTACTTTGTACTCACTCACCTTTGTGTAAACTTCAAGTATGGAGTGTAGTCTATTACTGCTGGAGTTTTGCCATCAATTCCTTCCCCTTTTAGGCAAAAGCTGCAAGACAAAAATAGAGGGTATCAGGCAGAACTGGAAAAGGCTGCTACTGGCAACACGATCGCCGGCAATACTCTTTTTCCCAAAAATATGACTTATTAGTTATCACTGTTCTCCACAGTTTGCATTATTTGTCCCTCCGTTGGTATGCGTCTATAATGTATGTGTAATGCTACTCATTGCAACCAACCAGCTTTTCGATTTGATGTTGACAGGGCGGGTAATAAAATGGCATAATCTCACAGGTTACTTTTGGGTATGCTGCCAAATTCTGTGAGTGAAGAAGTTTTGCTTGGGCAGATTCTTTCATTGTTCCTCCGCTGTATTATAGTAGAGTGAACGTGAAGCTTAGCTGTAAACATTACAATCTAATTGTATAATCTGCTAAATTAGCCTCTCCCAACTTTTTACCTCAAAGGAACCCTTGAAATAATTTTCAGGTCTTGGGGAACCCTTGGAAAACCAATTAATTGGTAGCACGAACAAATGTTCCTGCAATGAGAAGAATGCCTTTCTTACAGTGGTGGTCAGAATGCCACCTTTACAGACAGCTAAAAAACTCATTGGGTTTGTGTTGCCGACTCTGCCAAGTGGCACTGGACACAGAACTATCCAAGCACCATCAAATGGGAGGTCAGTCAGCCATAGCTGATTCCTAGGGTTCCCAGACCTCTGCTTAAGATTGGGTGGTTTTCCAACCACTATGTAATGTGAGGGTCTACCTAAACTATCCATTTGATTTATATTTAGTCAAGTAGGCCCTTACACTGAACAGTAGTTGTAAAATTAGAAGGAAAATGTACAAATCAGAATAAAGGTATTTAACAAGCTTAAACATGGTTGGTTGTCATGATCTACAGGACAGGTAAATTATTCCTTCAGACAAAGTCCACGATATACTAACAGAAACTTATATCTACATAAAAACGCGCACAAAATGACAGAAAATGGACAAAAAGAAAGAACCTTGGGATTTATAAAAGAAAGTTGTGGAAAAACATTGTTTAGCAGACAGGACATGACTGTTTTCCACAATCTGTGTTCATAGTAAAAACATTTGTAGAAACGGTTTATAAAACATAAGGGTTAAAGACGCACATTTTTCTCCTGACATGGACACATTAAAGTGTACCTCATTTAGAATGAACGTTTTAAAAACTAAATTGCATGAAGGTCATTACATAGGGCCACTCAATGATCTTACCTGAAGTCAATGGCACTGAGGCCTATTAACATCCCAGTGAGAACAGATGACTCCTCTCGCAGTAAAATAGCACCATCATCATAAAACCTCCTAAAAAGGAAAATGGTGACAGTGTCATCTTCTTGAGGCAACTAAATACAAATTAAGCTCTACTGGCACAGCGCCTTTGTTTGTGCCACACCAGTGAGACATATGTTCAAGCTTGTGGTCATCAACAAAGGTTAATGATATATCTATATAGGAGGGACATAAAACCTTTGAATGCCTTTTGGTTACTATAGGCAGAAGCTAAGACTCTGTCCAAGCTTTCTTAAAAAACTTGATGAACCTATATATCAGATTGTTATTATGAAGAACCATATATACTTGTTCTTAAGAGTTCATGACTGGGAAACTAACTCAAGTACTTGGGGCCATGCAACATTAGAAGATAAAAATCAAATTTTTTGGTTCAATTTCTAGTTTCCGTTATAGAGGACACAGAGTTGTAGATGACTACATTGCTTATCTAGGTCCTTACAAATTGCCAGTGTGCCATGGTCAGCAGCAGCTACATTGGATAATATGAGAAGCTACTTAAATAGAAATTCTCTCAAAACGTGGAGTATCCCTCATTCTCTCCCGCCCCCCAGCCTGTAACTGGAGAGGGGTAGGACATAGGGGGGTTGCACACTCTGCTTTCAATGGAGCTTTTTTATGTACTAATTACTTAATGAAGTAGTAAAGTACTTTTGTGTTAGCCTTTAGTAGGTGCCAAATCCTTTAGGGTTTTTTTTTTTGTTTTTTGTACCTATGTATTTTGGAGACACCTCCTCTAGATTGAAAATAGTGTTGTAGGCACCACAATCCTTTAATATTGAATACAACCATTCCTGGTTCCAAACTGGGATATTTTATTCAATCGCATAGCCACATCAAGCACACTATCCCCCCTATCACATTAAAGCCCAGCTTTTTGGCTGCAGCAGCGTGGCAGAGGGCAAGAGATGGAGCGGGTCTAGAATAGGCAGACTTAGTCCTCTCCTCGATGCTGAGGGTGGCTCTCCAAGCTTGCCAATTTTGATTTATGGCATGCGTTGCTGGCTGGTGTTATAATAACATTATAGCAGCAAATAACGCCATGCATCCTGTCCTGGCCTAGAGCATCATTGGTTGTTATGGTGCTGCCAAACAGCCTGCTAACACCATGGCAATTCATGACACTGATCCAGGGCAAACTAGGCCCTGTGCTCCTGGCACTCTGGGGAAGCTCAGATGGCACCCCAGTTGAGAAACACTGTTCTAAGCTCAATTACTGAGTGACTGACTCTTTGCAGAGTTTGCAGCTAGCTATCAGTTTTTGTAGCTAATCATGTTCCCCAATGCAGCTCCCCAATAACCATGGCACACCAGCGATTTGTAGCTGCCTAAATAAATTTTGTAGTTTGCCAGAACAACCCTGTAGCTGAAATCTATATAAAACTGCTATAAATCTCATATACAAAGTTACTAGTCTGACATACTGTAGCCCTCTGTAGGACTTGTTGATACTTCAGTCCCTACTGGGTTTCACATATGGTCTCACCTGGTTGTTCTGGTGTCTCTTAGTGCAGTTACAATGTATTCTGAAAGTCGTTTCTCCATCAGCGCAAGACGTATCCAGGCCCGACCCTACGACGACAGCATACATGACCACACTGTGTACCTGAAAGTAGGGACTGCAACGCTGGTGCTAATGTGACATAAAAGTAGAACTGAGCTCAAAGTTTGAAGATTCGCTATGCTATATATTTAGTAAAATTAAGTGTGCCTAAGCAGTACCCTGAAATTTTTTTTTTTTTAATTTCTAAATTTTCTCCGGAAATCAAAACACTTCCTTAGTATGCTAGGGTTCCTACAGACTAATAACTGTATATTTGCAGTGGGGGATCGAAGGTACTGCTGCCTCTGAGATTTGGTGATATCACTAGGGCTGCTGTTAGAAATCACAGGCCCCATATACAGCCTACCTGACAGGGCCCCCCACCTCCGAAAATATAAAATTATATTTTTTCTAAAATGGCACAGGCGCTAAGCTGTGCTTCCCAGCCATGGCAGAAATGATACCCCCTTCGAACAAGACCCATTCAGGTGCTCTGAATGCACTACTCTACAAGAGCCCCACAACCATGCAACCAAGTGCAAAGCATGCGGTCGCAGTGTCCTAGTGCGGGGTTAAAGCAGGTGGTGAGGAAGCAATATGCCTCCTCTACCTGTCAAATGCTCTCTAAAGAGCGAATCCAAATGCTCACTTGGGTCCTTAGAATTGTATTATTATTTATTTATTTTTAACTGCCCTGTTGGGGGCTTTTGGGGAAATATCAGGGATCTAAACAGACCCCTGACGCCTCACATTTGAGACAGAGAAAGGGACTGAGGACATAGATTCCCTCAACCCCTTTCTCTGCAGCCTCAGTTGCACAGGGCAGTGAATGAATGGGAAGTGCTCTGTGCTGAGTTGGCTTCCAGTTTTTTCACAAACTGAACTCACTATGCAGTACCGATCACTTACTGTATTCATATTTACCGCCCTAAAGGCGGCAAGGCAGGTAACCAACATCAGGATCTCTCAGAGATTGATACACTATGTCTACTCATCACAAAAGTGGTTTGAACTGGATAAGCCTCCTGTATAACTGACATTTTGAATGGCCATCCCTAAACATGGCTCAAACTTTGGCCGATTCCTGTGAATTGGCTGAAGTTAGAGCCGGGAGTGGCCCTACTGACGCCACCTGGCTCAACAAATTTCTTTTGAGAAAATCAAGGAAAATCAAGGAACCAGGTGGAAAAAAGTCACTTGTAAAGTGACTGCAGTCAACCAACTGCAGTCGTCTCTGATCACGTATGCCGATACGTAAGCCAGGGGTGCCAGCTGAAATGATTGGCAGGGTCGGAGGTCATGCTGAAGCTCAAATTGCTGGTTTTGCGGTGGAATGTGGTGAGTAGGCCGCTCCTAAACCAAAAGTAACCACTGAAAGTCTTTGGAAATCAAAGTATGAAAGACAACAAAGCACCAAATAAATGGTTTGGTGGGATAGGTGCAATAAAATAATTTATTTGGTGTAGATAGCCAACATGTATCAGGGGATTTTATTAATTCCCTCTTCTTCTGGTTTTTAGAAAAAGATCTATATTGATTCGTGAAAGATCAGGACACAATTACTGAGTAATTGGTTATCTATCCTAAAGAAAGGAGGATTTTATCACATCTGAACATCCCACCGAACCAAGTTTTAAGTGCTTGGTTGTCTTTTATGCTTGGACAGAAATGAAACGATCTCAAAAGTTATATTCTGCATATAGATTCTTTAGCTCGTCATATTTGTATTGGAAAAGAATAGCATTTGTTTTCATCATATGTTACTGCACATTGCCCTCGCCTATCACCATCTTTATAATGGAAATCTGTACTGAATTAATAAATGGACTGGCATTGCTGAACTCTCTTTTGAAAATGCCATTTTCTGACACACTGACATGGAACAAGTATGCAGGTTGACTTAACTTCTTAAGTTCTGACTTAAATGGCTGCATGCTTGTTTTGGATCAACAACTCAAAGTAATGAGGCCTGAAACAGCCAGGCTAGTAGCATTTTCAGCAATGGCAGTCTTCATATTTCTCTCAGTATAGGTTTCCTTTAATAAGTTTAATATTTATTAACTGCGTTTCCTGCATCAATAAATTGATAACATTTGCTGCATCATCCCATTATTTAAATGAGTCCAGCCTTGTTGAGTATCAGCTATGACTCAGGACTTTGGTAGGCTGAAATGTACAAGCAGCAGCTCTTGCCCATTCCTGTTTTTTTAGAATAATTTAATAAAGACAAGATCTTAACTACACCCAATACATATCTTAGCTTCTGCTTCATCTGTAAGGAGATACAAAACCACAGAATAAGGGGACAACACAAGGTACGACAATACATGCAAAATTTAGAACCAGCAATAAAACACCTTTGCTCTAGCTGTGCTAATGTTCTCCATGTTCTCAATGCTGCTGATACAGTTATTGGGAACTTTGCTGCAGGCGATACGTATATAGTCCCAGAATCCTCTTTGGCCATCTGTGCTAAACCAGCTTACGTGACCTACAGATAACAAAAGAAAAGGTCAGTGACATATGAGTATGAGAATTAGGCCCAAATTATTCACACATCCTAAATTGGCTGTGGTGCAGCAAGTATAATGAGGAAGCCTGCGGCTGGGAACCCAAGTGTTCCAATCAGCAGTGGCTGCTCAATGACAGGCTGAAAGGAGCTGGGGCCCTCTGCAACCATAAGCATGTTGGGCCATGGACGCAATCTGCTGTATAGGGGCAGATAAGTGCAGATACATGCTTACAGATGTAGAGGTCCCAAACACCTTTAAGGTTGTCATTGATTTGTACAGGCTGTGCAACCACCGCTGATCGAACATGCGGGATCCCAGATGAAGGCATCTGCAGTATACATGCAGCCCATGGCTCATTTAGGATGTGTGAATGAGGCCTTAGGTTCAAGAAGATAGCTCTATTACACACCAGACTGGAATCTGTGTAAACGTGGAGTGCTGAAGCAAGTGGTGGATGGTGCTAGAGAAAATCTGTTGATAGTACACCTCCATCTTTTTATAATGAAACCACCTATGTCACCATGAACTGAACCTTAGTGGTTCCAAAACATACACTAGTACAAGAGGTTTCAATGTGGCTTCTAGGAAACTTAGGGGATACAAAAAAGAAAAAAAAAGTGGGGGGCTGGAAGGGGATCTGCCTGAAACACCCAAGTGAAAACCTTCCAGTGGACCAATGCCCACAAGAGACAAGAACGGAGAGCCACACCCCAAAGTGAGGGCTCAAATACAAAGTCTGTTCCATAACAACAGGCAACTGTGTTTCAGGGAATGAAAATGCCTCCATCAGGGTTTGAAATGTTGATGGAGCTGGGTATGGGACTGGATTGGGAATGAATTAGAAGAATAAATATTATAGTGTAATTGAGTACGCTCCTCAGCAGCTGGTAGTTGTTTCTGAATAAAATGCCTGGAATTAACAGGTATGGAACAGCATGGGATTCACTGCATGTGACAGCCAACAACCAAACACCAGTGCTTGGAATGGAAGCAGTCTACAGCCCTGTGGAAGCTATGAATTTTAGGTCAAAGCATAGGTTCACTTTAGGAATTAAAACTCTTTATTGAATAGGTGTCCAGAGCAACCAATCACAATCCATCTTGAGCTTAATTGACTACAACAGAGAGGATACGGTTGAGCGGGCATATGTTGACCTACCGCATGACACTGCACACACAAGATTTGCAAGCTCAAACTTACCAACCAGCCAGCAACCAACCGAATTGACCTAACAATATGCGTTAAGAAGAGTTGCTGGCTGGTTGGCAAGTTTGAGTTTGGAAATCTGTTTGTATGTGTTTGACATACGCCACCCTTCCAGTGCTCTTTGCTGCAAAGATGAGTTGTAGGTGGGGGTCAGTAACCACTTGTTTGTACATCTGTAGTACAAGCCTTGGCATGAACGCAGTGGTACTATGGACATACATTTCGGTAAGTTACTGGCTCACAGCCTATAACCTTCAGCCAATCAAATACACATTATAGAAATCACAAAATTGAAGCAACAAATAAGAAAAAAAAAAAGTTGTGAAAAGGTTTCTGGTATCTATGTACAGCAGAGATTATGCAATCATGTTTATTCTTTAGAGTGGAGGTAACCTTTAAATCATCTGCTATACAACCCGCCTTCCCAGGGCCTTCTTTAAAGGGGAACTGCAGTCTGCTCACATAATTTGTAATAAAAACATATTTGCCATTCGTAAGCTTTCTTCCAACCACTTTGCATATTATTTTATATAAACTGATTCTGTACTTGCCAAATATGCTGCAGAAATCTCCCCCCACTGAGTCTGGAACCATTTTAACTGTGGGCAGCTGAAGCTGCTGCCTGTTCACTTCCTGGATTTACACAGACACACAGAGGCACACCTCCAGCTCTGCATCTCTCATTGGCCCTCTTATGACTCATCCCCCTCCCTTCCTGGCAAACTCTCATGAGAGAGAGCTGTGCATGATGTCATAAGCCTAGGGTTTTAACCAGACAAGACACAGGAAGTGGGCTGTATAAGGTATTTACTGGCGGAAAAAAAAAGTTTTACTAACCAAAGTTAAAACAACAACAAGGGCAGAAGATTTAATAGATGGAAAGATGAAAAAACGACTGAAGTTCCACTTTACCACTTGTTTACTGGGCACATAAACCCCCTTCCTGCCCAGGCCAATTTTCAGCTTTCAGTGCGGTCACATTTTGAATGACATTTGCGTGGTCATGCAACACTGTACCCAAATAAAATTTTTATCTTTACCCTCAAATAGAGCTTTCTTTTGGTGGTATTTAATCACTGCTGGGTTTTTCATTTCTTGCAAAAAACAAAAAAACAAAGAAAAGACTGAAAATTTTGAAAACACAAAAACAGTTTTATAGCTTGTTATAACATTTTTCAAACAGGTAATTTTTCTCCTTCATTGATGTGCGCTGATGAGGCTTCACTGATGGGCACTGATAATTAGTACTGGTGGCACTGATGGGTGGCACTGAAGGGCATAGATAGGTGGCACTGAAGGGCACTGATAGGGGGCACTGAAGGGCGGCATTGCTATGCACTGGCAGATGGCACTGGTGGGCACAGATACTTGGGTGATGTCTCACCCTCTTCGGGACCGCCATCCCTCTGACACAAGCCGATGATCGGCTTTTTTTTTCTGCTCATGCCGTCAGCGCGAGCAGAAAAAAAGCTGATTACCAATCTTTTATTTACATCACGTGATCAGCTGCCATTGGCTGACAGCTGATCATGTGGTAAGGGGCCAGTTGCTAGAGGTTATAGCACAGCATCTTGGCTCACTGAATGGTTGCTTAGGCTGCATTCACACTGAGGCGGTTTTCAGGCGTTAGAGGCTATTTCTAGCGCTAAAACGCCTGAAAACCGCCTCCCTATTCATTTCAGTGTGACTTTTCACACTGGGGCGATGCGCTTGCAGGATGTTCTGAAAAGTCCTGCAAGCAGCAGCTTTGTGGCGGTATACACCGCTCCCAAAACACCCTGCCCATTGAAATGAATGGGCAGTGCTGCCGAAGCGCCTCAACATGGGCGCTTTTAACCCTTTCTTCAGCTGCTAGCGGGGGTTAAAAGCGTCCAAAAAGGGCCACTAAAAACGACGGTAAAGCTTTACCTCCGATGCCTGGCGCTTTCATTGTGAAAGTAGCCTACAGATTACAGCACATCATCTCCTCATTACCTGTGCACCATGGACTGGGGAGGTGAGGGGAAGCTGGACACAATTAACACTTTTATTGCTGGCCGATAAGATCCCAGTTGGAAGTGCATGATTAACCCTTTCAGATCTGTGTTGGACATGTATGAATAACCATTTCTTTGCTAGTAGAATCCTAGTGGAAATGCATAGCATTAAAAGGGTTATTGTGTGCTTCCCCTGGGATCTACTATCTCCACCCAGTAGCTGCCACGGCACATACCTCTGTGCTGTCTGCTCTGCAGCCTGACTAAAGCTGACCATAGACGGTTCAAATCTCAGCCAGTTCAGCAGGAACCGGCCAAGATTTGAACCATGTATGGGCAGGCTGAATGTACCCAAGTTGATCAATCGATCAATTTGGGTACAACCAGCCTGCAGGATTTTACATGCGATTATTGCTAGTGGCTGCTACAGCCGATAGCAATATTCACTGTGTTCTCCTGGTGAGGATGGCTCCCCCCCCCCCCCCCCCCCCCCCGGAAGAAGACAATGGCTCCTCAGGAGGGATTCCCCCATCAACACTGACTGTGGGTAACCTAAACTGCTCACAACAGCACAGCTGCGATCACCTCCAAGGCCGGCCGCACCCCCTCCCCGAATCCCGCTCAATCACTGCGAGTCTTGCAGCAGGCTCTGCCACAGGCATAATCAGTACTCCAATGGGAGCCACCTGATTACTGCTGGGGGGGGGGGGGGGGGAATCTGTCCCTGGCATGTTCTGCAGCGGGCCAGTCTCCTGCCATCTGGGGACCACCACAGTGGGGGAACGCCAGGGCCCGGTCCCAAGTGCAACCTTTGTGATCCTGGGAGTTCCGCCACTGGTACCACAGCTATAAGGTAGCTGGTTAAGTAGTTCCCAATGACTCATTCTCTACTGGTGGTAGCAAGCTGTGGCTGCAAAGCCCTCTTATCAAATCCAGTAATACAGCAGCAGTGGTCCCTTCAATCAGGTGTCCGAGGTTTCCTGTGATGACCACAGTAGGCAGTGCAGCAAGTTCTGTATCCTGGCAGTGGCTTTTTAATATGGTCCTCCCCTTCTTGCAGTCTCCCCCACATGGTACTTATTTGGTTATCTGCACTGTCATGGTGAATTTTTGCCCTGGCAAATTCTGCTGCCTCCTCCTTTAAAAGCAGGGTATAGTTCAGGCCCTATGGACTTTAGTGAACAGTCCATTCCTTGGGACTACACGTCCCATCATGCCCCTCGAGCCTCTTCTGATTGGCTGCTTAGCCGCAGGGGGAACAACAAGCAGCGATTAGAGAGCCCGCTACTGACAGGAGGAGGGGGAGGTGAGCACACAGACAACCTGCAGCTGCACCTCCTTTCACAGCACAGCTGATCAGAGACCTGTAGTGGCCCCTGCAGCGGTGGGAGGGGAGAGCGCTCAGCTACACTGAAGACAGGGAGGCCATATGGACCTATGAGGCCATATTGCTTTAAGCGACCCAAGATATTACACCTATGGTGGGCTCAAGGGGCAGCTGCTTTGGGGCCCCCAAAAATAACTGGGCCCAAGGCAGCTGCCCCTTTTGCCCTGCCTTAAAGACCCCCCTGCGCCTCCCCATGCCTCTCTCACCCTTGAATCGATGACTCAGAATGTGTTCCAAAATTGCAGCAAAATTCACAAACTCTTCTGAGGAATCATCGATGGGCTCCGCTGTGTATTTCTCCAGGAGCGTCTTCACTGAAAACCTAGGAGGGGAGTGTACAGTGGCGATTAATGTGTCAGATGTACAGAATATACAGATACAAAGTCTATGAGATCTAGAACACATGACTAATACAAGGGCTACATATACATGATTATAGACATTTATATAGCATTGACTATTCACACAATCGTCCATCAAGGAGCTTACAATCTAAGGTCGCTATCTTGCATACATATTATGGCCAATTTGGACAATTAATCTACCATCTTTTGAGTGTGGCAGGACACCCACACAAGCACAGGGAGGACATACAAACTCCATACTCTGGCTGGGATTCGAACTGAGGACAGTGGTGCAAGGCAGGGCTAATAGCCATTATATAGCATTGACTATTCACACAATCGTCCATCAAGGAGCTTACAATCTAAGGTCGCTATCTTGCATACATATTATGGCCAATTTGGACAATTAATCTACCATCTTTTGAGTGTGGCAGGACACCCACACAAGCACAGGGAGGACATACAAACTCCATACTCTGGCTGGGATTCGAACTGAGGACAGTGGTGCAAGGCAGGGCTAATAGCCACTAAACCACTATGCTGCCTACTAACCCTTCTTTTCACTACCAAAATATTTGTTACTCTGTACAATGGCTGCTCTAATCCAGACGCCCTTGTCAGACAGCATGACCATGTCCTGGACCCCTCTACAGACTACATAATAGTTAGGCAGCTGTCCAAGTTGGTGATTGAACAACTAAATAGGAGTTATACCTGTGCTTTTCACTCCTGTAAGCATGTTTGCATGTTAGACTGACAGTACTATGCAAAGCAATAGAGCCTATGAGCTCACAATCCTCATCATTTGTCCTTCAGTGCAAATGCTGCTATGGTAGAGATTATAGGAGGCTCCTAAAAATCCTGCAAAACTGTGTTTTTGAAAGAACGAGGATGCTGGACTTGGGGCTTTTATAGGTAGATGGGCTAATATTGAGTTTAACCATGCAACAATATAAATGAATTGAGCTGGATTTCTGCATTGCCAAATAGGCTATGGTTTAAAGACCTACATGCCTGTTTATAATAAAGTCATGTAGACTGCCACCCTGCCTGCCAGGACCATCTACAAGTAATAAGGAAACGCTGTATATGACATTTCAATGGGCAAGCTAGCTCCAGCTTGGTAGCACTCCACAAAACATGGACACCCCATAAAAACCCAAAGTTAAGAATCTACCCATCTACAGTCCAATGAGAGTGCCAAATGTCCAAAGTTTTTGATAAAATTGGTTTATAGCAGAAAAATATTCACCGTGTTTCAAGGACCAAACAGACTATTCCCCCCAGCCCTGATAAAGGTGGAGTCTATTTAGCTCCTGAAACACATTTTTTTCTGCTATGAATCAATTTTATCATTAAAAATTGACTCTTGGATGGATGTTTGGCGCTCTCATTGGACGGTTAATACTGGGCGCACTGTTTCTGCATTTTTGGTGGAATAGTGTACAGTTTACTTGCACACCATCCAGTAGACAGGGTCAGAAGTAGGAGGGGTGCAGGGAACAGTATAGCTGGCCTAGGAGGGCAGCACGTTAAAATCTGGCCCTGGACATGAATCTATTAATGGTCAACACACACTAGATGTAGCCACTTTGGGCAGAGGGGTCATGTTGGTGTACATTGAACCTACTGAGCACTACTGTGAAATGTCAAGGGATTTTCAGTGCCAACACAGGCTTCCCATCATTAGTGGAATGATGTCATCAGTCTCCAGCCAATATTAGAGATTAAAGGTAGGGTGACAATTTTACAAGATCAGCTCATGCTTAGCTCACCATATCACTAAAGACTGTGAACATCAATACTTCTTTGGGCATTTGCAGACCAAATGTTAAAGAAAAACCTTCATTGTAGCAAATATGAGGGCGGGCATGGCTAACCTCCTTCTGAAAATGCTAGTTGCCTGGCTGTCTCTGGTCTCAATAGTTTCACCAAAACACTGACCGTTAATGTTACTACAACTAGTGAAATCATACTTGCTTGTGGACTCCATATGTTGAAACCTTTGGATGACATTCATGGATACTGGCCATTTTTAATACAGTGCTCAGCAATGGCAATCTACTTATTTTCTCAGCACAGGCTTCCTTTAATGGGTAATTCCAACATATTCCATGTCACTTTCACACAATACAAAAAGTGCCTTCAAGCGGAACTGAACCTAAACAATTTTTTTTTTTATTCTCTCCTTCTCCCTCCCTCTTTTTGTACTCCTGGGTTTCCAGCCTATCCCAGGGGGAAGCGGGTTACTAAGTAGCAGATTTCCACATATGTGTAGACATGGCCGGGTCTAGGGGGGTGCTGGGGTGGGCTGCACCCCTCAGATTTCAGTTGCAGTCCCCCCCCCTTCACCCCTGACACTGTGCCAGCCATCTTACATCCCCGCACAGGCACAAAGATCTACTTCCCACGAAGCACACACTGTAGCTGAAATCTGATTCCATTATACACAGCCATGATTTGCAGCGTGTCCTGTGCAGGGATAAGAGAAAGATCCCAGTGCCCTGCCAGCGGCAATCCCTGTCCTCTCTCCTGCCAGCGGTGACCCCGGTTCTCCCCCTTGTCAGTGGGGACCACTGCCCCCCCCCCCTGCCAGTGGGGACCCCTGTTCTTCTCCCCCACCTTCCAGCGGAGACTCCTGCCCCCCCTTGCCAACAGTGACCCCTATCCTCTGCTCTGCCGATCCCTGTAAACTGCCCTACTGACCACTATCCTCAGCTCTGCTGACCCCGGTCCTCTGCCATGTTGACACCCTGTACACTGCCCCACTCACCACTATCCTCGGCTCTACTGACTCCTGTCCTCAGCCCTGCTGACATCCTGTACACTGCCCTACTAACCACTATCCTCGGCTCTACTGACTCCTGTCCTCAGCCCTGCTGACATCCTGTACACTGCCCTACTAACCATTATCCTCGGCTCTGCTGTCCCCCTGTTCTCCGCCCTGCTGACCCCCAGTACACTCCCTTGCTGACTTCCCATCCTCCGCCCTGCTGACCCCTGTCCTCTGCCCCACTGGCCACTATCCTCGGCTCTGCTGACCTCTTTCCTCTGCCCTGCTGACATTCTGTACATTGTCTTGCTGACCTTCCATCCTCTGTCCTGCTGACCCCTGGTCCTCTGCCCCACTAGCCACTATCCTCGGCTCTGCTGACCTCTTTCCTCTGCCCTGCTAACATCCTATCCTCGGCTCTGCTGACCTCTGTATACTGCCCCATTGACCACTATCCTCGGCTCTGCTGACCTCTGTATACTGCCCCATTGACCACTATCCTCGGCTCTGCTGACCTCTGTCCACTGCCCTGCTGACATCCTGTAAACTGCCTTACTGATTCCTGAACACTCCTCTGCTGACCTCCCATCCTCTACCCCCGCTATCATCCTATACACTGTACTATAAAACTATTAGCCCTTGTACAGTGACCTACAAACAGCTGACCCCATGCCTTGCCCTATTGAACCCTCATACCCTGCGCCCCTGACATTTTTTTTCTGCACCTCCACATCAGACAAGCTATTCTGGCCTTGTGTGCTGAAATGTCACTGGGCACTTTATTACCCATCCACCAGAAGCTGGGGGCATTTGCGCGCATGCACAGAAATCCACTGCACATGGGCAGATACGCCGCTGGTCTCTTCCAGCTTCCAAACGCCTGAAAGAGACCAGCGGAGCATCTATGCACATGCGGGTTCTTTAAAAATGACAGAACTGAGGAGGAATGGGGGGCGTATATCAGGAGCAGTTTAGTTCCTACGCCTATTACTTTGAACAATCTCCCTTGAAGGGGGGCTGCGTCTGCACATTAAGGGTTAATTGCTCATTTAGGTCGAGGGGACATAAGAAAGAAAAATGACTTGCCTGATCTTCTGCACTACTAGACCGGTCCCTGCAGCGTCTTCTCCCCCATGCTCCAGTAGTCTAAAGGTCTGATGCAGGGACCATAGCCCTGCACTGGGCATAAGGATGCCAAGGGACAGCTGCTGAAGTGCGGGGGGGAGCACCGTGTGCCAGAGGAGCAGAGGATCAGGTAAGTAAAAGTGCTTTTGGCAGTGCATAGACCAGGGTTCTCAAACTGGTGGCCCTCCAGCTGTTGCGAAACTACAAGTCCCATCATGACTCTGCCTGTGGGAGTCATGCTTGTAATGGTGAGCCTTGCAATGCCTCATGGGACTTGTAGTTTCACAAAACAGCTGGAAGGCC
Source organism: Aquarana catesbeiana (assembly GCF_042186555.1). Taxonomy (NCBI): domain Eukaryota; kingdom Metazoa; phylum Chordata; class Amphibia; order Anura; family Ranidae; genus Aquarana; species Aquarana catesbeiana. The sequence goes on from NC_133335.1 coordinate 50,465,839, forward strand.
ACTAATTTGAGACCATTGTCCTAGGACTATGAAACATCAGTTTTGCCGGAATAGATTAGTAAACAGTAAAAAAAAAAAAAAAAAAAGAAGGACTAAAATACTTACCTCTCTGGGTGTAAATACTTCTGATGGCTCTCTCCAGTGCTGCTCACTTGACCTCAGGCCTAAGCTTTTAATCACCGGACCTCTGTTGTAAAAGGGGGATCAGCCAATAGGAAGTCTTTCTTTGTCCCATTCATCAGATGTTCCATGACTAATTGTCTGGCTTTGGGTCATGTGAGCATCACATTCCCTTTACTTCCTGTCCCATAGCCAAAACAGGAAGAGAGAGGAAATCCCTCCAAAGTAAGGAAACCCCTGGTTGTCACCTGAACTAGTGTCCCCATTAGAAGATTTCCCCTCTATTCCTGTTCTAGTGACAACCCAAAGTTTTGAGATTTTCTTTTGCTCTCAGTGATAACAGTAAACATGAGAAAAAGAGAGGGGTGATCTCCCTAACGGGGTCACAGACACCAATAAAGAACATGTTAGATGATCTAATCCCTCTCCACTCTATTCAAAATAAATAAATAAAAAAGGTTCGCCCATACTTATCTGCCTCCTTGGTTTATTCTTTTCCCCCTTTATCTAGTTACTCATTACATTTGTAAAATAAAAACTTTTCATTTCAATGTTACATTTTGTTTTAGACCAAATGGGGGTCATCACTGGGTCTCTGTGCTTCTCTATGCAATGCAGGCAGATCATGGCTTGGTGGGAGCAGCCAGCAGGGTGGTGTACATAGCTTACTGAAAACCTTATAGGACTCTGCCTTAGTACTACTCTCAATAGCCCTTTGCCCTGATGCAAGTAGTGAACTGGCTCTTGGGAATTACGCAAATTTCAAAATGCCTCAATGGGTGGATGTCAGTCTGGAGAAGTGGGCATTCCTAGGTAAGCTGGATTTGTATGCAGATCACCCTAGGCAACACTCACATGTTATACTGAGCCTCCACGATTGAAGGCATTTAAATCCAATGAAAGGGGTGGTCCAGTAACGCAGGAGAGGAGAGGGCTAGAGGATGTTGGACATCCTCCAGCCAGGAACCAAGGTGGACTCTAACTTGCTGCAGCTTCCAATGCACACTGTGAGAAGCTCACAGTGTGTAGTGAAATCAGAGTAAGCAACTTCAGTGCAGGAGAGACGGTTGTACATCGCTGAAGGTAGGCTGGGGTTCAAATTTAATTATGTAGGCTTTTCAACTGGACAAAGAAGCAGTTGCCATTTGAGAACAATAAGGCCAACTCTGTGGTGTGACATTTAAAGTTATTCTAGAATAGAATTTAGAAGCGTCTATAATACATATATAAAATGTAACACCGTTTGGTTTAAACTGAAGCTAACTACTTAAGCAAAAATGAAAACGGATAATAAAGAATATCCACCAGTAGCGGTATAAAAGCTTTAGACGGATCTATGAACTCTGCCATGTCCTTTAATACCCTTGATCATTTTCCACATTGATGTATATCACACATCTATTCCTGCTCAGCCTATGATTTTATGGCTGTGATGTCATTTCCTTTTCCATCACCACCGACATTCCTCTAGAGCGGAATCCTCCACCCCTTTCAAGGCTACATGCTTGGTCTTTGCATATCATCACATTAACCTCTTCTACCCATTTCCATTGCAATTTGTTAGGTCTCCTCCACCAATATTAAGGCCACCTGGTTGGTCCATCCATGTCATTTCATACTATTAACCTCTTCTACCCATGTTCCTCAGGGTCTGTCAGGTCTGCTCCACCCCATCAAGGCTACCTGCTTGGTCCCTACATATCATTCCATATCATTAACCTCTTCTACCCACAATCCTCGGTGTCTGCTAGGTCTCCTCCACCCCTATCAAGGCTACCTGGTTGGTCCATCCATATCATTCCATACCATTAACCTCTTCCACCCACGATCCTCAGTGTCTGCTATGTCTCCTCCACTCCTATCAAGGATACGTGGCTGGTCTTTGCATATCATTACATATGGTAACTTCTTCTACCCATGTTTCTGAGTGTCTGCTAGGTCTCCTCCACCCCCATCAAGGATATCTGATTGGTCCATCTATATCATTCCATACCATTAATCTCCTTTACTCATGTTCCTCAGGGTCTTTTAGGTCTTCAAATTACAATTAATAAAAGCCTTGGTGTCAGTTTACCCCTTGTCTGCCCCTGCAAAAAACCCCTTCTGTCCTAATTAGTAAGACGTACAAAGATTGGTGCTCTACACCTTCCAAACCTCAGTCCTCAAGTACCCCCAACAGGCCATGTTTTGGTAATTTCTCTTAGATAAAATAGTTGTCCAAAATACCAAGCCATTGACTCTGATTTAAAGCACCTGTGCAAAATAAAGGAAAACCTGCAAACATGGCCTGTTGGGGGTACTTGAGGACTGAGGTTGAGAACCACCGCTCTACCCAGTACAGGGACCCATAAACTAATCATGGGTCGGACCCCTAAAAAAAAAAAAATATGTTCAGGTTGCCCTTTTCTTCATTGAACAAGGCTACAAGTTTTACTGGTACACAGTTACAGCTATGTCTTACACCATCGACAATCTACCAACACATTTATTCCAAAGGCCATTATAGGTTCTTCTCAAACATGAGAGAATTCTTTCCCGTAAATTGCCTTTTCCCCCCATTGAATAAAGCTAGAAGTTTTATTCGGTACCCAATCACAGTTATGTATTACCCCATTGACAATCTACCACTGGTACCCAATTACAGTTATATTTTACCCAATTGACAACCATCCTCTACATTATATAGGCCATTGTTGGTTCTGCTCAAACACCGGAGACCTCTTTCCCATAGAAAACCCTTTTTGACCGTTTCCCCACTGATTAGGGCTACAAGTTTTACCGGTACCCAGTTACAGTTATGTATTACCCCATTAACAATCTACCACCTGTACCCAATTACAAGTATAAATGTATTACCCCATTGACAACTATTCTGTACATTTATTCTATAGACCAATATATGTTCTTCTATAACACAGGAGTCCTCTTCCCCATAGAAAACCTTATTCACCACTGAATAAGGCTATAAGTTTTACCGGTACCCAATTCAAGTTATGTATTACCCCATTATAAGTAAGCATTACCCCACTGGCAACCATCCTCTACATTTATTCGAAAGGCCATTACATGCTCCCCTTGAACAGAGGAGACCTTTTTCCTATAGGAAACCTTATTGTCCATCCGTGTCAAACCTTTCAAGCCATCCTTCCCTACAAAGACATAGAACCCTCCCCATCTCTCACCTGCAGATAGTGAGCAAATTTTTTCTCTCCACAGCAATGTTCCTTGAAGAAGCCTTCTTAGATGGCAAGCCTAAAGCCATGGCCGACTGGATGAAGCTTGGTTCCATAAAAATCCCACAAAGGATTGCCCACCTCCACCAGCAGGCCTGCAGGCTCCTCTTCAGCAGCCAGGACCCCTCCCCACCTCCTCCTGCAGGCCTGTGGCTCGGAGTGTCCTCCTATGGGCTATTAGGATGGTTGGATGGATGGATGGATGGGAAAGATGAGATGGGAGAAGCGGACGCTCTCCCTGGTGCTGAAGCTGAGACACGGCCAAGTGACGTCACCCAGCCTGTGAACAAGCATGGAAGGGAATAGAGAGGAGGAGGAGGAAGGGGGAGGAAAGGATGGAGGGAGGGGGGAAAGACAGCTCAGGTTAGTGATGGAGTCATGTGACAGAACAAACAAAAACCTTACAATGGGCACAACAATCAAAGGGATGCTACAGGGAATACAAATTATTTCTAGACAGCAACAGAGCACAACATGGAATCCCTGCATACACTTCATTGACTCATATTTTATTGACTCATATTTGTTTTCCTGGACACTTCCAATTTATAAATGATAAATTATTTATACAGATGCGTTTTGTTTCTTGGAAACAACCAGCTTTGATCATAGATTTCCCATAATTAAAAATTGCATAAGATACAGTGAGTCATAGGAAATCAGAATTCACTCTTACTGCAGGGAATTCAAATCAGAATCAGCTTCATTGACCAAAAAATTTGTCTTTGGTTGGTTGCCAGGGGTTGCACTTTGGTTGGTTGGGGTTTTGCACTTTGCACGTCATCATTTCACTTTGTATTGCCTTATTAACCAGCATGTAGTTTAAAGCAGTGGTTCTCCATATTGAGACCCAGTAAATTCCAAAGCCTTCCATGCCCCAACAGTTATGAAGAAAAAAAAAATGTATACATAAAAGTACGGGAATACAAAATATGCATCGAAATTCCGTAAGGCTCTGGATGGGGATGGGTGTCACTATGGGGGTATGGAGGGTTTTGGAGAGGGTTCGGGGACTCTGCAGCAGACTTGGTGGCCCTGTAGGAGATGAGGTTCCTGGAGGGAGCAACTGTAGGAGATGAGGTTCCTGGAGGGAGCAACTGTAGGAGATGAGGTTCCTGGAGGGAGCAACTGTAGGAGATGAGGTTCCTGGAGGGAGCAACTGTAGGAGATGAGGTTCCTGGAGGGAGCAACTGTAGGAGATGAGGTTCCTGGAGGGAGCAACTGTAGGGGATGGGGGTCTCTGGAGGGGCAATGTGAGAACGGAGGGCACTGCAGGGTGCTGGGAGGCACTGTAGTACATTGTTGAGGGTACTACAGGGGGTTGGATGCTGGGGGTCACTGTGGAAAGTTGTGGTGGCTAATGGCTCTTAGGGGTGACTTTCTATTAAAATACTGCTCTGCCCTGACTTGAAAAAATTATTTTCACTACTTTTAAATCTGCAGCTTTTAGCAAAAAAATAGCTAATTCTGCCTCAAAAGGTCCTTGCTCAGACATTTCCTATTACAAGGTAATAACACAATGTCCCTACTTTGCTCCTGTATGGTCACCCTGTCACACAGGCTTCTAATGAAAACTACAGATGGAGCCATGCTTTAGCAAACTATGGGGGTTATTTACAAAAGGCAAATCCAATTTGCACTACAAGTGCAAACTACAAGTGCAAAGTGCATTTGAAATAGCACTGAAAGTGCACTTGGAAGTGCAGTCGCTGTAAATCTGAGGGATAGATCTGAAATGAGGGGAAGCTCTGCTGATTTTATCATCCAATCATGTGCAAGCTAAAATGCTGTTTTTTATTTTCCTTGCATGTCCCCCTCCGATCTACTTCCAAGTGCACTTTCAGTGCAATTTCATTTGCACTTAGCAGTTGTAGTTTGCACTTGTAGTGCAAAGTGGATTTGCCTTTCGTAAATAACCCCCCATTATGTTATTGAGTTTGGGTGTGCATTCACTTTAAGGGGTTGTATTAGTCCTGCGAAACTGCACAAGTACATTTGTTCTGTGCAAACGCTGGCAGAATTAAATGTTACTAGGCAATTTTTTTTTTCTGGGTCGGTTGTTACCCACTGATAAGAATAGAATGGATCAGGAAAATACAGCATTATGGCCACGAGGTGGAGCCATTTCCTATGATCATCAGTTCCATCTAGTGGCCATAATGTGATATTTTTGGATTCACTGTATTCTTATGAAGGATAAACATCAGGCCTAGACAGTAAATAGCCTAGTAACATTTGATTCTGCCAGCATTTGCACGGGACGGGTGTTGCAGGATAAATAGGGCAACTTTTTAAAAATACACTCCAAAACAAAGGGGGTTCTTCTTATGCCGCGTACACACGACCGGTTTCCCCCTTCGGAATAAACCCTAATGCCCTGTACACGCGGTCGGACTTTCCGACGGAATATGTGCAAGCAGAGATTGTTGTTGGAAATTCCGACCGTGTGTGGGCTCCATCAGACTTTTTCCATCGGAATTTCCGACACACAAAATTTGAGAGCAGGCTATAAAATTTTGCGTGTGTGTACAATTCTGCCGCACAAAGTGCCACGCATGCTCAGAATAAATGGAGAGACGAAAGCTATTGGCTACTGCCCCGTTTATAGTCCCGACGTACGTGTTTTACGTCACCGCGTTCAGAACGATCAACTTTGTGCGACCGTGTGTATGCAAGACAAGTTTGAGCCAACATCCGTCGAAAAAAATCCATGGATTTTGTTGTCGGAATGTCCGATCAATGTCCGACTGTGTGTACAGGGCATAAAAGGTTTTTCCGACGGAATTCCGCTGAAACTGTCTTGCGTACACACAGTCACACCAAAGTCCGATCTTCAAGAACGCGGTGACGTACAACACGTACGATAGGACTAGAAAAAGGAAGTTCAATAGCCAGTAGCCAATAGCTTCCGTCTTGTACTTGCTTCAGAGCATGCGTCGTTTTTGGTCCGTCGGAACAGCATACAGACAAGCGGTTTTCCCGATAGCAATTGGTTCCGTCGGAAATATTTAGAACGTGTTCTCTTTCTAGGTCTTTCTAGTCAGAATTTTCAAAAAAAAAAAAAGTCTGATGAGGCCTACACACGATCGGAATAGACGATGAAAAGCTTCCGTCGGACTTTTACTCGGCATTACTTTAAGTCTATAGCTTATCCAAATACGATGTCATCCATGCCAACCAACTGAGCTTTTGAGTACTCAGGAGGTTATTTCTGATTGGCTGTTTTTTTTTTTTTTTGTTTTTTTGTTTAAATTTGTTTGCAATACATTAAAAACGCACAAGTACAAGACACCCAACCAAAAAAGTCAAGAAGTACAATTTATTCTGATAATATGTCTGCAGTGAAGAATTCAGAGAGGGAACACCCAGCATGAACAAGCTGTTTTACACTGATAATATCGGAGGCACAAAGTTTCCAGCATCCAATCAGAATTTCTGTAGGGGATTCAAATGAGTCAGTCACATGGTATATCTGGGTAAAGGATAAAGAAATAGAAAGATCTGTATAGCAGAGTGTACTATATTCTCCATTTCTGGCACGGCTATAGCTGGTGTCACTTTGTGAATACATTGCATTACACCTCTGATAGTTTTGCTAGGAGGGCCAACCCCAGCAATTTAAAAAAAAAAATTTTGGACAGAGTGGTAGAAGGATTAGAGCCTCTGGCAGGTTTTCCGCTGTCCGGAACTCCGTAGAGAGATTTCACATCACTTCCTGTCCCAGTGACAACAGTTTCACCAGACAGGAAGTGATGGTAAATCTCTAACAGCAGCGCAACGTAAAATACAATTTTCTTCATTCCACTAGAGAAAGGTTAGAACTTCTTATTTGTTGCCAGGGTCATTGTTGTAAATTTTCCCTTGCTTCATTTCTAGAAAAACAGTCGTCCCCAAAAGCGATGCAAAATCTTTGTAAAAGATGGGTGTAAAAAGCCAGCAGAGGTTCTAATCCTTACTCACTCAATCTAAAATGAAAAGAAAAAGTTTTGGCTGAGCATTCACTTTAACCCCTTCCCGCTCAGCCCTGAAGTCCTTTAACTGGGTTTTTATACTCTGGCGTCTGGAACGACTACCCCATCATGTGACCACCGATTGGCTGTTACAGTGGACGCATGATTGGGAGCCGGTCCCGCCAACTCCCGATCATTACTAGAGACCGGAAGCTGTCTGACAGCTGGGAACACGCTCTCGGCACAGAAACCTCAGCCGCCCACGAACACATGTGTGCGAGTGTTAAGGCACACCTTCTTTGCGCATACACTTATGCCGTGTACACACGATGGGAAATTTCCGTCAGAAAAAACTTGGATGGTTTTTGTGATGGAATTCCGCTCAAGCTTGCCTTGCATACACACGGTCGCACGAAAGTTCTCTGAACTTTCGACTGTCAAGAACGCGGTGACGTACAACACTACGACGAGCCGAGAAAATGAAGTTCAATGCTTCCGAGCATGCGTCGAATTGTTTCCGAGCATGCAACGTTTTTTTGCGCGTCCGAATTGCATACAGACAATCGCATTTTCAGATAGGAACTTTTCCCGACTGAAAAATAGAGAACATGCTCTCAATATTTTTGCTGGCTGGAATTCCACCAGCAAAAGACCGATGGAGCATATGCACGGTCGCATTTTCCAACAAACCGCTCTTATCAGAGTTTTGCTGGCGGCATTTCCGATCGCGTGTACGGGGCATTAGAATACTGTGTGTTACAGTATACAAAGAAGTACGATGCCTAGGAAAAACAGACATTAATATAAAGCCCTTGCTAGAAGACAGTTTGCTAAAGCAGAGTGCATCTTAAAATATTCCCATGGGTTTCCCCCCTTCAGTTTTCTCCTGTCTTCATGCATTGATCCTCCTTCCCCTGCCACCCCCAGTAAAGATGGCCGCAGTGGCGGCTGGTGCTCAGATTTTTTTTTGGGGGGGGGGCCGCAAACAAACTGAAAAAATAAAAAAGCCACTGTGCCCATCAAATGCAGCCACTGTGCCCATCAAATGCAGCCACTCTGACCCCCAGCGGCATTTGACCAGCACCCAGCCCGCTCGCTCATTGTGTGACCGGCACTTCCCCCATCTTGGTGGTGGGTCAGGCAGCGGCTGATGGCGGCGAGCTGTGAGACAGGCAGCAGGTCAGGCAGCGGCGAGATGTGGGTCAGGCGGCGGCTCCTGTGTCCTCCATGCTTCCGCCGTGTGTCTCCTCTTTCCTCCTGCTAGGCATCCAATAGGATCGCCTGTCCTTTCAGCCAACCAGGTGAAGGGTATCAGACCCGCGCTTCCTGATTGGCGGAGAGGCGGTTCAGTGTTAGAAAAGCAAATGAATATTCACTTTTCTAACACACCTGGGTGGGCTCCGAGCGAGCGTAATGCTCTGCGCTCCGAGTCCACCCTTTTTTGAAGCCTATTAGAGCCTATGGCTCTAATCAGGCGCTTCAAAAAAAAAAAAAAAAAAAAAAAAAACACCCCTCCGCTGTAATTCATGCGTCCTGAAAGGGGCCAGACGCATAAACGGGGTGGCTGCGGCGACCACGAATAGATTCATGCTATGAAGAGAGGGCAGCACCCGTGCGCCCTTAATGGACGGGCCGCCACAGCCAGTACCACAGCCTGTGTGTATGGGCCCACACACACACACACACACACACCTTACTAACACAAAGCCTGTTAAAAGTGTAAGTTCAGCCTCGCTGAACAGTTTCCGGCCCAGGCAGCGTGCTTGTCACGCAGGCAGGTTTAATGACCAGCAGCACTTTTGGGCCTTGTTGACACGGGGCGTACTGAAGCGTACACACATGTAAGGATCGTGTTTTGCCTGCATGAGATGCACAGGGGTTCTGTGCCTCTGTGTGCGGGCAGTCCTATTCATGTCAATTAGGACCCAGCAGCTACATGAACATGGCCTCCACTCCCAATTTGACATCCATGTGGATGTGAGTCCCCGAATGCAGACAATGTGGAGTTCAGGGACACGCACCCGTCCCGTACAGATTCAAATTAAGAGCAGCAGCTGTGTCTGTGCAGCCACTGCGCCCAAATAGACATGAATGGGAACACCTGTGCCTCCTGTACTGACAAAACACGGCCCTTACACGTCTGTATGTTTAAGTACACCTGTGTGAAGGAGGCCTTGCCACCTCATCCCTTTACAACCAAACACATATTAATTACACAGGTTCTGTGACTATGTGACTTTACCACAAAGAGGCCTGAACACAATTGTTTACTACATGACACTGTGTGCAGTAGCCCATAGCAACCAATAAGGAGTCAGCTTAGGCAATCATGTCCATTGGGACACAGCAGCTGAACAGACACGGCTGCTGCTCCATAATATGACATGAATGCTGATGCACGCTCCCGAATGTAAAGAGTGTGAAGTACAGGGACACACACCCACACGCATTCAAATTATGAGCAACGGCTGTGCCTGTGCAGCCACTGTGCATAGTTGCCAATATTGCGAAAAAAATATGTGGGACACTTTTTTGGCTGTAGGCGGAGCCATATAATAGTTAGGGGCGGGGCATGCGTATGTAGGCGTGGCATAGCAATAAGAAAGAAAACTGCAGCGTGTGAAGCCTGCCGCGGCGAAAAGTGGGCGTGATTTAAGTGAAATAGTGGGTGTGGCTTAAATGGGCGTGGCTCAAAGGGTGTGTGGTTAGAGTCTGAGATGAATAAGGGATGGAGAGGGAGAGGGGGAGAGGGAGAGGGGGAGAGGGAAAGGGGGAGAGAGGAATGAAGGGACAGCAGCCCCAGATCCTACACAATAGAAATATGTGTATTCTAGAAAGTTTAACAACAAGCAGATAAAGATACTCCAAACACCTGGTGTTAGCGTTTCAATCATCCCGGCACCATGATTGTTATGGTGTCAGGATGATTGAAGCCCATTATTTCTATTATTACATTGTAATATAAAATTAAATCATTCAACTCACCATAATGCAGAATCAGTGGGATCCCTGAGCGTGTCACTAACCACGTCGCCTGCCACCAACAGAGTCCTTCCTTGCACCAGGTGCCCCCAGCAGAGTCTGATCTTGCATCAGGTGTCCCCAGCAGAGTCCTTCCTTGCATCAGGTGCCCCCAGCAGAGTCCTTCCTTGCATCAGGTGCCCCCAGCAGAGTCTCTCCTCGGATCAGGTGCCCCCAGCAGAGTCCGTCCTTGCATCAGGTGCCCCCAGCAGAGTTAGTATAGATCCCTCAGTGCAGACCCCCCTCAGTGCAGACCCCCCTCAGTGCAGACCCCCCTCTATCAGTGCCAGTGCAGACCCTCCCCTCCCATAACGCCCCCCAGCACATGTCCATTACAGCATGAGAGGCCGCCGGCGCCGTGTTGTTCAGTGGAGAGGGGAGGGGACGATCCGTGCAGCTAACCCCGGCTTCAGTATTGTGAGAGGAGAAGCCGATTCATTGGCTGCACGGATCAAGCCCCCTTCCTCTCTCCACTGAACGCAAGGGGGAACAATCTAGCGGCGGCGCCAGCGGCCATTTTGCTGAAGCCAGCTGCCAAAAAAATGAAAATGCAAACATTCCCGATTTCCCTGGGCAAAATCCCGATTCAGGACAGCCTCCGATCGGGACGAGGGTCCCAAAATCGGGATTGTCCCGGGAAAATCGGGACTGTTGGCAACAATGACCGTGTCCCAATAGACATGAATGGGATTGCACGGAACATCTGTGCATCCTGTACAGACAAAACATGGCCCTCACACCGGTGTTCGCTTAAATACGCCTGTGAAAAGGAGGCCTTAACAGGATCCACATCACTGAAGAAGCAAGGCGGCTGCCCTGGCCTGCGTGAAAGAAGCCTCAATCGGGCAGAACAACCCACTTTATAAGTATCCCATGTCTACACAGTCAAATACCAATGCATTTAGTCATTAGAGACTACATGAAGAGATATGGACTTTGTGTCACCTGGTATAAAATAAAGTCTACTCTGCAGTATCCAAATATGTATTTCTTGTTTTTATTGGTATATGTGTAATAAAAGTGATAAAGATTTAACCAAAAACACAATAGATACGTGAAATTGGACCTGCCTAACCCCGGGCTATGTTGCTTTACCACAAAGAGAGGCCTGGACACAGGACTGCTTATTACACGACACTGTGTCATACTTGCCAACAGTCCCAATTTTCCCGGGACAATCCCGATAATTGGACCCACGTCCCGATCCAAGTCCGTCCCAGTCAAAATCCCGGGATTTTGCTTTTGTCCCAGAAATCGGCACTGTTTTTGGCACAGAAAGCAGTTTCAGGCTACGAAAATCTGGCTGCTGCCTCAAGATCTCTTTCAGTGGAGAGGGGAGGGGCCTCCGATCCATGCAGCCAATCGGCTTCTATCTTCAGTGTACAAGTAGACAATTCTCTTGTACACTGAAGCCTACAGACAAAAAAAAAAGTGTCCCTATAAATTTTTTTTACAATGTTGGCAACTATGCTGCGTTCAGTAGCCCATAGCAACCAATAAGGAGTCAGCGTAGGCATTCATGTCAGTTGGGACACAGCAGCTGCACAGACAGGGCTGCTGCCCCAAAATATGACATCCATGCGGATGCGCCTCCGCCGATGGCAGAGAGTATGGAGTTCAGGGACATACACCTGCACGGATCCTAATTATGAGCAGCGGCTGGGTCTATGCAGCCACCATGTCCCAATAGACATAAATGAGATTGCATGGAACACTTGTGCCGCCTGTACAGTCAAAACGCGCCCCCCACGCGGGTGAACGCTTAAGTACGCCTGTATGAAGGAGGCCTTAACAGGCCCCTTATCACTGAAGAAGCTAGGCCGCATCACTGGCATACACACAGCTGCTAGGCTGGGAGTTGTATTCTCATTTTTATTGGCATACATCAGAAAAATAAAAGTGATAAAATATTACCCAAAAACACAACAGTAGATCTGTGAAAATGGACATCCCTAGCCCCGGCCTATGTGACTTTACCACAAAGAGAGGCCTGAACACAGGATTGTTTACTACAGTGCACTGTGTGCAGTAGCCCACAGCAACCAATAAGGAGTCAGCTTAAGCAGTTTAGAGTTGGCAGTCACGTAAAACAATCTCTGATTGGTTGTTTTGGGCCAGAGCCCTCATTTGATAGAATCATTAATGGTGTCTGTGTTCAACATTTAGCTGGCTGATGACAGGCCTGTGAGGAGGAGCACAAGACTGAGGAGGCAGAAAGAGCTTAGTCACTTCTCAGAGCTCCGGATCCCCAGCTGCCAATATATCAGCAGCCGTCAGACACTCCCAGCCAGCTGAAATAGCGTCACATAGAGAGGAGGCGGCGATTCTTCATAGGCCTCTACAGTCAGCACAGTGCTGTGTAATGCAAGGGACAATGGGGAAGAAATTCAATCAGGAAGGCTATGATAGTATTGATCACAATTGATCGCCTTCCTGTGATAAAACAGGAAGATCGATAAGACCAGAGAATGACACAACTAATCTCTACTACCCTGCTGTCCCCAAGATAAGTGCCAGGGCCTGTTGTCCCCTCTCCATACGCCTAAAGCGTATCTAAACCATCCTCCCCTCGCCATGTGCTTAAAGCGTATAAAAACATCAAAATAAAAATGAAATATATTGCAGCGCACCAGTCGGTAGATGAGATGGCTCAAAAGCACGATAATTACTTTATCTTTCATTACTTCTCCTGGTGATCGTGCTAGTAACACTTCCTTTCCTAGGATGACAACGCTTACTGCACTTATGGAGGAGCAGCTTTGTCACCCTAGGCTGCTCTTCTGGTTTGGACTACAAACACCTCCATCTCTCCTCATCTCCATTACATAGAGGGGAGTGGATTTGAAGTACACAACAAGGGAGCTGAGAATGTTTGTATAATTATTTGAGATTTCAAGTTCAGTGCACAGGAAGTTGCAAACAAAACTGGATTTTTGGTAAGATTAACGGCTATTTTTTTCTACATGCAGAAAATTTGTGCAGAAGAATATCTGACCTCTTCCAGCCTAATGAGAACCTTCAAGGCCAAAGATAGCCGACATCCTTCAAAATGTGGTGGGTTGTGAGGCATAGTAGGTGCAAAGGTGGTAAAAGTCATTGGGCGCCAGACACTTCTTGGATGTAAAAGAGGTTTTATTTCTTTGACAGTCCTTTTTATATTTTGCAAGGGAAAGAGGGTTAGGGCCAGGACACCCTTAAGGTAGTTGCAATTTCAAATGGCAGACACTGAGACTTTAACAGGAAGACAGCCGTACAGGGAAAGGCCCCAGCAAGGTGCCGCTTCTGCATGTGCAGGATTGTTGTCTCCTATGGTAACAGTACTTAACCACATGCTTACTGGGCACATAAGCTCCCCCCTCCTGCCCAGACCAATTTTCAGCTTTCAGCGTTGTCACTCTTTGAACGACAATTATACGACAAATACAATACTGTACCCAATTACATTTTTATAATTTTTCTTTTGGTTTCTTTTGGTGGTATTTGATCACCTCTGGGTTTTTTATTTTTTGTTAAAAAAAAATAAAAAAAGACCGAAAATTTTGAAAAAAAAAATGCAAAACAGTTTTATATTTTGTTATACAAAACAGGTAATTTTTCTCTTTCATTGATGTACACTGATAAGGCTGCACTGATGGGCACAGATAGGCTGCATTGATGGGTACTGATAAGGTGGCACTGGTGGGCACAGAGAGGTGGCACTAAAAGGTGGCACTAATGGGCACTGATGGGCGGCCCTGAAGGGCATTGATAGGTGGCAGTGATGGGAACTCGTAGGTGACACTGATAGGCAGCACTGTTAGGTGGCACTGATGAGGCATTGATTGGCACCACTGGTGGGCATTGATAGGTGGCACTGATGAGGCATTAATAGGTGGCACTGTTATACAATGGTAGGCACTGATATGCACTGTGGGCACTGGCAGGCAGCACTGGTGGGCACAAATGAGGTGGCTGTGCCTCTTCCTCTTAGGGACCGATGTTCCTTACACAGAGGCCGGTGATCGGCTTTTTTTAGCATGAGGAGAAAAAAAAAAAAAACTATTACCGATCTTCTGTGTACATCACATGATCAGCTGTCATTGACTGACAGCTGATCACATGGTAAGGGACTGATCTGTGATCATCTGAGTCTCATTGACTCCGGGATCACAGAGAAGGAAGCACCCAGGGAGCCTGCAAAGGGCAGGATGTCTATTGATGGCCTCCCGGCAATGTAGGTCCGCGAGGCAGCCGTCATTCGGCTATAGCGTGGACAGAAAGAGGTTAAATAGTTCCTAACTCAAAGTAACAGTTCTCTCAGCTGTACTACAACTTCTCCTTGTAGTTCTTCAGCCCCTTGAGCTCCCGGTCTCTCACTAGACCCTCCGATTCACTGACCCTGAATCCTGTGACCTCCTCAAGGCCTTTTCTGTGGTATCCCTCAAGCGTCACCCACGCTTCCCTGCTGGGTCCCTTCAAGCTTCACCCCTCCTGACTGGCTCAGTCCCTAGCTTGGCACACAAGGCTGCTCTGCAAGCGTAATCTCCGCTGGTTGAGTCCTTGACTTGATCACCGCCTGAAGTTTCCCAATTCTCCACCGTGCCCGCTTGGTGAGAATGCTGCTCCGGTACTTGCTTCAGTTACTCACTGTGGTCCCTGGTAAAGGCGATTGGTCCCTTGGTGGCGACAGCTTCCCTTCTACCTCCGACCACAACAGGTTCTCCAGCCAGCAGAACCATCACTTTTGGTTGGACTGCAAGCTGCAGTCCCAAGCCTGCGCTGCTCTCTTACTTCTGGATAGACCCTCACACAGCCTGGCAGCCTGAACCCACAGGATAGGCCCAATCTCTGGCCTAGCAGCCCGGAGCAGACAACACCCGTCCATCCAGACGGCGGTCTGAGTGGCACACAAGAACCTTGATCACCTGACCTCACCCGAATATATAGGCTCTCCCAGCAGGCCAAGGGATTCAACAAAATCACTGCCCATTGGCTGAGATACACCATATACCCATAACCTGACCTTCAGTTGTCCTTATCAATCTAATACCTCCAAGTGCCCGGCCACCCGGTGGTAGAAGAGGAAAATACAACCAGGCCAAACTTAGGGAGAAGTCAATGAATCAATAAAAATTAACTACTGTAGCTACTCCTGACCAGGAATTTGGCGAGGAGCTCCCTGACTAAACCCCATCTGCTTACCCTGAAAAAAAAAAAATTAAAATAATTCAGCCACCACATTTGAGAATTAGTAAGCTGGACTATATTTCTTGGTTTTATATACATTTTAAGTATGTATTCTAAAACAAGCCAAGTGCCTCATAGGTGTGCACAGCCTATTGCATTAGGGTGTGCACTCCAAAGCTCAAACACATATGCTCGTGTGTGCGTGCATGTGAATATATACTGACGGTGTCAGTAGGGCAGTGGATGCGGTCAGTAGTTTTTATTTTTATATCTTATTATTTTTTTACAATTTCATCTTTTTATTATTTATTTTTTACATTTTTTTTAGGAGCCCCCCAAAAAACGGGCGTTGCTATGATATCAGGGATCTAAACAGGGGGAATCTGCACCACAAAGGGTAATTAGGGTGTTCCCAGGCACACCTGGCACACCCTGTGCGCACGCCTATGAAGTGTATATATTTAAGTGTAAGTAGCCCTGACAATGAACTTTGGTGCATTCTATAAAGTATTTTCTTTATACACTATTGAAAACACTTCATTGGATTTCCTTATTGAACATAGATAAGAAAAAACAGAAATCTTGTCAGCGGATGACTTCCTGTGCTCTTCATCCTGCATGAGCCGGAAACGTCCTGTGCTAGCTCTTTGTACTATAAACCACCTTGCCCCTATGTTATGGAGAAAATGAGAGAGGAACAATTTTGTCGTTCTGCCAATGCTGCTCCTCTATAGAGACAGTAGGATGAGTATTGTCACCCTTGGACAGGAAGTGTGTTACTGGGGGATCAGTTGGCAAAAATAAAAACGAATGCAGCCACATCTATGGAATAGTGCGCTGAAAAAAAAATTACATTTATATTCTAGGATCTAGATACACATTAAGAAAAGTTGACATGGCTCTGGGTGGTGAAATCATGTTTTCAAGAGAACGTCATACGTCCACGAACACCTTCGGCTCCTTTCCCACTTGCGGCGGTATTTACCACCCTTCTTAAAAGCATTCTGCATGGCTTGAATTTCAGCTGATTTACCAGGAAATTGGGAGAAATTCGAGTTGCGGGTGGCCCTATTGGCACCACCTGGCTTGACAGACTTTAATCTGAAAATCTAATGCCGCGTACACACGGTCGGACTTTTCAGCTACAAAAGTCCAACGGACGCTGACGGACTAAAGCTGGCTGGTAATCCGATCGTGTGTGGGCTTCTCCGGACTTTCAACTGACTTTTTTAGCCTCAAATCCGACGGACTTTAGATTTGAAACATGCTTCAAATCTTTTACGTCGTAACTACGACGGACCCCGAAGTCCGCTCGTCTGTATGCTAGTCCGACGGACAAAAAAATGACGCATGCTCATAAGCAAAAACTAAACGGAAGCACTCGGTCTAGTAAAACTAGTGTTCGTATTGTAGGTAGCACATTCCTCACGCTGCAAAATCTGTGATCGTTGAATGCAGCGCATTTAATGTCTTCTTTACGAATGCTATAAAGAACGAAGATGTTTTGCTGTTCATATTCAAACAGAGTTCTCCCAAACAGATTTCTGGATTCTTTTTCTCTTTGATCTCATGAATGACATGGTATGCTTTTTCAAAACAATGTTTCCATACTAATAATACTTTTTAAACTTTTTTTTTTTTTGGCGGAGTCATCTTTTCTTGTAATTTTTATCCAGATATTTATTTTATGATTGTTGTGGAACTTTTTTTCTGTTTATCTATAAATTTTTTTGTAAAGTTACCACAGGGAACCCATTTTTATATATATTTTTTAAATTTTTTTTAATGTTTGTAAAGTTACCACAAAGAACCCTTTATAATTTTTATTTTTATAGTGATTTGTTATTTTTTTTATATAAAGTTAACCCAAAGAACCGTTTTTGGTTATGTATCTTTTTTTTTTTTAAATACTTACCACTCGAACATTAAAATAATGTTAATAATCTATTTTTGTTGTGTTTTTGCAAAATCAATGAGATTGTTGTCCCTTGTTAATTTAAAACATTGTGTCTAAAATCTATGATTTAAAATAAAAAACCTAAACTCAAAAAATATCCATTTATTTATGGTCTAAATAAAATAAAGAGGAAGTCAATGCTGGAAAAAGTATGCGTACAAGAAAATGGGGATCTTGAGGAGTCCATATAAGAGGGAGCACAATCTGGTCCAAGAATCCCAGAGATCAACAGCACCAGCAGATGATATAGATGTCCCCAGACTGTGGTACTACAACAGCCTGCGTCTTCTGTCAGACCAGACTGAACCCAAGTCATCACTTTCTTCTCTTCCCTGCAGCCTTTCCTCCACGCTGCCCTGCAGCCTTCCCTGCAGCCTTCCCTGTAGCCTTCTTTGGAGGCTGTGGCTCTGGTGTTTCAGTTGTGGCAGGAGGAGGAGGAGGAGGAGGAGGAGGGGGGGCTGCCTCATGTAGTTGGGTGTTTCGTGTTAGCGTGCCCTGCAGCCCCTTCTGGATTGTTTCCCCAAATAGTCGCTCACAAATGAGGCGCTGCTCCCAATCCATTTGAAGAAGCCTGCTGGCTAAGTAGCAGCCATAGGACTCTTCCGCTTCGGGGGGGCTCTTCAAAAAACGGGTGGCCTCTTGCATGAGGCGCAGGGATGCCTCCTGTGTGACCGTCCCCTTCCTGGCCCTTTTTTTGGGAAGGTGGAGGGGAAGCACTTGTGATTGGGTCATGCTCCTACTGGGCCCAGCCACCTCACTTGGCCCAGCCACCTCACTTGGCCCAGCCACCTCACTGGGACCAGCCACCTCCTGCCTGACACTGGGCCCAGCCTCCTCCAGGATGATGGAGAATCCGCCCTCCTCCAGGCTGTCCATGGGCCCGGTCTCCTCCTGCCTGCCACTTTCCACACATTCCTCCTGGATGGACTCATCCTGTGTATAAAAAAAGGACATGGTTTTATTTATTTATTTGGGGTTCATCAATGACACACAATTTGCTTCTCATGACTAGCAAATTCAATGTGAATACATCTCTTTAATAAAAGAGTCTAATCAGACACCCTAATTTTTTATAGCAGGTGCCAAACATATTTAGCCACTCCTGTCAATTGATATGTATACACAATTTTGAGGCCAAAATTATTTTAGACAATTATAACATCCAGTTAACATCATTAATATTAGTACAGTAAATATTTGTTAATATAATTTACCTGACTCCAGATGGTCATATCCGGTTCATCCAGGATGGAAGACCCAGCTTGCTCCTCATCAGCCTCTGCTGGGGTGGAGGGAAGGGTGGAGGGAAGGGTTGAAAGTGATGCCCTAGCTTCATTCTGGTCATCAAGAAAACGGAGTTGATTGTAGTACCACAGCCTGGGTACATAAACATCATCTGCTGATGCTCCTGATCTCATTGATTCCTGGATCTTCTTATGCTCCCTCTTATACATATTCCTCAAGACCCCAATTTTCTTGAGCAATGTCTCCATTGTTGCTTCCGGGATGGTTGCCTGGACAAAGGACAGAAGTCTCTCCAGCGTTGACTTCCTCACATGCTTTGCATAATACTGAGGGTGTTTCACCTCCCACAAATTCCTCATCTCTCGATATTTAGATATGAAAGCTGTAAGGAACTCTGGATCCTTAAATAGGGGATTCATTATATCTGGAAAAGATAAAGTCACAAGACAAAAAACACTTATTATTAGGTTTCTGCTAACCCCTCATCATCTTCTCCCTATGTAGGCCTCATCAATCTATCAAGCCATATAGGCCGCTTGCTACAAAGTCATGACCATAAAACAAAAAAAAATATTTAAAATTACCTTCGTTTTGTAACGTCCTGGTCCACTATCACCTACGCACAGAACGTACGTACGACACGTGCGCAAGGCCCCTCTTTATACACTACGCATGTGTGAAACTCCGCCTGCGTCGCCCGCCCCTGACGTTCGAAATTAACTCATGTTCTCCGCCCCCTAATTCAACGCACAGAACGTACGTACGACACGTGCGCAAGGCCCCTCTTTATACACTACGCATGTGTGAAACTCCGCCTGCGTCGCCCGCCCCTGACGTTCGAAATTAACTCATGTTCTCCGCCCCCTAATTCGACGCACAGAACGTACGTACGACACGTGCGCAAGGCCCCTCTTTATACACTACGCATGTGTGAAACTCCGCCTGCGTCGCCCGCCCCTGACGTTCGATTTTAACTCATGTTCTCCGCCCATTTTTAGTTACGGCGCGTAGTGGGGTAAATAATGGCGGAGACACCTGACATGTTAACTACCTCAGGTAGCGAAAAAAGCCCGGAGGCTGGAACGTCAACCAGATCTGTGAGGCCTAGATTTAAGGCCTCCAATATGAGTTTTGAAGAGATGGTGGAGATGGTGGCCATTCTTCAAAAAAAGGACTATGATGGGAAGTATGGGCCGTACGCACGGCCAAATTTGCGCAAGGCCAAAATAATGGCGAAGGTGGTGGACACTTTACAGGCTTCTTTTGGGGTCCAGCGCTCCAAGGATCAACTTCGCAAAAGATGGTCTGACCTCAAGCTCAGGGAGCCGGATCAATACAGACGGATCCGTAAAGTGCTGATAAAAAGTAAGTACTTGTCGTGTTTTTCTCTTGTGTTTATTACCTTGTATACTGCTCCATGTGCTTTTCCTTCCTATACGATTTTTTTGCTCATCGTTTCAAACGATTTTTTAATAAACCTCGTTACATACTTATAGATATATCTATATATAGATACATAGATAGATAGATAGATAGATCTATATATATATATATATATATCTCTATATATATATATATATATATATATATATATATATATATATATATATATATATATATATATATATATATATATATATATATGTAGATATAGATCTATATATATATATATATATATATATAGATCTATATCTATATATATATATATA
This sequence comes from Aquarana catesbeiana, assembly GCF_042186555.1. Classification (NCBI taxonomy): domain Eukaryota; kingdom Metazoa; phylum Chordata; class Amphibia; order Anura; family Ranidae; genus Aquarana; species Aquarana catesbeiana. Next base: position 50,486,240 of record NC_133335.1, read on the forward strand.
TATATATATATAGATATAGATCTATATATATATATATATATAGATCTATATCTATATATATATATATATATATATATATATATATATATATATATATCTATATAGATATATATATATATATATATATATATATAGATATATAGATATATAGATCTATATATAGATATATCTATATATAGATATATCTATATATAGATATATCTATATAGATATATATATATCTATATAGATATATAGAGAGAGAGAGAGAGAGAGAGAGAGAGAGAGAGAGAGAGAGAGAGAGAGAGAGAGAGAGAGAGATAGGTAGATAGATAGATAGATATAGAAATGTAAAACATTCTTTTGGAATATTTTAAGTTATCTTTTTTTTTTCTTTACATTTAGTTATATATTTAGATTTTGTTCCAGATATAGAGAGAGAGAGAGAGAGAGAGAGAGAGAGAGAGAGAGAGAGAGAGAGATCAAAAGATTATTAACTATATTTCGAGATATTGATATCTAGATATCTATCTATCCGATATGTCTTTAATGTCTTTATAATTTTAAATATTGAGGTAAAATAGGAACTCTACACAAACCACTTCACTCCAAATGTTTGAAAATTACTATGTACTAAAATATCTGTGTGCTAAGTAGATTACTAATTTTTTGTTTCACATAGGGGAAAAATCACTCAGCCAACAAGAAGACAGTCCACCCCAAGCCAAACAACATGATTGGGAAATCAGCCCAAGTCCCACTGAGGATGTGGAGGAAGGAGAGGTGGGCGACATGGGCACCCCACCAGGTGAGTGTCTGACACACCAGCTTACGGTAATCTATGCATGGCTGCCTTTTCTTTAATGTAATTTTTCTACTCTATTTTAGGGGATCTGGTTGTGCTTGATTCAAGCAACAGTGCCACCCCCGAGGATGTGGAGGAATTATGCTACATGGGCACCCCACCAGGTCAGTGTCTGAGACAACAGCTTTATTATGGTAAGGTAAACTATGTATGTGTGCATATTTCTAAACACATTTTTTGGTTTCATTCCACTTTAGGTACAAGAAGTGACTATTTCACCTCAGACAGTGCCCAACGGCTAATTGGTCAAATAATGGCCTGGAACAGGGAGATCGATGAAATGCGTAATCGGCTGGATCGTATGCAGCAGGAAATGAAGGACATGATTGATGTTTTGGGTAGAATCTAAATGCCCTTTTTGAAACCCCAAAACATCGATCATGTCCTTCATTTCCTGTTTTGCTGACCCCATTCTGGGCCTTCTCTTTATTTTTTTGGCTGAACATATATGGCTGTTTAACATAATTTAAAAAAGGAGGGCTGTTTCTAGAAAATACATAAAAAATCCACAAAAAAATAAAACTTGATTAGAAAAAAACCAAAAAAAAAATAAAACTTGATTAGAAAAAAACCAAAAAAAAGATAAAACTTGATTTTTAAAAAAACAAAAAAAAAATAAAACTTGATTTTAAAAAAACCAAAAAAAAAAATAAAACTTGATTTTTAAAAAACCAAAAAAAAAAATAAAACTTGATTTTAAAAAAACCAAAAAAAAAAATATTGATTTAAAAAAAAATAAATAAATAAATAAATAAATAAAAAAAAAAGGATTTTAAAAAACCAAAAAAATAAACAAAAAAGGATTTCCAAAAAAAAAAAAAAAACCTGTTTGCGAAAATCAAAAAGGCAAAAAAATTTTTTTGTGGATTATGTAGAAATATTTAAATATAATAATATTTTTGCAAATTATTAAGATATCATTATATTTTTGTCTATGAACATTTTCTACTAAATGCATAACTGAATGCATAACAACGATTAATAAAAACATCTCCTTATAGGAATTAAATAAATATGTGGTTTGTTATTTCAATGCTCAGTATCAGTTTGGTTATAATTGTAAAAAAGTTGTTTACAGTGGCAATGGAGCTTATTTAGACATTTAAAAGGAAAATACAGTTGGCACTACAACTGCTCGACCATAACCTAGGAGAAAGCCCAAAAGAAAGGCAAGCAATAAATATAATTCCAGATTTCATCAATATTTTTTTTATTTAAAAAAATTAAATATCCTGGCCCATTGCAATGGCCCCCCTACCCATAAAATAATTAACATATTGCTGTCTAACTTGACGGGCACTTTGGGGGGCCAAGCCAGTACGGACAGTATCCAGGCCCGTAAGGTTGTCATCTATAAGTCCGGCCTCAGGCCCAACTGTTCCTATATAATTTAGAGAATGTTTGTGTAAAAAGTTGTGCAGAATGCAGCACGATAAAATGATAAAATTAAGTTTGTATTCCGCCAAATTAATGGATGTTTGAAACAGGCGGAACCGGCTGGCCAGAATTCCAAACGCATTCTCAACCACTCTTCTAGCTCTGGCCAGCCTGAAATTAAAAACCCTCCTCTCCGGGGTGAGGGTTCTTTGGGGGAATGGCCTCATGAGGTGCTTGCTCGGAGCGAAGGCTTCATCGGCAATGAAGACAAAGGGGAGTCCTTCCACATTATCCCCATCAGGTGGCAATCCCAGGTCACCACTCTGGAGACGCTGGCAGAACTCCGTCTGGGCAAATACTCCTCCATCCGACATCCGGCCATTCTTCCCCACGTCCACATATAAAAATTCATAGTGTGCCGACACCACCGTCATTAAAACAATACTGTGGAACCCCTTATAATTAAAATAGTATGACCCCGAATGGGGTGGTGGCACGATGTGGACATGTTTCCCATCTATAGCCCCTCCACAATTGGGAAAGTCCCAACGGCTGGCAAAATGGGATGCCACAGTCTGCCATTCCTGTGGCGTTGAAGGAAACTGGGGAATCAAACAAGAAAACCAAAATCATTAATTTGGAAGCTAACATTGCAAGAAAATTATACAATTAAAAAAATTATTCCCCAGCATCAGTATAACATTAAATAATTTAATTCTTCTGGAATAACTAATATGGAAAGGCACACTTATCAGATTGCTCACCCCCTCTGATGGAACATTGATTACATTTTAGGGGGTTGTGAAATCCCTAAAAAAGATTACTTTTAGGACACGCAGGAATTTAGGGACTAAAAAGGCTACAAGACTGCAGTTGTCGCACTCTGCAGGTGCAGTTGCTAACCAGCTTACAGTAAATGAGGTAAGGTAAAAAGGCATTCATGTTGCAAGGAGTACACAATCACATGCAAGGGCAATTAATGAAAACACTTTGTGGCTTGCATATGATTTGATGATGAAAATCAGCAGAGCTTCTGCTCATTTACTAAAGCACTGGAACAAATGCACTTGTAGAGTGCACATGCATTTTGCAAAGTGCAACATATATTTGCTTTAGACAAATCAACACCACAGAACATTCAAGCAAATTTTTACGAGGGTGGGGGGGGGGTTGGGAAATCAAGCTAATTGCTAATTATCAGCACACTAAATACACTCAAACAAAATACATTCAAAATGAGTAGACTAGGTGGATATGTTCCCATCATTGCATGCTGGGGAGGTTATTGAAGGAAAATATACATGCATGACAAAAAATAACAGGAAAAAAATCCAGCATGTGTGAGGATAAAAAGGGGACATTCACACTATATTGCAATGATGGTAAGTAGTGTTTGAAGCAAGAAATACATTACATTATCAAAGATTACATAAAAGAACATGTGATGCTAATAAAAGAAAAATATCTTACCTTAATATAGTCCTTCTGCAGGACCTGGATGATGGCAGAACAGGTCTCTGGGATAATGATCCCCAGAGCCTGGGGGGAGATGCCTGTCGAGAACTTGAGGTCCTGCAGGCTTCTCCCTGTCGCCAAGTACCGCAACGTGGCAACTAGCCTCTGCTCCGGAGTGATGGCTTGCCTCATGCAGGTATCCTGCCTGCTGATATAGGGGGTCAGCAAAGCCAACAAACGGTCAAAAACGGGGTCCGTCATCCGGAGAAAGTTCCTGAAATCCTCAGGATTATTCTCACGGATCTCACGGAGCAATGGCATGTGACAGAACTGGTCACGCTGGAGCAACCAATTCTTGGTCCATGAACTCCTCCTCGCCCTGTTCATGGACTGGTCTTGGTCTGAAGAATAAACTACAGCACCAAACACATACAATGCACGAGCTCGACGACGAGTACGTACAGGTAACATGGTTTCAAAACGGTCGGCTGGTCAGAACGCACTAAACAGAACGCACTGAAGAACAGCAAGGCCTGTGAAGAGCGACCTGAAAATCAGGAACGAGCGGACAATAAAACAAAGATTTCTCAATGCCAACTGACCAAACGCACTGAAAAGCAGATACAAACCTCACAAGCACAGACTGAACAACAGTTAAAACGAACTGAAAAATACGAGTCTCACAAGCGCGAATCGTCTCTCACCAAACTTCTACTAACACGAGATAAACACGAGATTAGCAGAAGGAGCCCAAAGGGTGTCGTACGGGCTATTGAACTTCCGTTTTATAGTCTCGTCGGACTTGGTGTACGTCACCGCGTACTAGGCTGTCGTACTTTTGTGTGGTCGTGTGTAGGCAAGTCCGTTCATTAGAAAGTCTGCCGCAAGTCCGCCGAAGGTACGCCGGAAGTATGTCGGACAGGCTGTCGGACTTTTGTAGCTGAAAAGTCCGACCGTGTGTACGCGGCATAAGGAGTCAGGAAGAAAATTCTCTTCTAAACATTGACTATATTCAATCAGATGCAGTCACTGTTTGGGTATTCTGATGGGAGTAGCGGCTATCAGAACACAATGGTTGATTAAGGAAAGGGAGATCCACACTGTTTAGCATCCAATAATTTCCCTTGTCCAGCCTGCGAGCTGATCAAAGAAGTTTAAGGGCCCATTCACATGTGCGGGACTAAAGAGATCCATGGATCCTTGGATTGCTTTTCAGAGGCGTTTGATGAGATGTTGTATTGTCTCATCACTGCCTGCTTTAACCCCTTGGACCCCACACTAGCGTGCCGCAATTGCATGCATTGCACGTGGTTGCGGGGTGCTTGTAGAGCGTCCCATTCACTTGAATGGGTTGTGATCAATGGGTGGAAGTGACGGGGGTAGAATTCCTGCCTCTGACTCAGTATGTACACCCTCGACCACTGCCTCTGCAGCTAAAGAGGTAGTGGTTGGGGGCAGTAAAAGTTTGTCTCAACTGTGGGGTTTTAGCACCCACCAACCTCATGCGTGAAAATGGAACTAATGTCACAGTACTTCCCTCCACCCCAAAGATCCGACATCCATGAAGGGTTCCCTCGCTGGCATCTTCTCCCCCTGACTTCCTCCAGGTATCGGATTTTGGACATTTTTGGCACACAGGGGACACGCTAGTAATGTAAACTCAGCTGTGCATGTTCAGCAGATCCTCAGCTCATTGGTACCCTTGTTCAGCAGACCAGTAGTAAATGCCCCCACTCTGCTGATCCCCCGCTCAGAAGTAACCCCCAGCTCTGCTGATCCCCCTAAGTTTAATTTGAATGTGTATGGCTAATCTAAAGCTGGCCACACACTGTACAATTTCTGTGAAATCAGATTGTATAATCTCATTTACACTTGCTTCAACTTTAGCACACATTAAAGTGCCTACCACTTCAACATGCTTTTTTGATGTGTTTTTGATGCTTTGGTGATGCTTTTTTGAAGCCTTAATGAAGAATGGCAAATGCCCTGTGTGTGTTTTATTAGTTTTACAGGTGCCCAGGAGAACCCCTTCTCAGTAGTACCCCCACTCAGAAGGTCCACAGTTCAGCAGATCCTCAGCTCATTGGTACCCTTGTTCAGCAGATCACCCCCCCCACTCTGCTGATCCCCCGCTCAGTAGTAACCCTCAGCTCTGCTGATCCCCCGCTCAGTAGTAACCCCCAGCTCTGCTGATCCCCCGCTCAGTAGTAACCCCCAGCTCTGCTGATCCCCCGCTCAGTAGTAACCCCCAGCTCTGCTGATCCCCCGCTCAGTAGTAACCCCCAGCTCTGCTGATCACCCGCTCAGTAGTAACCCCCAGCTCTGCTGAGCCTCTGGTTTGCTGATCCTCCTCTCTCTGGTCCCTGTTCACCTCCCGTTATATTGCTCCCATGCTATGCACCACGTGTAACATTGCTAATTTCTCCTGCTCCGGGCCCCCAGCTCTACTGATCCTCTGCCGCTCAGTCCTTTCTCCCCGGTTCCTGCTCACTTTCTGCTATAGTATTCCCATGTTGCACACCACATGTGCCGTCTGTTAGTTGCTCCGCTCTGGTCGGGTCCCCGCTCACCTCCTCGCTGCACACCGGAAGGGACGTCTGCACCAGACACCCTCAGAATATATACACATGAACTGGAAGCGACTGCTGATGACGTCTTTTTTGGTTCGCTTGTTGGTTTCCCAGTGCATCCTGGGATTTATCATACCTGCAATACCTCTAAAAACAAAGCTAAACTGAAGCTGAATAAAAGCCTCTCTTGTCATAAACTTCTAAGGAGGCTTTGGAGATGCTTTGCAGCACCAAGAAAGCGACATGGGGTTTTCATTTTTGAAGCGAAACTAAATACCATGTAAACAGGATTGTAAGCTAACCATTTTATTTAGTAACAGGTGCTTTGATTGGCATTCGAGTGCTTTAACCTTGTCCAATATCACATTACCCAAAACTATGAGGAAAAACCTAAACAATGGATTACATTTTTATCCAATAAGTTTGGTTCTTGAGCTTGCACTGCATATTTCAAGGTAGATCTAAAGGAGTATGTACAGTGTATGGTCAGCCTTAGAGCCCTTTCACACGGGGGCGACGTCGGCAGTAAAACGCCACTATTATTAGCGGTGTTTTACCGTCGGTATGCGGCCACTAGCTGGGCGGTTTTACCCCCCGCTAGCGGCCGAGAAAGGGTTAAATACCACCGCAAAGCGCCTCTGCAGAGGCGCTTTGCCGGCGGTATAGCCGCGCCGTCCCATTGATTTCAATGGGCAGGAGCGGTATACACTCCGCTCCTTTACTGCTCCGAAGATGCTGCTAGCAGGACTTTTTTTACCGTCCTGCCAGCGCATCGCTCCAGTGTGAAAGCCCTCGGGGCTTTCACACTGGAATGAAAGCAGCGGCACTTTCGGGTCGGTTTGCAGGCGCTATTATTAGCGCAATAGCGCCTGCAAATCGCCCCAGTGTGAAAGGGCTCTTAGGAATTATTATGCTACCGTGTCATTTTCTCACATACATTTTCAGTTTAACTAATTATCCAAATCCAAATTATCCAAAGTGTATACAGTATATACTGTAATAGAAAAAGTGGGATGGATTAAATGAGACCACTGGGGCTAATTAGCACAATTATCTTTAACACAATGCCAGGAATTGTAAGTCGGAGTAGAGTCTAATTGGCTCTTTTACACCGTGAAACCCTATGCCTTCGTTTCCATGATGAATGCCTCGTAACAGGTCACTGGTGTCCTATGGGGCAAGTCATACAGGCAACTGTCACTAAGACAGTCCTATATGAGATAAGAGAAGAGCGTCCATTCGTGTAGTTTCTGCATCAAAGACTATATCACACTAGTAACTAATAAATATGTTTGAATATGTTAACAGATGTCAACATGGTGAACTAGAACCGTGGACGTAACAACGATGATGATGGAGTACTGTCTTACAGAGCTAACTACAGTTGTGGACCTGGGCAAATGTTCGGATACTGGTGAGTGCATGTATTAAGTTATTGTAGCACCCTCTTACCCCAGGCCATGGGCTAGGTGGCTTGGTGGGCTAACAATTCAAACCTCAGGGCTCCAGCCAGTAATAAAACAAGTGGAATTAAATAAAAAAGGATAAAAACCCCAAGCTAGCAGTAATCACACAGTAGGTTATTGGGTGTGGTGCTGTGATTTATTTTATTCTTTGGAATTTTTTTTTTTTTTTACATACACACACTTAAAAAAATAAAATTTAATGCCTAAAGATCACTTAAAACCCCCAAAACATTTTCTGAAAGCAGAGCCCCAGTACAATAAAATGGTGGTAGTTTCCAATTTTTAAAGTAATAAAATGTGATAGCGCTGCCGATAGACCAAAAGTAATGAACTAAAACAACGTATAAGTGGATCCCCTTTGACCCTCTAACCCAAACAATGCCTACTGGGGATATTCCCCGATTCTGAGATAGACAAATTCACTAAAACTTTCCTGCATGAAACACTGTTTTCTGCCAAAAAAATTATAGCCAGACAGTGGATGAGACCCATCCCCCCCCCCCCCAGCTTCAACAACTGGAAAATAGATATAAATAACACACTTCCTTACAAGAAGTAAGGAAGTTAAGTATACATTAACAGAGGCTGTCCAGATAAATACATCAAAATCTGGGATAGGTGGCTTGCGTCTGCGGACACATGCACTGGTGGTTCGTAAAGCCATAACCCCTCCCAGTGTGGAATCTCATGAATAGTATAGACAGAAGGTTTTCTACCCAATTGATAGTCGCTGAGTCCATTGTTCAATCTGCATAAGTTCCTGACATGTTGTGTTTACATGTACATAAGCCACATAACTTTGTTATATGCATTTCTTCAGTATTTCCTTATAACCTGCAGAAATATGTTCAAACTGTAAATTGTTCAATAAAAACTTAAAAAACAAAAAAAACAAAAAACAGCGTATAAGTGAAATAGATAGTACCAATAAAGTTATTGGTACTATTTATTTCACTTATACGTTGTTTTAGTTCATTATATTTGGTCTATCAGCAACGCTATTGCATTTTATTATTTTATTCTGTTTTTCTGTGGGAACACATAGGTGATAGCAGCAGCAATTTTCTATTTAAGTTTTTTTACCATTAGGTGGCAGCACGCAGCTATATTGATTACTTTTTCAATTTTTACGGCACACAATATTAGCGCAAGTAAAAAAAAAATGCACAAAAAGTACAAATTTAGAAAAAAATACATTTCCCAATTTTTGGTAAAAAATTTGGTTGTGCCGAGTAAATAGATATGTATACCAGAGACACGGTAAGTGTCCTACAAGGTTTGATCATATGTTCCTATCCTCTGGTGGGGAAGCCCTCCACAAAATCATACACCTCAAATACTTGAACAACCAGGTGTATGACATTTGGCATCCAGATCAGCATAAACTGTAGCAAAACCACCACAAGTGGAGCAGTGAGCAGTAGTAACGTTTAATCTACCGAGTGCTAGAACTATACTGCCAGAACGCATTTATGATGGCAATGCTTGTTCGAAACCGACTGGGTATGCACTGTCCAAAGGAAAACGAGGCTGCTAGTGGAAGGGGTAGGGGAACAAAGGGGGCTTGTAAAATAATTACAGGATGGTAGACCTTTTAGGTGTTGTTCTGCCGGCTACCGTTGGGGCCAGTTAAGAGTGCCTTAATGACAGTCCTAGTTAACCTACATGCAGTAAAGATAAAAGTACAGGTACAGTATAGTCTCGGCACAGGTGCAAGATAGATGTGATTCAGATGCTGTAAAGGTGCAGTCTAGGTTTGAAATAAGTGTGGTACAAAGAGTAGGGGGCCGGTATGGCTTGGGTACACTTGGTGTCCTTCTCTCAGCAGATCAGTCGCTACTAGCAGTGTCCAAAATGGCCCTCTCACCAGTTCTGAAGATGCTGCTGTTGATGCCTGCTATAGAAGGGGGCCCCTTCAGTCTCTCCCCAAAAGTCTCTGTTGATCAGCAGTGGGAAGCAGAAGGTAAGTGAATGCTCCAGCATCTCTGCAGTAACAGTACAGGATCTGTTATGTAGGCAGTGCTGCGCTGCACCCGCATGTCCTCACTTCCACTCTCAGGCTCACATCTCCGCTGGCAGGAGAATACTCGGATAGAGGTATTCTACTCTCCCTCTCATCTTGGTGCAAAGAGGAAGAACTTACCCTGGGCAGTTTAACAAAAATTCTCTCTTCACCCTTCCTGCTGCACAGTGTCAATTGGGATTTGTAGTCCAAAGAGTCTATGGGTCCCATTATATGGCTGCCTTCCCCAACTACAACTCCCAGGATTCTCAGCACTCTGCATGGAAGTCTATGGGCTGTCACATACCTTAGGTGTGAGCCTGACATGCAGAGGGAGACCTCTCGTACAACCCCGGCTCGGAGACCAATGGAGTTGAGACAGTGGTGGTAAGAGTACGGTGGGGTAAGAGTGCCGGAACAGCTGGTGCAGGAGTGCTTGCGAATGCAGGGCAGCGAGTGCAGGTATGCTGCGGATGCAGGACAGCAGGCTGGAGCAGGGTCAGACAGGCCAGGCCAGGTCATACACAAAAAAGCAATGAGCATAAAAAGCAGGCAGAGAGTAGTCAGAGTCCAGGCTGGGTTTTGACAACAGGTAATGAGGCCGGTGGACAGGAGAAAACAGGGTCAAACAAGCCAAAAGGTCAGGACTGGAGATATTAGCATGGTCAGGAAGCCGCGTCAAACAGTGGAACAGGATACAAGCACAGAGTCAGGTTTCAGAGAACAGCTGCAGATGAAACCGCAGGGACCTAGTGGCCCTGGAATATCTTTTTAGGCCACTAGGCGCCAAAGCCCGTCTAACGTGCGTGACTTTCTTGATTCGCGCATGCGCGTTGGCACAATGTGGGCATGTGGGCAGCACGTCCCTGACAGGCTTGCTTGGCTTTAGATTGCCCCCTGCTGGCCAGAGGAGAATAAGGCAACATAACATTAATATCTCTGTAGAGAGAGAAGAAAAAAAGGAAGTCTCCTTTTCTATATTGCTGTAGCCCAGCACCTGGCTACATTTCAGTGGTTCTTAAAGAGTTAGTCAACCTCAAAGTGATATTTTTTGATCAGACATTCCAACAACAAAATCCTAGGATTTTTTCCGATGGATGTTGGCTCAAACTTGTCTTGCATACACACGGTCACACAAAGTTGTCGGAAAATCCGATCATTCTGAACGCAGTGACGTAAAACACGTATGTCGGGACTATAAACGGGGCAGTAGCCAATAGCTTTCATCTCTTTATTTATTCTGAGCATGCGTGGCACTTTGTGCGTCGGATTTGTGTACACATGATCGGAAATTCCGACAACGCATTTTGTTGTCGGAAAATTTTATAGCCTGCTCTCAAACTTTGTGTGTCGGAAAATCCGATGGAAAATGTGTGATGGAGCCTACACACGGTCGTAATTTCCGACAACAAGGTCCTATCACACATTTTCCATCGGAAAATCCGACCGTGTGTATGGGGCATTATAGGTCTTTGATACCGCAACAAGATTTTTAGGACATAACGTTTTTATCTGTTCTTTTCCACGTAGGAATTTTAGCCAATCCCACCCACCTTGTATGTCCCAGCTCCATCCCATTGCAACCTCAATACTATATAAATATAAAATTATTAGGGAACAGCAGGTGTGCAGATTCCGATGCAGAGATCTCTCCAATAGGGATGAGCTCAGACATGTTTGGATCCTAGTCTGAACCCACCTGAGTGATCCCGCCTGGAAGCCATCACCGTACTCTGCCAATCATAAGGCACTCCCGGCCCCCGTATGTGTACATACCCCTTGTATATGTGCAGCTGTGGGGCAGGGAATACTTATGATTGTCCCAGTACAGTGGTGGTTTCCTGGTGGGATTGCTCCAGTGGGCTCAGACTTGGATCTGAACCTGTCTGACCTTAACAATAGATTCTCCCCAATAGATTAACCAAGAGATGTAAATGTTGCAAAAAAACAGCAGTTGGCTTATTATTCCAACATCTACTGATAACTGAAATATCCGATTGGGGTGGACTGACCCTTTATTGGAATTAAAACTTCACTACCCCTCTCTTCTTCAAACTGACTACAGCAAATGAAGTTCACCCTATTAAATCAATTACTCCCATGAAGATTTATTTATCATTTAAGTGGATAAACATTGTTTTTCCTGTGAACGGTCCATGGTTAAAGAGATTATCCAGATAGTGATCTGGCTTGTCTAGGGTCTGCCTGTGGGGTGTACGAAGTGTGCGCGGGTGATCACAGACAATACCCAGATCTATAATTCATGGCCTGTTTTAAAAGAGACAGATCCTAAATGTTGAAGGTTCAGCTCCATTTCACTGCAAGGTTGCGAAGATGGAACAAGTGTAACAGTGTCGAGAGCATAGGGAATACGATGATCAAAGGCGTGAAGTACAAAGGATGCAACTTGTGGACCAAGATGCAACGCTAGTGTATTTTTTCCGGCTTCATTTTGCAGCAATTTATTTTTTTGTTCTTTTAAAATGAGAGATTTACCTTAACTGAAAGGCAATTAGTTTGCTTAAGTATCGTGCATCTTAAAACATTTTTTTAACCCCTTTAAGCCTACATGCACTCCAGCGATGGGGGCAAGGCATTTCTCAGGTCGGGTTTCCTGATGGCGACAACAGAGGACCATGTCTGCATAATGCGCGTTAAAACGACTACTTGTAGACTCCATCGGAAGCCTGTATGACAGGGTGACAACACAGGAACACAACTGGACAGAGCTTTGTCACCCTATAACAGGAAGTGCCTAAACAAGGACCTACATGGCAGGATCACCAGGTATTTTTTCCTAATAAAAGCTGCAGATTTAAAAATAGCTTTTGAAATTAACATGTTAAAGCTTACATTAGATTTTAAATGAATGGATTTATATATACACATTTTCATTAAGCACTGCAAATACCTTACATAGGATAGAAGGCATTTGTTCTGTTACAAAGAAAAGTCGGATAACTACTTTAATAATTTTTTTTATATACCAGAGCATAGTATGGTAATTTTCTTGATATTTTTTTCCCCCGAAAACGGTGTTATCTGCAAAAGTCCAATTTTCAGCATGCTGCAAGATATCGGTTAGTCTTAGCGAGAAACTTAAATTTACTTATATTGTTTAATTTTTGGCAATTGGTCACCCATCCACTACCTAGCTGTAGCAAGTAAGATTTGTATTTGCTGTAATGCTAGTTTAAACTAACTTTCTCCTCTTAAAAGGGGAACTCCAGTCAAAAAGGGCATAACACACATGTACCACTAAAAGAGAGGCTGACCGTACACAAATATGCGCGCTCCCGGCACAGTTACCGTGGACTGAACTAACGCTCTCGAACGCTCCTTGCAATTGGGAGTTTTCGGACCATGTGACTGCCGTGATTGGCCAATCACGTGGTCTTAAGCTGTGCCCCGCCTCCCAGTGTCATAAACCTCTTAAAGGGGCGGGAGACGACAGCGCTAAGAGGTTAATCTGCTTTTGTTTTGCCTTCCCTGGTTCCTCCCTTTACTCTTCATCAACATGCTGACATTTTTCAATAAAACCTTTCCATTATCAATACATACCTTATTTTAGAACTAGTGCTGTCATCACTGAGTCTGGTACTGTATCACATTGAGGCAGATTTCAGGCATTTTAGCGCTAGAAATAGCCTCTAAATAACGCCTGAAAACCACCTCCCATTCATTGCAGTGTGACTTTTCACACTGGGGTGGTGCGCTTGTGGGACGTTCTGAAAAGTCCTGCAAGTAGCATCTTTGGGGCAGTTTGGGAGCGCTGTATACAGCGCTCCCAAAACACCCTGCCCATTGAAATGAATGGGCAGCACTTCCAAAGCGCCTGAAAAGCGCATCAGAAGCGCCCCAACACGGGAGCTTTTAACACCTTCTTCAGCCGCTAGCGGGGGTTAAAAGCGTCCCACTAGCGAATGAAAAGCGCAGCTTTAGCGCCAATGCTCGGCAGCCCCAGTGTGAAAGTAGCCTGAGTCTCTGTGCTTTTCTATGCACATTAGGAAGATCATGGCTGGTGGGAGGAGCCATAAAGGCGATGTGCCTCAGTACTCCTCTTAAGTGCCCTCAGCCCTGATACAAGCAGTGAGCTCGCTCTTAGGAGGAGTTATGTGAAGACATAACAAGACTGCAAGACTGAATGTAAGGCTGGAGTTTTGCTTTAATTTTACAAACCAGTTTCCTACAATTGAGGATAAATGTATACTTAATCTAGGTAGGGGCACTGCTGGGCACGGGTGGATTGTGGGCAATAGCTAGTATATAGTTGCAATCTGTCCAAAATAGGATGTCATTAAACAATATGTTTCCTTGAAAAACAGTGTATCCAAAATAAAAGCAGCAGATGAAGGAGAGTAGCCTTGTAAATTTACATCAAGACTAAAAAAAAAAAGGAAGGAAGAAGGAAAAAAGAAAGTAAAAGAGAAAAAAAAGAAAAAGAAAAACAAAGTGTAGAGAAAGGGGTGTTAAAAAAATAAAAATAAAAAATAATAATACAAAGACAAATGGGAAAAAAAACATACAGTACATTTTCAAAGCAAGGCATTATATCATGTTGGGTAGAGCTATTTGGTTATACCCTTAAACCTTAAGTATACATTTAAAAAAAAAAAAAAACACAACAAACACTGGCCAATCTATCAGCAACACCCCATGGTCAAACTCAGGCCCCCAAAAGTGTGAACTCTCTAGAACAGAATTTGTAGGTTGGGAGGTAGACTAAGCAAATCGAGTATTGGGGGAACAGCCTTCTTCACTGGAGGAGGGTGGAGAGGTGGAGGTTTGAGGGAGCAGAGTGTAGGTGAAGATAAGCTTAAATTCTGGCAGAGATAGGCGGTCCAGTGACTTTGGTGACTCAGGGCTTTTTTGGAAGGAACAGTTGGTCTCAGGAGAACGAGACCCAACGCAGGATAGGAGCCCTGACGCTGGTCACCAAGGTAGGTTGCAATGGGTTATGTATTTTTTAGGCTACCAAAAATACAATAGAAATTAATACGCAGCTGCTATAGTAAAAGGCATGAATTAACTAATCTTTAATTATTGGCCACCAAAGTATTTGTTTAGCATTGTTAAACTAATCAACATTTTCATTTGGTTGGTCTCCATAGGTTACAGCCCATCCTGGCACACAGCTTTATGTGCGGGAAAAAAAGGATGCTCCTATAATGTATTGGGGCATACAAATGTATTGACTGGTTGTATAGATTATTCCTTTAGATTTTTTTCAACTACTTACAATATTTAGCATTTCTAAAATGAGATGCCTTGAATTTTGTATCATTAGTGAAATGTGCTTTAGGGGGATATTTTATTATTTAATCAGTTATATTTAGTTAGCTATAAAACGTCCTTTGATCCTTTGGGCAATATCACTTGGGTACATACAAGGTTATTACAAATGTGTTCCATTGTAGAACTCTGAATCTGCCTACTTGACTATGTTGGAAGTGCAGAAACTATCCACAGTGGCGCAGTGGGTAGCACTCTCGCCTAGCAGTAAGAAGGGTCGCTGGTTCGAATCCCGACCACGACACAACCTGCCTGGAGTTTGCATGTTCTCCCTGTGTCTGTGTGGGTTTCCTCCGGGTACTCCGGTTTCCTCCCACACTCCAAAGACATGCTGGTAGGTTAATTGGATCCTGTCTAAATCGGCCCTAGTATAGGTATGAATGTGAGTTAGGGACCTTAGATTGTAAGCTCCTTGAGGGTATAGGGACGGATGTGAATGTATAATATATATATGTAAAGCGCTGCGTAAATTGACAGCGCTATATAAGTACCTGAAATAAATAAAATAAAAAATAAAATCTGATCTCGCCTATTAACTAGAAACCGGATCAGTTATCCTAACTGCTTGGTCCCTTGGCTTACAAACACAAGAGATCTTGGTGCAAACTCAAGGAGTCATGTGTGATCTGCAGTAACCCATAGAAATGAATCAGAAATGGCATTTATGTGCATCACGACATGTCAACATGCATCATATTGTGCCTTGGCGTATGTCTTTACAGATGCAGTTTAATCTATTTCAATGGAAAATGGAGCAATTTAGGGCCCATTCAGACCTGTTTGGGTGCATTGGGGGTTATTTACAAAAGGAAAATTTAATTTGCACTACAAGTGCACTTTGAAATGCAGTCGCTGTAAATGCGAGGGGGACATGCAAGGGTAATAAAAAACAGCATTTTAGCTTGCACATGATTGGATGATAAAATCAGCAGAGCTTCACCTCATTTCTGATCTTCCCCTCAGATTTACAGCGACTGCACTTCCAAGTGCACTTGCAGTGCAAAGTGGATTTGCCTTTCGTAAATAACCCCCATTGTGTTACAGGGTTTAATTCTGTAAGAATTCAAATAGCATATAGCTTGGGGGAATTGCATTCACTCTTTTGTACTGTAACAATGCATCTTAGGTTATGTCCAAAATTAAAAAAAACAAAACAAAATAATATGGCAAAGAACCATAGGCAATCTCTCTGGCCTGACCATGAGAAGGTGGAATTTAGTTTCTTTGGGTTACTGCATGTGGATATCATTGCTCTCCGTCTTGCCTTATTAAGCACAAGAAAGTCTGCATGTAAATTTTGCCGCTCTAATTTAAATAATGCCCTGGACACCCATTGGCTGCTTCGCTCCATCCAGCTCCGCTCCACCCAAATGTGCTGATATGGCTGTTTTGCACAGTTTGCTCCCTATCAGCCCATAAGCTCTGCAGAAAATGCAGCAGGCTTATACTGTAAAACATAAGATTATTTTGTGAGTGCAAAAGGCTGCATTATGTTATCTTCAAAATAATAGGAGAATTATCAAAGATTGCTTGTTTTCAAGATTATCACTTGTTAAAATCTTCACTATGACATTAAAGTGTATGTATAGCCAAAGTATTTTTTTTTAATTTCGGGATAGAGTAGGAAATCTCCATTAGCTATTTTTTTTTCATTGCTGCACCGGTGGGGAGATTTCCTTTCACTTCCTGTCCCAAAGATGCAACAGGAAATGAGAGGAGAGCACTACAAAGTGAGATGAACTTTAAATCAGTTCACTGAAGAGTGTGGGGGGGGGTCCTTTAAATCATACCCCCCCCCCGGATTTGGAGGTCAGGTTTAATTTGAAAAAGAGGAGGGTGCTAAAATGTGAATTGATCGGAATCTATGCTGGCAGGATGAATTAATGAATGAGAGGTGCTTGCACCGGGCAAACCATTAAAAGCACATCGTAATAATAGTCTTATCTTCCAATAGCGTTGTAGCTCAGTTCAGCCATTTCTGTGACTCATATGCCAATGCAGAGCCAGAAAGAGGGCACCGCTTTCTCAGTTAGTCCCACCCTGCTCATAGCCTGTTGATTGGACAGTGAAGTGCAATACACCGATAGGGCATCAACTCTGCCCCCTAATATGGCCAGCACTCCTGATTGGCTCTTAGTGTTGCCCTTGATGTGTAGGGATTACAAGAGGCGGATATCAAAACAGATTTGGGTATTTATTTTTGTTACTTGAAATAATATATATTCATTTTTAAAGAATAACAACAACTGGTGGTTTTTAGATTTATATATAATTTTAAAAAAAAAAAGTATACAGCTCACCCCTGCTTGTGCTTCCTCCTCCCACTGCTCATGCATCGAAAGTATCAGTCTCCTGCCAAGGCGTAAATGCAATTTGGTAAAAAGAGGCATCCAACATTAGAGGCTTGCTCATAATCTTTTATTCAAGAAGCATAAAAACATACAGGGAAACCCATTGTCGTGTTTCAGTCCTCCAGGGCCTTGGTCGTAGCTATAGATGGGGTCCTAGTGGGTTGAAACACAGCTTTCCCTGTATGTTTTTTAGGCTTACTAATTAAAAGGTTTTTGAGCAGCCTCTAGGGCCGGATGCCTCTTTTTACCACATTGTGTTGATATCTACATGAGGTTTCGTGTTAATTCCACCTATTTTTATATGCTTCTAAAATCCCCTGGAGCAGAATATGTGAATCTAGATTTTGAAAGGGGGAACTCAGCTTTGGAATACCACCATCCTGCCCCAATTTCCAATGTGAGCAGTTGATTAGCGGCTCACTGTATTTCTTTGAGAGGCCTGGGAGGAAAGATGGCAGAGGTCTAAATGTACTGAATATGTTTTAAGGATCGAAAAATGCATTTGTCTGTAGCTGTAAACTTAAAAAGAAAAGAAAACAAAAAAAAAAAAAGAAAAGCCCCTTTCAAATCTACGTAACACAACATTTAAAAAAAACAAACAAAAAACTTCGCTGTCAACGCACATCAACTTGAGTGCATTTAGCATGTGTCGACATGCGCTTAACGCAAGGCACCCCAACAAGTCCACAAGTACCTTACAGAGGGATAAAACCATCAACACCGAAAGCCCACACTCCTTTGTGGAGCTCTTGCAGTGTCCAGACCTTGGCATAGACAAGCAGTTGGATTTTTAGGTGCCCATGGTTCTTCCCGTAAACTAGGTCACTTTAAACAGAGTTTTCTGATATCAGAACCCATTGCTTATACAGCCTGATGATTGCAACATTGTAAGACTGTATTAGTAACTTTGCAAGTTTATCCAACCCAGGGCAAGGTGAGCTTCCTGGCCATATGTACTTACTTTAGCCATTTTAAACCAAATGTTTAAAACTCAAATATAAAGTATTTTATGAAATTACACACATAGGAGTTGATTTACTAAAACTGGAGAGTGCAAAGTCTGGTGCAGCGTTGCATAGAAACCAATCAGGTTCCAGGTTTTTTTTTCGTCATAGCTTAATTGACCAAGCTGAGGCTAGTAGCTGATTGGCTGTCATGCACAGCTGCACCATATTTTGCACTCTCCAGTTTTAGTAAATCAACCTCACAGAGTCTAGGTATTCAAAAGCCAATCTTTCATGTTTAGGGATTCATATGTTCCTGGAGAAAGAATCTTAAACATTAAAATATATAGATCCCTCTGTATCTCTTGGCATATTGATGTCCAGAAATGTAATTACTCTCCTCAGTGCCCTTGTACGATTTGTACCCTATGGCCTTCCAACAATAAACACAGCATGAAATGGCCCAGATGCTGTCTTTTGAAGAAAGACTCTTAACAAGTCCACCTTTTACGAGTTACTTATACAGATAGGATCCTAATACATTCAAATCTAGGCTACTTATGGATCTGAAAAAGATTGGCATCCATTGCCAATATATAATAATATAGAATTGGATGTTAAGAAATTTAAGTTGCTGGGCCAAGAGGAGAAATGTATGTATACCAGAAAGCCAGTAGTTATGTATATTTATGGTCATGGGGTCTAGAAACAAAAAAAGGCAATACCTTCCCGTGTATTTTTATATGAGTAATGGTCTGAATTGGAAAGCACCATTTTCCACCAACATTATGCATAGAGGTTCCTGGTAATTATTGATTATGGGTTACTGTATGGGTCTTGATATATATTAGGAGTATGTATAAAACAGGTCTAGACTCTTGATATATTGACATCTCTATCATCGTGTACCCCTTACTCAAGTCACTGGTGTGCATTCATTTACAGCAACCAAAAAGATTTCAGCTTAAATCATTGTAAGACAGTCAGGATCAGAACTGTGATACATCTTGATAAACCAATTGCTGTGGCTGTTTGGCCTAAAAGATAGGCTTTGATTGGTTGATATAGGTTAATCATTGCTAGTATATAGGCCTTGATTCACCAATGTCTGTGACTCACTTTATATTTTAGGGTAGAGGTTCCAAGCATTGATGTCATTGAGGTCCATGGCATTGACAGAATAAAAGTATTCGGACAGACCGTGCTTTTGGTCCCATTTATGCGAACAAAGGTCTAGTTCAACCATTCTCAAACAGGGTACCATGGAACCCTAGGGGTTCTCCAGAGGTTGCAGGGGGTTCCTCAAGCTGTGGCTGATTTACCACCTATTTGATGGCCTGAATAGTTCTGGGGCCAATTCCACTTGGCACTGTAGGGCCAGCTGCATGACACCAATGATATTTTTAGCTTGCATTCTGACCAGTAACCACTGCTGTAGGTGGGATATTCTTGCCATTGGCCACCAATGAATTGGTAATAGCAGGGGTTCCTTAAGACCTGAAAATTATTTTAAGGGTTTCTCTGGGGCAAAAAGGTTGAGACTAGTCTAGTTTATTAGATCTAACTCAATGACCATGACTTCTTTCCAGCTATGGAATTCTAGTACTATAAATATCTTTGCCTTCTGTAAAATTTTTGACATTGGATGTTTTTTTATGAAATTATTCTGCACTACACTTGATTAGGCAAAACTGGAGCAAAGGTGGAGCTACAGCCAATAGCAACAAAACCGAATCACTTTGGTAGGGGTAACAACCACACTGAACCTCCTTTTTATATACACGTCAGCCTTAGTGCGTTATGTGAATGGTCAACGCGCAACTGTAAATACGATGACAAAGAGCAAAGCTTACGTGAAGACAGTTTGGGATATTTTGTAAGCTGGGTGTGGTGGGGTTTCCCCTTCTAGCCTTATCTTCGCTCTTACGTAGTTGGGAGTTCCCTGCCACTACATCGTCTTATCAAACAACATACAGAGAGGTCTGTGAAATAGAGATCCAGTCAACAACATGCAGTGCATCTTTGCACTTGGAATGCAAAAATGTTTATGAGCCACAGAACATTTCAGTACATACACCATAAAGCATATGTTTGGGAAAAAACAAAAACACCAGAACATACTTAGTACATCTCACCAATTCATACACTTTTCTCCAGTTTAAAAATGTTTTATGTTTAAAAACTATGCAAGTACAGAAGACCTGCCAGAAATCAAGTGGGCAATGCTGTCTCTGCCATGAGCCCTGCTTGAGTGTTCCCCTGATGAGCTACAGAACACCTCTCCATCAAAAAATGTGTTTTTTTGTAGTCCAGACAGAGAAAACTGTGCAGAGCTGACAACACTGCTTTGGATTTGGATTTAATGTGTAGCAGATGTGGTGTTGTCAACTCTCTACAGAAAGTTAGGAGCTCACTGGATTTGTGGCAGATCAACAGGTATTCTTCTGTACTCGCAGCGTTTTAAAGGGACAAAATGGAGAAATGTGTATATATTGCAGAGATGTGCTGAATGTTTTTTTAAATTATTTTTCCACATTATAAACCTTAAAAAGGACCACTATATGATCTAAACTGGATCACTAAATACATAGTTTTCCAGCTAACTAATGTTGTCACTCAGATCCTGTTAAACATGAACATACATACATATGTGTAAGGAACAGGCCAAGTATATTTTCTCTCTAGCTATACAAAGACTCAACCTTTTAGCTTCTTGAAATAATTTTCAAGTCTCAGGAAACCCCTGGTTTATTTGGGGTAATTGGGGGAAAAAAAAGGCCCTTAGGCCACACGTACACAGTTTGAATCTCGGCCGGTTCAGCAGGATTTGAACCATTAATGGGCAGGCTAACTGTACCAAGTTGATTGATTAATCAACTTGGGTAGAACAAGCCTGCCGGATTTGCTTGCGACTGTAGCCGCTAGCGATAATCAATGTCTTCTCCCAGCAGGGACGGCTTCCTCCACCCCCCCCCCCCAATGACAATGGCCCGACAGGAGGGATTTCCGCACTAAACACGGTCTGCATTGATAGGGGAATCAAGCAAATTTCTTTTCTGCAACCCATGGTTGCATGAAAGCAGCTCCTGCCGTGTATGGTCAGCCTTACTTTTGTGGTGGTAAGTGGGAAGAGTGCCACCCTTACAGGGTTGGCCAGAATGACACCCCTTGCAGTCATACTGCTGGTTCTGCTAAGTGACGTTGGAACTGGAACTATGTAGGCACCATAAGATGGGTGGCCAACTCAAGAAACCTCTAGCCCCCCCTGGAGGAACCGTAGGGTCCCCCAAAACCGTGGTTGAGAATGGCTACTCTATGTAGTTCAATTTGTTATTTTCAACAAAAAGGAAGACCTAATGCAGAGAAAGAAATCCTAGCTGGCTTTTCTGTCTAGTTTTTTCCCCAATCAGAAAACATTAAGGATCCCCCCTTCCAAAAATAAAAAAAATAGAATTGAGTTTCTGGCATTACTGGCTCTACACATCATAAGGAAAATATTTTGACTGGAGTCTTACTTTAACAAGAGGACATTTCTTTATCTCTAGAGAGAACTATGGCTGCTCCCTTAGATACAGAAAAATACAAACTCTTTAAAAAAACTGGGGAAAAACTGTGAAGTCCAAGGATTTCTGCCCATGGGTGATATCAACCCATCTTCTGATGAGTTAGCATCACCCATGGTCAAAAATCCTTGGACTTCATAGTTTTACCCCAGTTTTTTTGTAAAGTATGCATTTTGCTGTATCTAAAAAGGTGATAACTCTGGTAGCTAATTGCATATTAGGGGTAATATAAGCAATATAACAGTGTTTAGTAATGTTGGCTAATACTTGTATTACTATGTCTTGCTTTCTTACTGATCATTGATTTAATTTTTCTCCTTATACAGGACTAAGCCCTTGTGTTATGTTCATCCCTCGCTGGGCACTAGAACAGTCGGGGCAATAACCAGCTGACATGACGTCTCCAGTGAGTAAAAACTGGTGAAGTACAAAACCTGACCGGTACATAGCCAGGAAAAAAGATCACTATTCACTAGAAATATAGGAGTGTCCCTTTTACTATATGCAATGATACAAAGAAACGTAAAATGTAAAAAAAGTAAAACAAAAAATAAATGTAGAGCGGGAGGAGGGACTTTTTATGTGGCTTTGAGGGTAACTTTGAAAATACACAAATTCCCTGGGGCTTCACTACAAGAATACTGCAGAGGACACAGCAGTGTAAAACTGTCTTGTAGCAGAACAATTTTAATAGGGATAACAGGCCAAAATGTGCTAGAGACAGAGTAAAGTAATTTACTACAAAAATAAAGGAACTGCAGATGGTACAGTAGCGAAAAACTGGCAAGCCACAGGACAATATAAATTAGCAAGGCTAGCCCCAAATTAACTAGAGAAAAAAAAAAAGAAGGAGCAAAGGATGGCGTTTACTATAAGAATTAAAATATTGCAGCAGATACAGCAGTATGAAACGGGCCAGTAGCAGTATAGTTATAATCAGTAACAAGTTTGAGCACCTCAAACTCAAAAAAGACCCATCAACATAAAATAAGAAAGAACAGTTGCAGCAATAAATAAAAAGTAGCTTAACCTCAAAATAAAGGCCCTATCAACATATATATATATAGTAACTTGCTATAAGACTTGAACCACATTTATTTTTACTGAGCATGCCATTGCAGTTGTTCCATTGTAATAAATTTCAATAGATCTGTAAAGTGGGGGTGTGAAATGTGGATAGGTGATGCAAGATGATTGCTTCTCTCATTTGTTGATTTCTGCCGTTTCCCCTAAAAGTTTGAATATGACAAAGACTTGGAAGGAGCTCTTGGAAGTTTTGATGAACCTGAGGAAACCATAACCAGCGATGATCGTAAGTAACAGGGAAATATGTGATAAATGTATTAGTAATATAAATACCCTGTAATTAAGACCTATTCACCCAGATAAGATGCACCAGTCCACCCAAGATTATTAGTGAATAGGATTTTATTGTGGAATCATGCAAGTCTGATCAACCACAAATTGGTTAACACTCTCAGATGCTCCACCTCCTACCCCAACTCTTTCCCTGAAATTATAACCAACTTGTGTAGCGCTTCACAATATGCTACCTTATGTAGTGCAATATAGTAAGCAAAATTATAAAACAAAATGGTCCCAATGTCACATTATTGTGCAATAAAATCACAATCCATATGCATTGAAATCACAGTCCACAGTGCTGTTATTACTATAATTTCCTCTTCATTCACTTCTTATGTCATATACCTCCACTAGTTGTGTTTTCACCTGGGATATATGACCGTGCAGTTAAGTATGGTCACTAAGCGCTTGTGCACCCCATTGTGAACATAATAAAACATTACCAGATCGATGGACTTCACAGATTCTTCTTAATACCCATGTATAAGTTTTTATTCCACTCAATAACTCTGCTCAGGCGCACGTAGATAAAGAGAAACTACCAAACATAGTGCTTTATCCTTTTAAAACAATTATTCCTAATCAGAAAAAAATTTAGAACCCCTGATGAAGCCATGTGAACATATGGCATAATGCGTAGGGGAGGGGCTGGGTGACGTCACAACCAGCTGTACACAAGGAGGGATGGTAACTATATACTTGGGAAAGATGATTGTTACTTGTGTTCGATACACTGTACATGCTGTATAAGTCTAGTGCTCTTCAGCACCTGTTAAAAGTGAGTATGTCTGGAGGTTTTTAGGAGTAATAAATGGTCTTAAATGGATAAAGCACTAGGTTTGGTGGTTTATCTTTCTCTATGTGTGGCTGAGCAGAGTTGTTGAGTGGAGTACAAAGTATACACTGAGGTACTTAGAAGCATCTGTGAAGTCCAACGATCTTGGAATCTTTGAGTTCACAATGGGGGAAGCAAGTGCTTAGTGACCATACTTTACTGTACAGTCAAAACATACAGGAGGGAGCAACCACCTCATGAATTACCATTGATAAATCACAAGGTGGTTGCCCCCTCCTGTATGTTTTTGTAGTTCATTTGGAAGACTTCCTGGTCGGTGGAGGGCTGCACCCTTAATGGGCATTGTGGAAAGAAGCGGGATCAAGGAATCCCCTTGGGTTTAGCGCTAAGTATTTTGGATTACATTGTTAAATGTACAGTCATATATCCCAGGTGAGAGCACATCTTGTGGAGGGAGTCCATGTCACTTTAGGTATTTGCACAAAGTGGTGGAATGACATAAGAAGTTGATGAAGAAGAATTTATAGCACTAACAGCACTGTGGACTGTGATTTTACTGCACAATAATGTGACACTGGGACCATTAGGTTTTAGAATATTAATATATTGCACTACATAAGGTAGCATATTGTGAAGCATGGCAAAAGTTGGTTATAAATTACTATAGCACAGATATAGAAGAGCAGGTAAGGTGTGGGGGCAATTCACAAGAAGTATTATTATTTTGGTCATAGCAACTCACAAGGTTTTTATATTTTTAATCTTTCCCTTAAATGCTGTGCAGATTTGGCATGTAAGTTGCCCCATGCTGGATTCTCCAGTAGTCCTGCACAGCACAAGGGGATGGGTTCCAGCAAGGCATGACCATGGCAAACCTGTCACCTTGGGAAGAGATCTCTGTTTAACCGATCTTTAAGGGGAACCTGTACAGAGAAATATGTAGGCTGTCATTGCTGACCTCCTGGAGAATATAGTTGGCCTGTCTGTCTTTGGTTTGAATACTTTGAGTCAGTGACTTAGAACAAGCGGTAAGCAAAGTCAAGAGTGCAATCAGGACAACATTTTCAGAAGAGCTTATAGATGGCTGCTATTATGTGTTATCAGTAAAGGTTACTGTTAATAACATTCCCTTTATACTAAGAAACAATAGCATGGTACTAATGACAGCAGACACTATTGGGTCCGAAAGGAAAAAAACAAACAAACAAAATAAAAAAAAAACTTTCTGGGCTACTTCGATAGGTCCTCTCTCTGTTGTCATCATTTTAGTTTGGCATCTAGGCTCTCTTACTATTTCTAATCATTTCACTTTCATCAGCATATTTACTTCTACTGTTGGGGATGTTTGCAAATGGATGGCTGCAAACAGAGGCGTAGCTTGAAGCTTGTGGGCCCCGATGCAAATGTTGACCTGGCCCCCCCCCCCCCCCCCACTACCACCCACCACTTCCACCGTGTGTGCAGATACACCCACCGCACGCCAAGATACTCAAAGTGGCTTAAGAGTTTTGCGTTCCCCCTTACATCAGAATCAGAGGACAGGGATCACTGCTGGATAATCAGAGGACAGGGATCACCCCTAGAGAATCAGAGGACAGGGACCCCTGGCAGGTCATTTGGCAGAGCTCCTTTCCCATTCCAGCACTGTAAACCCCCCCCACAATACACAAGGCTGAAATCACATTCCTTTACACAGTCTATCAGCCTTCACAGGTTGTATCTGGCTTTTGGGTTGCCATTCTCCCCTGGTCGGAATGGTAGTGTAGTTGCATTAGGCAGATACACCCTATGCAGATCATGGCTGACTGGCTGGGTTATAAAAGGTATGTGATTTCAGCCCTGCGGAGGAACAGCAGTATAGAGTGCTGTACTGGGAAAGAAGCTCAGCAGCGGGGCATAGCATCCAGGGTGGAGGGGGTCATCAGGGGGCTTTGGGGGGGCACGTGCGCAACTTAGATCTGCGGGGGGGCAAAGCAATATCTAGAGCCTGCAGTCCCTCAGGTGTTAAGGGATTTGTTTTAGCAATTTCTGAAGGTTTCTCTGTCATTGTTGGCAGGTGTTGGGGGAAGGTGCGTGTCTTTTCCCCAGTTGTCAGGGAAGTGGGGTAAGCAGACATCCCCGGGTGGTGGTGGTGGGGGGGGTACAGAGAATCCCAGCTAGTGACTAGAAGACACTAAGCAGTGTCTTACCTCACCAGTGACATCAGTTCCATCGTGGCTACAGGACGGCACTCTCCTCCTCTTAACTTGGTTACCATTCCATGTTACCAGTACACAGCACAGACACTTCCCTATCCTGGGCTGTTCTCACCCCATGCTCCTCTCCATTCAGGAAATGGCTCACAGCTTCTCCCCAGCCAATGAGAACAGCGGGGTGTGGACTGTGGAAGGCAAAGTGGAAGCCCAGTACTGGAGCATGGCTGTGGGGCCCTAGGGCATACCAGAGCTGGACTTTGTGGAGGATATGATAATATGACAGGGAGGCTGCAGGGGCCCCCTGGAGCTAGGGGCGGGGTTGCGATTGTGACCCCTGCAACCCCTTATGCTACACCCATGGCTGCAAAACTTAGGTTATGAGAACTGGGCAAGGGATTGACTCACCATCTGTGCAGCTCTAAAAGGCCCTTTGGGAGTTAGGGGCCCATGCTATGTAGACCTGGATGTGGCGCACTTTGGTGAAAGTGATAAGCTAGAGCTTTTTTCATTGTGCCCCAAACCTTATTTGTAATATCCTAGTGGTATCAGGCAACATGTGCTGCCTGACTCAGTTAAGCTGGCCATACATGGGTCAGTTCTGGCCAAAATTTCGATCCGCGTATAGCCAGGTATAGGGTCAGGCGAAAATGAAGGTGGTGTTTTCTGTGTGAACCATTTGCATATTATGGATCAGGGAAAGTCTAAAGTCTCCTACATGCTAATTTTTTTTCCCCGTTAAACCCAGCGGGTAGAACGGGAAAAAAACAGAGCTCAGGTCGGAGCCACTGTAATAACAATAATCCGATGTCAGTACAGTGATCTCCCATGATAAGCTATTGTGTTCTGACAGAAGGACGGCCCACCTACCAGAACACTCCGGTCAGCGCTGTTAGCCATTGGTCAAGAGCGCCAACCGGGAGGCGGTCGACAGACCTTTTTCGGTCATGAGCCTTTGACTGTCGGACTGGCTGCTGTACACATTGGCCGAATGTCGGCTAGTTTCTATTGAGCCAGCCAACATTCAGCCTGTGTGTAATAGGCTTTAGGCTACTCTTCATCTACCTATTTATCGTTACATACAGTACATGGTGAATAATTGTTGGTACTTGGTTGATAATTGAATGAGATGGGCTGAACAAAAAAAGTTTTAGTTGATTGTTCGTCATTGCACCCAATACAATTCATCTTTTATATTGTTCCTAATAGAACCAATATAGAAGGGCAATATGGAAGGGATCCAGAGCGCTGATTGTAAGAGCCTAGTACACACATTGGCAGGAACTGGTACTGCAGATATATTTGCGTACACTATGATCCAGGGAGCACAGTGCTAATTTTTCCCCTTTGAAGCCCTCTTGATCATCATTGTATTGTAGTATCTCTAACAAGAAATGGAAATAAGAGATATTGTGGTTGCTGGTTCTGCGTGTTAGGCATAATATGGCAAAGTTTCTACTTTGAATAGGAGACACCAGTCAGGAGAAGAAGAGGAAGTCCAAATTGTACAAATATCTTAGGTGAGTCTGCATAACATCTTATACCTTCTGTCATATCTATAAGGACTGCAAGCCATTTCTGTAGTCTAACTACATCTGCCTGTCCCCATATTCCTTAGAACCTTTTTCAGGGCTGCTTAAGCACCAGTCAGACCAAT
This sequence comes from Aquarana catesbeiana, assembly GCF_042186555.1. Lineage (NCBI taxonomy): Eukaryota > Metazoa > Chordata > Amphibia > Anura > Ranidae > Aquarana > Aquarana catesbeiana. Next base: position 50,514,114 of record NC_133335.1, read on the forward strand.
CGCTGCAAACAAATACTAGGGAAAACGAACATAGGCATTACCAGACTGGGAAATATGAGACACTCAGCCCTGACAGGCATTAAACTAGATGAGTTGGCATACCCATCCATGGTGGCCATCCACTGACTAGTCTTACTACATTGCTGGAAACCTGCCATGATTAAAAAAAAAAAAAAAAAAAGGAGACCTTTCCTTCTGAAAATGCTAGTTGCCTGTCTGCCATACTGATACCGTGTCTTCAAAACCCAAGTCAGTGATCTGGGACTAGGACTGCTTGCTTTCCTTTGGTGTTGGCTTCCATATTTGATCCAAATCAATTACTCAAAATAGAAATCATATAACAACACTCACTGCCACATCAGAATATATTGTAGAACAACAAAAAAAGAAAAAGCATATGTCAGACTTTACTGACACGAGAGAGTACACACGTTTTGAATCCAAATGTAACCAACTGCAGAATATCAGTACATATACAATAATGTATGTCGAAAGGCTCGCTTACTTGATATCAGATTGTGATCATCATTCCTTATGAGTCAACGCGTTTCTATTTTAAGCTTCCTCCGGACTCATGAAGACGACTGCGCTTGTAATAGTTTCGCAACAGGAAACACTATCTTTATAATCATACAAAGTAATTATTGGTTTCCAATGACATTTGCATCAAACATAAATGGGCCACACCTTGGCAATAGCGTACGACCTGCGTGCGATACTCCTTGAGCGGGCACCGGGGCAACAGGAAGGACCGACTAAAGGCGACCAGATAATCAAGACTTGTACAGAAATATATGCGATAACCAAATAATATGTATGTTTATAAAGATTGTATTTCCTTTTGTATAGCTTTTGTATAGCTATTGCAACTGCAGTCACCTTCATGAGTTCTGAGGAAGCTCAAATTAGAAACATGTGGACCCATGACAAATAATGATTGCATTTTGATATCAGACACAAACGTAAAGCCAGACATATTTTTTTTTTTGGTTCTACGATTACTCAAAATAATGAAGGCAGGGAGTCAACAAAAACAGAAGGTTGTCTTTAATGGCAACTTCCATATTTATCTCATAACAGAATTACTGTAAACCTCATACCAACATCAGTAAGGTGATGTGAGCAAAAGTGCGACTTCAATTCATGCCCACTATAAAAAGGTCTATGGGACTCACGTCCCACCAGGTTGCATCTTAATGGCAATGCCACCAATTAACATAAGGGACAATTCAGACATACTTGTTTTACAGTGTAGTGGGCACTCGTTGCTCTTGGGCACCGCAGAATTCATCCAGGTCAACCAACTAGATGTTCGCCTCTATTGTCTAATGCCCATTAGGCACAATTGCTGACTGGTTGCTTTGTACATTAGCAGCTATACATGAACAATATTCTTCTAATAGGCTGACCTTTAGTAATGCTTATTGTAAAAACATTTTTTTTTTAAAACGATTTTTGTTGGCCTGAAGTAGAGCAGCCATAGATTATTTCATTGATAAAGCAAAGATTATCAGTATTATAATACTTCCACTCTCCTCCTGCGAGTCTATTTTTCAGACGGGTGACAAATTGGGGGATCCGCGACTCGTATAATCTGGAAAGGAGGAGGCAGAAGGACGAAGGGCGGGGAGGAAGATTTCGTAAAAGCCTAAGTAGGTAGCTACCAAAATACAGTGCAGAATCTCAGTCAGATGTAAAAAGCTGCTTATTAGAAGCCCAATCAAAACTCCTTGGTAATCTGTGTGACATTTAATACCAATTTATTATGGGATCGAGTTTTGACATAAGCAGGTCTAAAACAGCCTAAACTGCAACAGTAACTGTTAAGACATCATACATTGGTATTTGCATACTTCAGCTATACAAATTGATAAAACGTATGTTTAAAAAAAAAAAAACATACATAAAATCTAGTTTAATGAATAGAGTGATACCCACTTCCAGCTTATTTCTAAGGCCAATGTTCCATAAAACATGGTACAACCCTACAAAACTCCACCCATAGAAGGGAGGAGAGATCAGCCACTATTTCAGAATAAAGCACAACATACACTGCAATTTTTGTAAAATTTCAGTACAGAACAGACTTTATATATTAAAACGGAATAGTATTAGGTCTTATAACAAATAGAATTTCAGAACAATTTGTGATTTCATTGAAAATGTCAAGAATAGGATGGACGGCTAAGAAGTAAGGGTGCCAACTAAGCAGGGCTGGGACAAGGGGTGGGCAGGAGGGCCGGCTGCCCTGTGCCAATGGTTTATTGCCCGGATGGGGGCGCCCAGTGCCAGTTGCTTTTGTTACAAGGCTGGCAGGAGTAGTGACTGCAACATTACTGCTATTACTAACCGTAAGGCAAGGGGCGCAGTTTGGCATCTTTGACCTGGGTGCTGGGTGACCTTGTCCCGGCATTGCTACTTTAATAGGTCTAGTTTTTTTTTCCCCAGAGGGAGAGTCACAAGAGTAGTCAACACATTTCAGGGGCTCACCAGTCTACCTTCATCAAGGCTTGAAGTTGTAGAATAAGATTATACTGGAGCATACTGGACTGGGATGGAATGGTTGCAAAGAATCTAATAACATGTTTTGGAGGACTTGTTCTTTTTAGCCATTTCATCCCAATTCAGTAAGCTACATAGTCTTTTATGCTACAAATAAAAGGCCTGATGAAGGACGACAGGTGAGCGCCCAAACAAATTGGCCACTCCTGTGGCTTCCACTTTGACAAAGGTCAACTGGATCTTTTAAACTTAGTTGATGCTCTTACTTTTTGACCTCTGATGAATTTACTGATTTTACATAGAACTGATCCCACTACGTGCCTGCAGATCATTCTTTACACTAGAGTTCAGCACTCTGCCAACACTTCTCTAGAACAATCTAGAAGAGAAGAGGCTACTACCCATTGCAACCAAATTTTCATTGGCGCATCTTCATCTTTTGGGTTTCCATAAAGTCTGCACTGTAATGGCTCTAGAAATACTTCCAATAGTTTTCTGTTTTACAAACAAGTGCAAAAATAAAAAAAAACAAAAAAATACATCCACATTTGCATTGCCCACTTGTGCATTTTTAGAGCCATTTGGTCCAGGTTCTCTGCTATCAGCTCCAGCGACAGCACAGTTGCTTAGCGGTTAGGACATCTGCCTTGCAGCACTGGAATCCTGGTTGCAAATTCCAACCATGACACCATCTCTATGGAGTCTCACTGCCCTTGCTTGTGTTTCCTCCCACACTACAGAGGCCTGCTGGTAGGTTAATTGGCTCATATCTAAATTAGCCCTAGTATGCATGTGAGAGAGGGACATCTGATTTTAAGCTCCTTGAGGCTAGGTTTACAAATTTGGCAAGTTTGCTGCGCCTCTGAAAAGTGATCTACCTTGTTTAACCCCATAAATGCCATAACCATGTGCATTGCAGGGCAGTCGCAGCACCGTTTGCTTGTTTGAAGCAAAGCTATGTGGCTGTTGCATGTGTACACCCCCATCTGCTGCTTTTGGGGGGGCAGTAAAAATACCGCTCAACTGCAGTGGCAAGTCTAAACAAGCCCTAAAGGCAGAGGCCGATGTAAATGAATAGTACGTAAAGTGCTATACACACACACACCTGTAATAAACAGTAAGTCTATGGAAATGTAGAGACATGTAAAAATGTAGACCTGACATGCATGCATACCTTTGTTGACTGCACTTTAGTGGAAATAGCATTGCAAGATTAGTTGCAAATAAGATATTTCAGTAACATTTAGGCTATTTTCACACCTTTCTGCTTTGTGGCCAACAGCAAGTGGATGCAAGAAAATCAGCATGGGGGGGATCCCGGCGATTTACTGTTGTAGGCAGCCCTATTGAAAGCAATGGGAGGCTGCCGGCTCCTGCAGCTAACTGCGGCCACTTACATGTAATCGCTATGCGGCGATTACCTGCAAGTGAATGGCCCTGGACACAGACAGTCTATCCAAGCTGACAGCCAATCATAGGCGGCGGAGGCATTCCCTGCCCTGCAGTCACACCTACGCAAGTGGATGCGAGAAAATCAACATGGGTTGGATCCCAGAGATTTGCTGTTGTAGACAGCCCTATTGAAAGCAATGGGAGGCTGCCGGCTCCCGCAGCTAACTGCAGCCACTTACATGTAATCGCTATGCGGCGATTACCTGCAAGTGAATGGCCATGGACACAGACAGTCTATCCAAGCTGACAGCCAATCATAAGTAGCAGAGGCATTCCCTGCTACGCAGTTACACATACGCAAGGGGCATGTATACATGCATCTATAGGGGCAGGGAATGCCTCCACTGCCTATGATTGACTGTGGGCTTTGACAGCTACTTGTCGGGATAGCTTAGGTCGGTTCAGACTCATGCCGCAGTTAGCTGCGGGAGCTGGCAGCCTCCTATTGCTTTTTAATAGGGCTGCTTCCAACAGCAAATCACTGGGACCCCCCCCCCCATGCTGATTTTCTCACATCCACTCATCGCTGGTGAGAACACTTGTCCCTATTTCTTATTGATCTCTTGCATCGTTATCCTGTTTCATGGGCTTGCAATTGAGACTGCCAGTGGCCATTTCAGCATTCATTGCACAGCCATGGTCCTCTGTGATCACCATCAGGAAACCGGCCTTGAAAATTGCCACGTGGCCATTACTGGAGTGCATGTAGGCAAGAAGTGGCTGCAAAGAGGCTACAGGTGATCTGCAGCACTGTGATGCAACAAAAAATAACATTTAAAAAAAAAAAAAAAAAGTGGGTACAAGAATTCTATTAGAAAAAGAAATATCTATTCTACACATCATTTGGTTACAGTTTATTTCTACCTTAATGCTAACAAAATGATTACCAATTACACCTTCACCCCAGATTACCCACCATCATTTACTCTCAGACAAACAGAAGCAATACATGGGGTACCCTACATAGTAGCACATGGCTCCTTCTAGCCTCTCTTACTTATTTGATCCATCACGGTCATTTGCTACCAATTAGACAAAGCATTTCTATCATTATACAAACGGCAATGAATCATGAAAATATGGCATTTAGCAGCCCAGGGAGCCAAGCCCTAAGCAAAAATTTCCCCATATCACTTTATTTTTTTATTGTACCATTAGATAAGATAACGTCTGACCTGTCCCAGAATCAGGCCATCTATATTTAAACTATACATACACTGCATCCTAAGTGATATGCTGTATACCTATACACAAAGCATGTTTATAGAGGAGAGTACATACACAAACCTCCAGTCATTTAAGGTCTGTTGTCAGGATAAGCTAGCAGGTCAAGTGTAATGGATATCCAGGTCAGAGCTCAGGTGAAGTCATCAGCTATGCAGGCTTTCCTGAATTCACTCATCAGGGTCTCCTCCTGGGAAATCAATATAATATAACCATAACCATGAAGACAGGTATGCATCCCCTCTACTGTTTCCTATTGCCGAAGATGGTCGGTCTAAATTGTCTCATCATACCTTACAAACTGGTTGATGTAAAAAAAAAAGAAAGGTTTTACTAAGATATGTGGATAATTAGGTAGCAGTTACAGGGGATATTTAAAGCTGAGCTCCAATAAAATGTCTAAATACGCGGATGACATCATATGGGAGAGCTGTTTTACATGCTGGGGGAATCCAGTCCTGATATTTACACATCTCTGCCACACAGCGCAGTTTCGCTTGGCAGGGCAAGAGACCTGATTTTTTTTTTTTCTGCTCCATTTTAGCAACACTTACAGGTCTTGTCCTTCCCCCAACCTGTGATTGGGTAGTGAAAAAAAGAAGCATGACACTGAAGAGTTTATCTCTTGGTCACTCTGCTCTCTCCACCTATCAGCTTGCTCTTTGCACAGCAGTCCAAATGATTGGCTTCTTGTGCTGCTTCTCGATCTCTTAGTCTGAGCTTTGTGGTATGGTAGACTGCAAAAGGCTAATATCAAGCCAAATTTAGGCACTTGCACTGCCTGCATTTAAAAAAATACATTTAATTGCAGATGATTAGATACAGAACTGCCTTAAAACTGTCTTTTATATCCGCCTGAGGTTCAGCTTTAAAGTGGTTGTAAAGGCACAAGGTTTTTTGCCTTCATGCATTCCAATGCATGAAGGTAAAAAACCTGTATGCAGCAGCCCCCTAATGCTTACTTGAGCTCCATCTCGATCCAGCGATGTCCACGAGAGCCTTGCCTCTCCGGGGACTGGCACTCCTGATTGGCTTTTGGCAGCAGTGGGAGCCATTGGCCAATCAGGAGACGGAGGGGGCAGGGCCGAGCCGCGGCTCCATGTGCGAATGCACACACAGAGCTGCGGAACGGGCACGCGCCTCCTTGGATTGCAAGCTGCTTGCTGTGGGAGCACCTGGCAGGGGGGAAAAGCCATGAGCGCCGGCATGGGACCAGAGAAGAGGAGGATCCAGGCTGCTCTGGGCAAAACTATCTAATAATCAACTTCTTGTGAAGGGGCTTTTTGGAAAATTGTTGTTTAATCAGCGCTGCAGTGCTGATCAGTGTATTCTGACAGTGGAGAAGTCACTGCTGTCAGAATACAATAACACAGCAGGGAAGATTTCTCCATCCACCTCACTTGTGTGGGTGGAGTAATCTGTTCAGGTTTTCTAAACAGTCCGCTGGCTGATCGAAATAACTGACCCATGTATGGCCAAACTTGGCCACCTGTAGTCTAAAATGGTTGTTAAAGAGGAGCTCCAGTCGGTTTTCTGAAAATTGTAGCTGCTGACTTTTCATTAATCAGACACTCACCCGTACCAGGATCCAGCGCTGTGCTCACCCGAGGGGGCACCGGAGTTTCGGTCCTCGGCTCCAGCATGTAAACTGCGGGGGAAAAAAGGGTGTCCACTGTGCATGCGGCTTCACGGCTGGGTGTCCACTGTGCATGCGTGAGCCACGCTGTGCATTGTAAATGGTCCGGCAATCTTCTGGGACCTGTGACATGTCCCAGAAGACTGCAGGGATGGAGGGGGGAGAGGAGAACTTCCTCTCAGATTGCCTAGGTGATCCAAGCAGAAGCGGAAGCGGGTACCTGTCAAAACCAAGTACCAGTTCCCCCCCCCAAAAAAATTGCCAAATGTCAAAGAAAGGGGGGGAAGGGGGCCTTAAAGCGGAACTTCCCCGTTTAACCTCCAACATGAGTTGACCTACACACAGAGTAACTTTTTTTGTCTTGGGTTCACTTTTCCTCAAAGTTGTCACAAAAAATGAGGCTATGGAGAACAAATTTCTAAATCTACTGACTTGAATGGCCACGTTTGACAGGCGTTGCTGCTTGTCAACTCAATATGCCTGTCACGTACTTGATGGTAGAGCTCGATATGCAGGGGAAGGCCTCTCTTACACCTCTGACTCGAGAACCCCTGATAGAGCAGACAGAAGGCTCAGGAGTACAGAGTGGCACAAGTGCCATCACTGGTGAAGGGGCTGGTAGGAACTTCCCATGGCACCGTGGAGGACCTCCAGCAAGGACGATGGCCAGGAATGGCTGAAGGCTGAAGACTGGAGCAGGCTGGAAGTAGAGTGCCACAGACTGGAAGATGAACACAGCAGTCAGCGAAGCGACATTCTGTAGGTAGGAACACAGGCAGGTACAGGCAGGCCGAGTCATAAACAAATGGGCAGATCAGGAAGGTCTAGAGCGAAGTCGGGGTACAGGCCAGGTCGGTAGCAGGCGGGCAGCAAAGTAACCAGAGGAATAGACAGAAGCAGAGTCAAAGGCAAGCCGAGATCAGGTGCAGGCGATAGCAGGAGTAGTCAGTAACAAGCCAAGCAATACCAGAACAGGTTTTCAGAAAAACAGATGGCAGAGGTCACAGGAAAAGTTGTAGACCAGACAGCATTGATCCTGGGCATTTGCCTTGTTTAAATAGCCCATTTGGCAACAAGAACCGTCACAACGTGCACGCGCACTGCGCATGTGCCATGTGGCTTTCCTAATGGGAATGTTAAGAACAGACATCTTTCTGTGGCTGCCATCTTGGTTGCTGGCTTGCCCTTCCTGACAATGCCACAGTAAAATGTCCATCCTCTGACTGTATTTTAGTTTTTGGGTGGGCGATGAGGAAGGGGGGTGGGCAGTAAAACCGCGGCTCAGCCAGCATTTACTGCCTGTGTGAAATAGACCTAAATTTCTTTTATAAATGGAGGCACCTTCTTAACTCATTGAGTTTAGTATAGGCTGCTCACCTTGCAGAGTAAATATTAATGGATAAGGTAAAGCTGTATTATTTTGGAATCCCCAATCACGCCCATTGACTGTCAGGTCTGCATATCTGAGAACACAAACTGCAGACACCTGTGTTTTGTGTACGCTGGCGTGTCGCACTGACACATAATGGAGTGGAATTACTAAAGGAATAGAGGCTGCTTACCTAGCCAAGTGAATATTCACTTTGTAAAATGAATGATGTAGAATAAAATAAAACTGTATTCACTTTGAATAATCTATTATGTTTAAGGAACTTTAAAAAGGAGAATCACGTGATTAAGTGTTTATGGTAAACACAGCTCTTCTTTATTCACCAGCATTCACTTTGCTTAGTGACCAGCCTCTACTTCTTAGAAATTCAATCCCAGTGTATTTTTCTGTAACCTCTGATGGTATGTTAGCGACTAATAGCTGGTATTGGCTGCCACAAATGGTGGGCCTTTGTGAGTGTTAAGCTCATGGCATTGACACCCATGCCCACATGCCAGGAAAGATGAGAAGGCAATTTCCCGCACTGGGATAAAATGGCAGTGCTCTATTCTATGCATCCCCCAAAGACAACTTGTGTGCTGTCCCATGACTGCTGGACAATTTGCAGAATGGGAGAATACCTGAAGACAGGGCTACTTGTCAAATATACACTTGCTGTTTCTTATATACTCACAGACCTGAATGCTTTAGTGGCCTAACATTTGTTATTGCAATTTCCAAGGATATTGCTGTTTTTGAACTATATAAACACCTTGCCTCCATACTTCTAATGCCGCATACACACGAATGGACTTTTCGATCGGACTATCCGACGGACTTCCAACGGACTTTCCCAACGAACGGACTTGCCTACACACGATCACACCAAAGTCCAACGGATTCGTACGTGATGACGTACGACCGGACTAAAATAAGGAAGTTGATAGCCAGTAGCCAATAGCTGCCCTAGCGTGGGTTTTCGTCCATCGGACTAGCATACAGATGAGCGGATTTTTCAGCCGGACTTGAATCCATCGGAAAGATTTGAAGCATGTTTTATTTCTAGGGCCATCGGACTTTTGGGGAAAAAAGTCCACTGGAGCCCACACACGATCGAATTGTGCGACGGAGTCCAGTCCGCCGGACCAAGTCTGCTCGTGTGTACGCGGCATTAGGCTACAATGATTAGCTCCTGCTTATCTCAGTACAGAATAACAGTCAGTAGGCAAAAGTATTTCAATATAAAAACGTGTGGTATATCTGCTGTTCTCATTTTTACTTCACACTTCTTTTATACGATGAGGACAAATTTAATAATATTACTTTGACTAGCCTAGAGCTTGATCATCCACAAGGCAACCTAGGCAGGAACCGGGGCTATCCCAGTAAATACAGTGCAGATGGGGTGGTTTCTTTGTGTCTATTGAAAACCTTACCAATGACAATTAAAAGAATGAGAAGGGGGATTGGGCAAAGTTGCTTCCTTGCCTTGGGTCCCATACATAATCTATCTCCAGGCTAGTCTATTATCTTCCTTGAAGGATCAGTCCGCATAAAATCTATATTTTACTTCTGGGTGGATGCTTTGTTACATCTCTTGGGGATTCCAGTGGTAAGAAATCTAAGTAAAGGTTCCTGACTCTGCTTCCGTAATTAAAAAAAAATGGCCTTGCTACCTGTTGGATCATTTTTTTTAATCTAGTAGACAATATTGAGAATACAGCAAGAGCAGGAGGTCTAACCAGAAACTCTACCGTTAGTAGGGTCTGCACAGTACTCCATACCAAATAAAACATGCCACCTGCAGGTTAGTCTTCACCCCTAAAGCTGGATTCACATCCTTTTATGTGTATATTTATGTATGATTTTTTTACATTCTTTATTCTAAAAGGGGTATATCACATACACTGAGCAAAGAGATGTAATACAGATCATATTCAGTAGGAAGAACATGGCATAGATCACATAGACATTACAAGGCATGAAATCCATTGATTCAAAAAACTCTATAAGCGGACTAAATTTTTACAAGGTGGTTGTAACCTCAAGAAAATGTTTGTAAATTGCAAATAAGAAAAAAAATCCATGATCCAGGTGTTGTGACGCCACCCAACTTTTTACAAGAAACGAAAGGGAACTTAGCTGTTACAAGGTGATTGCAACCTCAATACATTTTTTGTAAATTGCAAAATAAGGAAATAAAGACATGCTCCGGGTGTTGTGATGTCACTTAACTTTTTAAGAAAGGGCTACATCACATACACCAAACAAAGAGATGTAACACAGACCATATTCAGTAGGAAGAACTTGGCATAAATCACATAGACATTATAAGAATTGATTGATTCAAAAACCACTATGACTAAATTGTTACAAGGTGGTTGCAACCTCAAGAAAATGTAAATTGCAAATAAGGAAATAAAGACATGATCCAGGTGTTGTGATGCCACCCAACTTTTTACAAGAAACAAAAGGGAACTTAGCTGTGGAAGGTTCCCCACAGGAACAGGAAGAATAGGTAATAGAGTAAAGGAGAAGGATAGGTCTGCAAGGAGAGCACAGCCTGCTGCTCGAGGGGTAGTTGGCCCGTCCTTGTATAGTCATTGGGGGGGGGGGATAGGGGAAGAGTGCAAGAGGAGAGACCAATAGTGGGGGTGCTGCCATGTGGAGGAGATGGGAATCAAAACTCATCATAAATCTACAGGCAGGTGTAAGTAAGGTTCAAGATACCGTCCCGCTGGATCCGGGGAGTATATAAACTCCTGCCTAGTCAAGGGAAACAAATACTCATAGCCATTAATTGTATCTGGAAGAGTACCAAAAATCTTTCCAGTGGAACCATTTTCCCTTCACTTCGGAGGTCTTGTCCCTAAGGGCTGCTGTGAGATCTTCCATCTCCTGAATACCATTCACCCTGACAAACCATTATCTCACATTTGGAGCTACTTTTCCAAACACTAGGAATACAGGCATTTATGTATTTTTAACAAACATTATCATCAATAGGCCCTATAACACGCATTGATGCATTACAAAAAATAGACAATGTGCATCAATACATCCAACAGATGTTATTAAAAGCACCATTTAAACCAATGGCTGATCTTTATACATGCGTTGCCATGCGTTAATGGGTGAATAGGCCCTAGATGAAGTATTTATTTTTTGGTAACCCTTGAATGAATCCTTCATTAAATAAGGAGATGTATAGCTTTGTTCCACTGTTTTTTGGTAATCTATTTAATGTAAGAACAAATACCAAAGATTATGCAGTTCATTCAGTAGGCTTAACTCCTTCTCAGCTGAATAAAGAATAAAGTGGACTGTAGAAGAGTTAAATGATGAAAACAGATTCACTTTATCAAAGCTGTTTACAGTCAGCAATGGTGAATTGCTGAGTAATTTAGTGTAAACACAGGTCGGATGAATGACACCATATCATGGTTATTGCTTGGTACAACTCAGAAACGGCAGGTGATTGGCCAGCGTCAGGGAGAAAATGGGGTGTCCTCCAATAAAAGGTGTGAAGTGTCACCCTGTCCTCTCGGTCTTATCTCTTCAGAGGGCATTGAGTAGGTGAGACATCTATCCATTTTTTGGTTATTCTTATATTTCTTATATTTCCTACCTTCCTCCTCTTCAGAATTGGTGAAGGCATTTTTATTTTTGCTCTTTCCTTCCACTTTTTAGGGTTCTGTCACTTCTTGTGCTATTGTGTCAATGTTTGAGTGGATGTCAGCCCAGGGATCTCTTGGCAAATTTTGGAGGAGTGAAGATGGTCTTGTTTTAATTATATCAGTTTTTGAATACACCTATTGATAAGCACAGCACATTTATTAAAGAAATGAATTAAAAAGGAAGTAATAGAAAAGTTTTTGATAAAATATTTGATCATAAAGTGATTTACCTGCACTTTAAATGAAAGCACTTTATTGAGGATTTGTCTGAAATAGGTAGACATCAACGGTCTGATTCTTTAAAAGGAAGAAATTAAAAACAGCAAAAAATGAGTTCTTGCCTACAAGAACAAATTAGAATTCTTGTTTCATATTTCATTAAAATGAATGATGAAACCTGATTGGCTGCTTTAGGAAAAATTACCAATTTTGTGCTCATTTTTATTTCCACTAATTTTAAGGCATCAGATTAAGAAAGAGATGGAGGAATGGGAGAGATGGATAGATATATGGTAGATAGATAGATAGATAGATAGATAGATAGATAGATAGATAGATAGATATGTGGGTGGAAGCAAATCTTGTCACTACAGTGGGGGTAATTTACTAGATTGGGAGCTTGCAAAATCTGGTGCAGCTCTGTATAGAAACCAATCAGCTTCCAGGTTTTATCTTCAATGCTTACTTGAACAAGCTGAAGTCAGAAGCTGATTGGCTACCATGCACAGCTGCACCGGATTCTGAGTGCTCCAGTTTTACTAAATCTCTCCCATTGAGTTGTCAGACACCAGCTGGTGGTAGGTGTCTCAACTGTAGTCAGAAGATGGAGTAGTGTAGAACTACAGATCCCATTATATAGCACATCATGAGTAAGTGGTCAGTGGACATTGGTCATTGGTGGACACTGCTTCTGCAGTCTTTTGGCAGGTAAAGGAATTACTATATACTAAGCACTTAGCTGTCTAGCTGGAGATGACATGTAATATTAAGAGATACCATAAGGTTCTGTGATATTTTTCATGGTAGCACAGAGAAGCTACACCCATGGGAGGGTCCTTACACTAACGGGAAATGACTTACTGTTGGTCTACAAGGTCACATCCAACAGTACAAAATAAAACATGAGTGTGTTGGTCTTTGCTACTACACTGTGCTCAGGAACTTTATCACTTTCTGAATAATCACACTTTATACACACACAATATAAAACATTTTATAAAGGAAACGTATTAAGGATGTGTACTGTATTACAAGTCAAATTCATATACAGTTTTTAAAGAACTAGTGGACATCCCCCAAGCTGTTCCACAAAGCTGTTCCCACCAATGGCTTATAGTGTTCAGTATGTATAGTTAAAACATTTCTGTTTTAATTTTGGATAGAGTAGAGGCGGGTTAAAACACATGTCAAGTTCTTATTACTGTCCATGTTCCCATTATGGAGATTCACACTCTCCATTTGTCCTGATGGCCAATGTCACCAAGACTGAAAGTAAGGTAAAATCTACAATGTTGAGTTATCACCAGCAATAACAGGGAAACTATGCCTTTTGGCTAGGGCCAGAGGAACTTTTACACCTGGCCGAAGTGCCTGCCAATGTATTATGCACTGGCAACTGCAGCACTTATCCCCTTTCCCTTCCCTTTTTTATTTATGTGTATGTCTTTTGCACTTTTTACACAGTACGTTTGCACTGTACCCACCCTGACTATTAGGGTGTAGGTCCTCGGGCTTGCCTTGAAAGTCATGGGAGGGAGGAAGGGCACATGGCGTTTTGGGGTCTTCCTTTGGGGGAGGTCCAACTGGTACTTGGGTATTCCTTGCTTTGGCAGGCCCCCCGAAGAAAGGGGTCTGCCTGGTTTTGGCTGGGTGGACTATGAGGAACCCCAGTCCCTGTCAGGAGCCTTGCACCCTGGGAGATTAGGGCCAGGGTCCTTTCTCTTCAGAGGAGGACCATGTCTACATCCTGTGCACTTTTTGTGTGCTCACTTTTTTTTGCACCTGGTGTTTGGTTTCGAGTGTGCTCACCACAAATCTTAAAAAAAAAAAAAAAAACTGTTCCACAAGCAACTAAGATGTCCCCTCATTTTTAAAAAATGTTCTCTCACTTCCTTTTGTTCCTCTGAGAAAGGAAGTAAGGAGAAATCTTCCTAATGTAACAATACAGTGAAAAAACTTTAACTAATTGCATGACACAAGGGGCTAAGCTTTTAAAAAAGGGTGTCGGCATTCAGGGAGCATTTAAGGAGCTCGATCCTGCCAACATTTATGTAAACAACAGAAAAAAATACTTCTGCACTTTATTCAAAACTAAAAGGTTTTGGCTGGAGATACACTTTAATATGGCTACCACTTCTAACCCTGCTGTCCTAGGTACTGATCTATCAGTGCCATTATGTTCATTTAAAATTATATCTCAATAGCCACAAGGGGTCTGAATCCACTTTGTATGCTCTAAATGAATATGCAAACAAAGATATTACCTTGTGAAAACAGCAGTGATATCATCACTGTGCTGCACATGGTCTTTGCAGAGAGCAGAGCTATAAGAGGGACCTTAAAGGTCCGCCCACTACAGGCTGCATGCAGAAAATATGTGAAGGGGCGGAGACAAGACCGGTCACCCTGCACAAGTTGAGAGACCAGCAGTGTCTGGACTTTATTACAGGGAGCTCCTGCATGGAGGCAACGTTTTACAGTGGATTACTGCACAGATCTGGAAGAAATACACAAAGCACACCAAGATTTAAATAAGAATAAACACAACTTTTGTATCCAGACAATATTTGCTAACTGCAAAGTTTAGCAACAAAGCCATGGGTATACATTAATGGACTGTATAGTGCTCAACGCTTCTTTTTGCCTAGACACCGCTTTTCAACATGCCCAGAATGACGTAATAAAATGAACATGGTCTCAACAGGAACATTCTATTTTATCTAATTAGTGAACTGCTACTTGTCAAAATGCTCCTTCATAAAAACAGATCCCATGTAAGCAGAGAAAATAATGCCAGCGATAAGATAACAGCAGGGTGGTAAGTGGCATATAACGCAGGAAACCAATAGCGACTGAGACATATATTTTTAATATTTTCCAGAAGCTGGGTACAACAATAATTCAGCACTTTGAGGTATATTTATTAAGGAACTTTCATCAAAATTAGTGTGCCATAACAGCCAATGAATTTGCAGGTTTTATTTTTTTTAGGGTAGACAGCGCAACACCAATTGATTTCTGATTAGTTGTTTTGGGGTACTGCATTTTTTACATTGTCTTTTTAAAAATGACATTTTGTAAGTATCATGTGGATGTCTAAGACTGCTTTTGCAATGGAATTAGATGTTACATAGTTAGTCTGGTTGAAAAAAGACCATCCAGTTCAACCAATAAATGTAAGTAACCTGTTATTGTTTATTACAAAAGTGACGTGTTTATTAGAGGTGACCTCTGCAACGTAAAAGAGATTCATGTATCATTACTGGAAGGCACCAAAGAGGCCTCTCATGGCTTGTGTACATGGGGGTTTTGTAGTTAATTGCAGTGTTGCTCAACGGCATGCAAAAAAAGCTGCATATGGGTTGCTTTGCCTGCAATACAGATGCATAGTTTCTTGTGAACAAAGGCGTAAAACCCGCAGATATCTACAGAAGACTTCAAGCACAGTACAGTGATGACACGCTCAGCCGCAGTAAGACATTTGAATGGTGTAAATGTTTCAAAGATGGGCGTACGTCCGTCAGTGACAATCCCGGCCGTGAACATTCAGCGGCCTGATTTGATCACTAAGGGTGTCCTGTTTCTCCAGGACAACACATAAGCTCATACTGCTCACTGCAGTATGTGCACATTACAGCAACTCGGCTGGGAGGTATTGCCACATCTCCCTTACAGCCCGGACCTCCCTCCGAGTGATTTCCACCTGTTTGGACCCCTTAAAGAGTTCCTCTGATGTTAGCATTTCAGCACTGATGACAAAGTGAAGCAGGTTGTCCTAAGATTGGTTCAGGCGTACTGACAAATCTTTCTATGCTGAAGTTTTCCAGGCATTAGTTAAATGCTGGGATAAATGTATAAGGCTGCTTTCACACTGGGGCGGTAGGGGGCGTCGGCGGTAAAACAGCGCTATTTTCAGCGCTGTTTTACCGGGGTATTCGGCCGCTAGCGGTGCGGTTTTAACCCCCCGCTGACGGCCGAAAAAGGGTTAAAACCACTCGTATAGCGCGGCTATAGCTGCGGTATTGCCGCGGTATAGCCGCGCTGTCCCATTGATTTCAATGGGCAGGAGCGGTTTAGGAGCGGTGAATACACCGCTCCAAAGATGCGGCTTGCAGGAGATTTTTTCTTCTCCTGCCAGTGCACCGCTTCAGTGAGAAAGCCCTCGGGCTTTCACACTGAACAAACAGTGGAGGCTGTTTTGGGGCGGTTTGCAGGCGGTATTTTTAGCGCAATAATGCCTGAAAACCGCCCCAGTGTGAAAGGGGTCTTAATGTAGCAGGGGAGTATGTTGAAAAATAAATGCAGTTTCCACTCTTTGAAATTTGTTCTTTTATTACATAAACTCAAAAGTCCCAGTTTGACTTGCACTCCCCTATTATATCTATCTTATTAAGCAGATTTCCATTCTCTTCCTATCGTGTAGACTCAACAGGAAGTGAGAAGATTTGTTTTCAATGTAAGGGAAATCTTCTTGTAGATGTACAAGTGTCCCTGTCAGAAGATTTCCCCTCCATTTCTGTTCTGGTGGCAAATCAACTCATTCCTGATGACATTGGTGATCAGGGCAATTAGAAAGAGTTAATGGGGAGACAGGCAACAAAAAAACCTGACAGCAGTTCTAACTTATCACCACTCTTTTCAATAAAAAAAAAAATGCCTTTAGATATACTTTAAATTTGAAGAGTTTGTGAGTGCCAGCTCTTAATTTGTTTCTATTTTTTATCAGCATCCACAGTGATGTCATGCTCCCTCCTCCATGGAGGAAGATACTTATAGTATTTTAGACACACCCCTGAGCATTAATATTGAAACGGTCATCTGCTAGAGAAACATAGCAAGTCTCTGGGTCTTCTTCCTATAAACCCAGAAAACAATGGCATTTTACACAATGATGTGTGTTTTAAAAAAAGGATTACTATTGATATTTAGAGACATCTTAGAAAATAACATATGACTTACTTATACTTACTTTTGTATGGTTACCCTTTAATTATTATGTTAGGCAAATGCAATAGTGACATTGAAGAAAGATGATGATTGATGCCTCCTAAATAGTATAATATGTACGCTGTGGTATCTTGTTAAATATTTCCCAGCATTTTTAATAGTGATTATTAAATCGTACATGCATAGAAAAAAAGATAGGTTGCCATAAGTTAGGCAGTTCTTACAACAATTAATCGTTCTTTCATGAAACTCATGCAGCAATTGTTATCTGTGGAGACCACAAGTGATATTACAGGTATGTGTTGACTACGGTTGGCTGGATGAGTCAACCCCTGGCTTCTTATGTCATGTACACTTCAACAGTGAGGCCTCCCTGCTGTAATTATTGACTCTGTTGACCTGATACATCTGTATATCCCCTCCCATTTTTGGGTGTTCCAGCTCCTCCTGGTACATTCTCCATTCAATGAATAACAATCCAACAGGAAGGGTCCAACATAATGGTCACAACAGCTGTTCAGGTCCAGAGAATTTAACTCACCAGCATCCACAAAATACTGAAATGTTAATTTGGGTGGACCTATCCTTTAAAGCAGCCATTCTTGACCAGCGTTTGGTGCAAACCTAAGGTCCCTTCCGAGGTTGTTAGGGTTCCTTGAACTGTAGCTGATTCAACTCTCATCTGATGGTGGCTGGATAGAGTCCATTGCCAGTCCATTGTTGGTAACGGAGGCATTGTGAGCTCTGTTGTAATTCTTCCCATTAACCTGAAACCTAAAAATGGTTTCAGGGGTTCCTCTGAGTTAAAAAGGTTGAGAAAAGCTGCCTTAAGGAAACAATACACCCAAAATTTTTATGCGCGTTTTGGGTAGATACTAATATTTTTAGTACATCTTTCTCAAAGTCTTCAGGAACTAGATGATTCCTCATCTATTCATAATTATACCAATCTGCTCCATCCATTAAATGGAAGTCTTACACTTCCTGTTGGATTTGTTTAGGTCACTTTTTTTTAGTGAAGAATGCTGCTGGAAGATTAAGACTTCCAGACTTGGGGTTTCAGATAAATCAGGGCTTGGGAGATCTCAAGTTTAACTGGGTTTAAAGCACAAAATTAGTAAAGGGACCAGGATCACCTACCACTAACAATCCTTATGTTTTTTTTTTATATATAAAAGCTTTTGGTTGTATGTTACCCTAAACCACATGGTAAATTTTTTAATTGAAACCTGGTCAAAATTGCCTAAAAATAGCAATATGTATTGCAAATATTTTAGATAAATGAATCTAATGGATGATTTAACTCTGTGGGGCCAAGACTCAATGGGAATATAAATTCTGATTGTAATAACCCTTTATTTCTTGTTCTCCATAAATAATAATGCATGGTGGAATCTGAAATGTAGTTTTTATATAAAGACAGTTTTTCTAATTGCATAAAAGCTTAGATCTGTACATGCATATAATATTTTTTTTATTGGCCTTTGTTATGCAGGCTTACTCTTGTCTCTTTTTGTTTTAGATCCCTTCCAAGAGACCCCTACCCCTTCATTCCCTCCTGAAACTCCATCCTTCATCCCACCCAAACGTGGAGTGGACGAGGTAGGTTCCTTCTCTCCTTTATTTTTTTTTAAATAAATATAAAACTCTATATATGAAGACTAGTTGGTTGAATAAACATACTGATTTTGTTTTTTTTTTGTACCAAATTCCTCAGCTCTTTACATAGACCATTTACACTAGTCCCTTCCCAGAGGGAATAATCTAATGTTCCTATCAAAGTAATAAGCCATGGTGAATTTTCACCCCAGAGGAACCCTAAAAAACTTTCAGGTCTCAGGAAACCCATGCTAAAATTATTTCTTGGGGGGGAGTTGAAAGAATGCCTCTGATAGCTTAAAAAAAAGATCTGCCAAGTGGTAATGGGCAAAACATTTTGCAGGCACCATCAGATAGTGGGGGTTATTTACTAAAGGAAAATCCACTTTGCACTGTAAGTGCACTTGACAGTGCACTGAAAGTGTACTTGGAAGTAAAGTCGCTGTAGATCTGAGGGGGACATGCTAGGAAAATAAAAAACAGCTTTTTAGCTTGCACATGATTGGATGATAAAATCAACAGAGCTTCCACTCATTTCAGATCTACTCCTTAGATTTAGAGCGACTGCACTTGAAAGTGCACTTTAAGTGCACTTTCAAGTGCATTTGCAGTGCAAAGTGGATTTGCCTTTCGTAAATAACCCCCAGTGTGTCAGTCAGCCAAAGCTCCAGGAATCCCTACCAACTTCTGGAGAAACCCTGGTTGAGAATGGCTGCTATGGACAGCATTGCTTGAGTTAATGCTAGCCACACAGTTGAATTTCATAGCAAATGCATAGTCACATGAATATTTATAGGCAAAACTATATGACAGATCACATGACTCATTTATTTTTTAAATTCTCCAGCTGCTTCAGATTGGCAGTTGATAATAAGGTGCAAGTAGACACCAGGGGACAGCAGTTTAGTAAAATGAGTGCATGCTTCTTCTCTTTTGTCAAACATGCCTAAAAATTCCTGTGTAACTGGAAATATAATAATAATAATCCCAATTCATTTCCCTCAATATATTTAAAAACAATAAAAATATAAACGCATAAATGTTGCACAACCAATGAGAATACAACATTTTACAGTTTTTAACTAAAACAAGAGGTGTAAATTTTCAAATAGGGACACTGATTTTGGAGCAGGAGCATGATGAATTATTGGAGCATGAGCACTATAAAATACTGAAGCACGAGCACTATGAAATATTGGAGCATGAGTGGAAGCTCCAAAACACCCCCGCTGTTTGTTCAAGAACTGTTAGGATGACAATTCCAGAAGATATGCATACAGTCAGCGCCTCCCCCCCCAACAAGAAGTGGTGACTGAACCAAAAATTCCAGCTATCTTCGCCGGGGTCATGTATATACGATGTAGAAATTTGTAGTGGATTAGTTGGCCACGGGCCGAGATTAGTCTGGTAAAGGGTGGATCCCAGACATCCTTCCAATCTTCCATGTCCAAATCAGGGACCACTGACTCCCACTTAGCTCTGCACACACTCATGAGCTGAATAATCTCAGGAAAGGAACTTATAAATAGTAGATAGGTGCTTTTGAAGATCATCCTCCCTTAGCATGGATTCAAGGGCTGACACCGAGAACAAAACCCTTACGGGTATTTGGCAACTGATGTAGAGATTTCAGTCAGTTCATCTAAAGATTTCAGCTGCCCATTTGTGGTGACATCGCCAATCTTTTAAATCCCAAATTTCGTCCAGACCACTGGATCTTCAAAGGCAAAAAATTGGGGCAGGATAGGTTTACTCCACAAAAGAACATAAGGCGAGAGTGGGAAGGGACCCCCAAATTTCTCACCATGGGCAACTATCCAAGCACTTAAAACTGACCTCATAGAAGTGGTTAAGACATAGGGTGATCTGGGCCCTCTAAGTTGCACTCCATCCTAAACTCTTCGTATTGGTTTTTCCATGAAAACCAAAATGAACACATACATTTTATCTCCATCCAACATACCGCATTCCCTAGATGCGTTTCACCACAGGGCTTGCTCACATGGATTAGAGTAGGTACACTGAGTACGTATTCTAATCTCTGTGAGCAAATCCTTAGGGGTGAAACGCATCTGGAGAGTGTGGTATGTTGGGTGAAGACAGAATGTATGCATTCATTATGTTTTTTATGGAATAAACAATATGAAGAGTTCAAGATGGAGTGCGACTCCCAACATTTTTTTACACATTGGAGCACAAGAACCTTTAAATTCTTGGTGTTGGAGAACTATAAAATATTTGAGCAAGAGCATTATGAAATATTGTAGCACAAGCACTATAAACTATTGGAGTATGAGCACTATAAAATATTGCACCTGGGGCACTATAAAATATTGGTGCAGGAGCATTATAAACTATTGGAACAGAAGCCCTATAAAATATTGGAGCAGGAACACTACTAAATATTGGAGCAGGAGCACTATAAAATATTGGAGCAGGAGCTCTATAAAATATTGGAGCAGGAGCACTATAAGATATTGGGCAGGAGCACTATGAAATATTGTAGCAGAAACATTAGTAAAAGTTTTTAGTGGAAGTTTGAAGTGAGCCTCCTATTAGTGTGTCCTTTACTGTCATTGATTGTTAAAAATTGCACCATGGAACACTGACACTGAGTCATGTGACAAAAACTCATGATGGTATTTTCTAAGTAGAAAGCTTCATATTTTCACATATCTGAGAGGCGTCACAACTCTCCATTCAACATAAGGTCTTCTATGGGCCAGTCCACCAAAAATTGATGCTTTAGTTATCTTGGAGCCTGACCTGAGCTGGTCGGTCTCAAGTTTTGTATGTTCTCAGTCACCTTTGTGTGTCTTAGTTCCTCCTCTTACAATCTCCATAGGGCTCAGTTCACACTGGTGATTTAATCTTTCCCCAGTTTAGAGCTGGCATAGCAATGGAAGCTGAATTCTGATTAATGGCAGTACTCTACATTTGTGTTTCACTTAAAGGGTACCTGCACTGAGAAAAACATGGAGGGACGCCATTGCTGATCCCCTCCTAAAAATGTCAGTTGCTTGGCTATCATGTTGACCCTGTGGCTTCACCTATCTGCTGAGTGACTGATCCAGATCAAGATATCAAGAGATCTGCCTGCAATCTCAATTTACTTGCTGCAATATGGAGACCCCCAGGCAGCTAGCATATTCAGAACTTGAAGCAGATCAGCAATGGTAGCCTCCATAAATCTCCCATGACAAGAATTTTCTAAATTAACTCTATTAAAGTGCGGTAACTCATCAGCCAACCAGAATTCAGCACCAGTTCAGCAACATTTCTGATTGGTTGTTATAATAGACTGCGCATATCAATGCCTTATGGAGTTATTTCATTTTATCTGCTGTCACTATTCATCTTCTGTGACCTTCTGACCGGTAACTTGATGTTACCATCTACCTTCTCCCATGTCATCCTCCCCTCCAGCATAGCTCAGGGTGTGTGCAGGAATGGAAGGCTGTGTTTACAGATGAAACATTTCCTTGTATTTTCACTTAACCGCGATGGTTGTAAACTAAACATAACTGCTTCACTTATGCCAGTGCCCAGGAGCGGCAGGACTTAAAGGGATAACCATGGTCATGGCATTCATGGTTTCACATGTGAGATCTTCTCTCTGGGGTATCTGGGTCTACCCTTCCCTACATCGTGGGATCTCACTCCTCCTTCTGAAGTGGAAGGATGCTTATCCTTCATGCTAGATCACTCGTAGCTTTAAAGTGAAACTTTAAGCAGACGGCTACACACTGTAAAGGTGCATATACAGTATCTCACAAAAGTAAGTACACCCCTCAAATTTTTGTAAATATTTTATTCTATCTTTTCATGTGACACCACTGCACAAATTACACTTTTCTACAAAGTAGTGAGTGTACAGCTTGTATAACAGTGTAAATTTGCTGTCCCCTCAAAAAGGGCGTTGCTACGCAGCTATCTACAGAGTCGGCTTATCCTGGTCTGTCCTTCCCAGGAACACCGCGGGAGCGGTGAGAGGTTAGAGGGGAATGCACAACTGACATAGTATTGATGTTACATGCCCTAATATTATGCAAACATTGTGAGTGGTTTTTTTTGTGAGATAGTTTTAAATTAATAAATAATTGTTGTACTGGATTACGATATGTGGAATTTTTTTATCTATTGCTTGCAATGAGCAAAATACAAATGAAAAGTGTCCAGTGAACAGCGATTATCCCTTTGATTGATAAGCGTGTTAACCAGCAGGGTCTGGTAAGTAGATTACCTACAGGGCTGTGGCACAAGTGGTGTGGTGATGGAGACTTGGGATCGCTGCTAATATTTTCTTCCTTGATCGTCTAGTTTATACTCACCTGCCTTTTCTTAATGGACTTTCACTGAGTGGATCACCATTTGATACTTTGTCTAAGTGGACTTTTAAGCAATATCATTGATATTTTTAAATATTTGCTATTTTTGCACTAGCGCTGCTAATGTTTTAGGAAGGATGCTTATCCTTCATGCTAGATCACTCGTAGCTTTAAAGTGGAACTTTAAGTAGATGGCTACACACTGTAAAGGTGCATATACAGTATCGCACAAAAGTGAGTACACCCCTCACATTTTTGTAAATATTTTATTCTATCTTTTCATGTGACAACACTGAAGAAATGACACTTTGCTACAATGTAGTGAGTGTACAGCTTGTATAACAGTGTAAATTTGCTGTCCCCTCAAAATAACACAACACACAGCCATTAATGTCTAAACAGCTGGCAACATTAGTGAGTACACCCCTAAGAGAAAAAATGTCCAAATTGAGCCCAATTAGCCATTTTACCTCCCCGGTGTCATGTGACTCATTAGTGTTACAAGGTCTCAGGTGTGAACGGGGAGCAGGTGTATTAAATTTGGTGTTATCACTCTCACTCTCTCATACTGGTCACTGGAAATTCAACATGGCACCTCATGGCAAAAAACTCCCTGAGGATCTGAAAAAAAGAATTGTTGCTCTACATAAAGATGGCCTAGACTATAAGAAGATTGCCAAAACCCTGAAACTGAGATGCAGCATGGTGGCCAAGACCAAAAACCTATAAGAGAATTCACCTGTGATCTGCATGTATATTGAAAGTGGAGGGAGCTTGTATGTACTGTTCCACCATTTCATTCACACCTAACCTATCCACAGAGATCCCACGCATCACATACTGGGAAGGATACTTTGCAACTATGTTATCAAGTCTTCTTGTATGACACATATCCTGGTTTGAACTTTCTAACTAATTTAACAGAAGGATACTATTTAGTTGATTATTAAAGAAGTCTAGCAATAGATTAGCAAGTCATTTTCAAATTTGCAGCACAATTGCTTGCTATCTGGGACAATTCCAGAGCCACGGAAAATCGAATCGCTTGATGTAACATTGCTTGCCAGGATTCTTGTTTTTGATCATTTTTTTTTTTTATAACATCACAATAATTCAATACATAAAATAATTGATCAGCATTTGCAATTGAATTTGGTATTGGTATTTTTTAAACTATAGTTCAGCACAGTGCTTTCCACTGTATTAGAGATCAGAAGCTGGAAAAAATGGTTGACATTACCTAGAAATGTGTATATGCAGGACCAGCATTATCCTTAAAATAAGTACAATTTTTAACAAACTTTTAAATTTTTAATCTCTTTTATATTTAAAAAAAAAAAACAACAAGTACAGCATCCGAGCCTGGGAAAAACTACCCAAGCTTGGGGACTGTCCCTTAATCCAGAGTAAAATATGTGCCGTAATATCTGCCCTAGCCCCATGCTTTAGTAACCCCAAACTTGTAAGGTCACCAAAGAATCACATCAGTCGAGTGAATGATCTAGTCCCTGTCCCAGTGCCCGCATTATGACACTCTGTGCTAGTATAGGGACAGACTGATTTTCAGGTTTGTCCAGAATCTTTCTGCACACTTACCTCCCCCTTTCCTCCTTCTCCTACCAAACGAGGATCAGACATAAAAGGCAAATGAAGGGCACGCTCTTTCTGATGATGCCCCCATTTACTCAATGGAGACGCTGCAGGGGGGGAACCTGGCCACCCTCTGCCTCCTGACTCTCGGAGCTTTAGGGGTAAGAGACCTGGGACATAAAGATTGGAATGTTAAAGTGTGTGCAGTGATAACGGCTAAATTGTGTTTCTATATACACAACTGATATGTGTTTAAAGGGTAATTATGGTGTGTTTATTTCTATATTGTCTGTATACACATATGAAATTGGCGTGCGCAAAGTATTTATAGTAAATCCACACTAAGCTGTTTATTTTAAATAGTTGCCTATGGTATGCTTGGTTTGAATTCTTTTATACCAGGTACAGAAATGAACTTATTTAGGCAGCTATTGGTTACTAGAAATGTTACTATAACTATTGCATCCTAAAAATCCTACTGGAAAGTTCAAGGATAACCAATCAAAATCTTGCTCCGGTTAGAATTCCCACCTTAAGCTATATGTACGCTCAAGAACGTAATATATTGCAGCTTCTTAGATGTGGTGGCTGCGTTACTTTTCTTTTTTTAAGGTCAAGCACATATTCAACAAGTATAGAAAATACACGTTGAGCCTGACAGAAATTCAGTGTGCTTATAACAGCCTTACACCCCATTCACACTTGTGCGACTTGTCATGCAACTTTGGACATCAAAGTCACATGACAAGTCATACCCCATGTTTTCCAATGATAACCATTGATATATGTGCGACTTAAAGTCATTCATGCACTACTTTGGTCTGAATTTCGTGCAACTTGAGGGCCATAGACAGTCATTCCTGAATGTTTTTTTTATGCAACAGTGGGTCCAACTTTGCAGAGGGACAAGTCACATCAAAGTGCACCCAACCAAAGTTGCGTCATAGTTGCATCAGAGTTGCACTCCAAAGTTGGCGACTATGAATTCATACAAGTGTGAATGGAGCCTTAGTTTCAGTCTTAGGTCAGTAGGATGACATGCGCGTTTTGGGGTTCACAAATCCTCCTTTATCAGAGTTTGTATGCTGAAAATTAAAACAAATCTGTACTGGAACTGTATCAAAGAAGCAGATACATTAGTGGTCGGTTGCCCGTTTGACCCATACAGAAAACAAGCCCTGATGAAGAGGGATTTGTGATCCCCTGAATTGCACTGGATTTTTATCTTTACATCATATTTAATCAAAATACCTCTACGGGACTGAACCAATCATTGTGGCGCATTTATTCCTGCAATAAGAAGACTCCAATTGGGGACTCCTTAGGATACTCATGTTGATAGAGAGCTGCCTCCAGAAAGTTCATATATTTGAATACCTATCCTTCTCCAGGATCCACCATATGTATTCTTCTGAAGTTGGCTTGTGTGGACTACAGAACACCTCCACCCATGTAATGGGGAAGAAGAAAAAGGGAGGTGTTCTGTAGTCCTAACACACTTACTGTCCTGGTGTGACAACACTACTCCTCCAGAGATAAAGTACAGTGAGTGAGTGTTGACACCCTAGGACAGGAAGTGTGTTACTGGCAGGATCACCTTGTGAAAATTTTGAAAAAAAGTCTGAACAAAGAAAACAAATTAAGCCACCAGATCTAAGGACTGGTAAGCTGCAGTATATTACAATTTTATTCTTTAGAACTCTCTTTCACCTAAGCTTAATCCAAATGAAAGCAGATCTGGTAACCAGTACACGGCATGGACGTTGGACTGCAGCCTCTGGTCTCATAATTCTATGTCTTAGAGGAACTGAAAAAATGGCCAGCACATGCACAAGGCTCAAGAGATGGTGTTTTCGGGGAAAGTAGCTGCAAGCATTGTTGAGATGTTAGCAGAGGGGCTTTTTGTGCACTTTATTTATGCCAGTGCCAGTTTCCAGTTTTGACTGGTGGGTATTGTTGAAATATCAGTCTAACCAAAACAGATATTTCTGGTTTGGTGGATGGTATAAAGTTACATTGCCCTTGGCTTTTTATATCCTTCCAGGTCTTTATCAGTAAGATATTTCCTCTTTTGTTCCCAAATTGATATCAGACTACTAGAGCTTTTACAAAGGTACATGTGAATGTTACTATCTAGCTAGGCATCCTGCTTTATTGATTTCAGAAAGGGAAGCAAGCATGGTACCCAAGCTATGATAAGTAACAGTCGTAGTAGGACATTCATGAGAAGACAACCTATCACTTTGCTAGGCACAGAGAAATTTCACAAATCCATACAAGTGGACCGAAATTCTCATTGTGCCAAAGCACAGGAGGCATTTAACAGGTTTCTACAATTCATCATACCCATATTTTGTGTTCTTCATTATTTTATTTTTTTTACTGGTTACTTTGGATTCTCTACCCTGCTCACCTTTTGTCTTCTATTTTATCAGGCGTACGTGGAGCTGCAAGAGCTAGTTATGGACCCCAATAATGATATGCACTGGGTGGAGGCTGCCCGTTGGCTTAAGAATGAAGAAGGCTTCCAGGACGATCTAAAGCAGTGGGGAAAACCTCAGCTGTCCTACCTCACATTCCGCAGCCTCTTGGAGCTACGACAGGCACTGAAAAATGGTACATTTTGTCTGGTGCTATAAAATTGTGGGGGAATATTGCAAATAAGGCATGCAAAAAAAGAGAAGGACGCTGAATTTGGTTTGCTACATAAAAATGTACTGACAACCAACATGCCAGTAACAGGAGAGAGTGCAGTGAGTAGAGCAAGGGTCTCCAAACTTTCTGAACAGGGCCAGTTTAGTGTCCTTGAGGCTTTAAGGGGGCCAAACTGTGGCCAGTGGGTTTAGAAAACACCCTGGTGTCATTAAGAGTAAACTGTGCCCCATCACTGATTTTAGTGGTAGGAATAGTGCTCTATTGTTGGTATCAGTGGGAGGAATGGTGCCCCGATGTTGGTATTCATGATAAGTATGGGGCCCCATCATTGGTATCTGTGGGAGGAATGGTGCCCCATAATTGGTATATGTGAAAGTAATGGTACCCCCTTATTGGTGTCTGTGGGAGGAATGGTGCCCCATCAGGTGTCAGTGGATGGCATGGTGCCCCAAGGGCTGGATAAAGGCAAGCAAAGAGCCATATCCGGCCCGCAGGCTGCAGTTTGGAGGCCACCGGAGAAGAGGGATGGTCTCAACAATCTTCACTGTCCAATCAAAATCTAAGGGCAAGAAGGTGACCAGGCTGTATTGCTTAACTGCAGCAGAGAAAAGTCCAGTCACCAATCAGTTCTAGAGAAAACTGTGTATGAAGCAGGATTTCAGCTTTAATATATTCTTGCAGCTTCTGTTGTGACCTTTTTAGTTGCGATGTGCTAGCCTACAACATGGTCTTCATTAAGTCTAGGATATGAGACTACAGTATTTCAGGTAAAATAATGTTTGCATATATATAGTATGGAGTACTGGACACTTTGCCGGTATTCCAGATTGTGTGATATTGTACAGGTTGTAAAAAACCATGAAAAAATATTGCCAAAAATTCCATTAGGTTTGCAATTAGTTAAAACTGGATTTAACGTGTAAATTTTTTTGCGTATCCCAATCCGGGAATGGAAAAGTGACAAGTCTGTAATGTTTTATCACTAGGCACAGTGATTCTAGACCTGGCGGAAAAGACTCTTCCGGGAATCTCCAGTCATGTCATTGATCAACTGATTTATGAAGGTCATCTGAATCCCAATAACCGGGAGGAAGTACTTAGAGCCCTACTTCTGCGCCACAAGTAAGCCACATGCCAACCCAATTAAGGGAAAATTCCTCCCCAAACTGATAACTTCGTTTTGATTGGTGATTGGTTGATGAACTTTATTAGGGAATCTATGATAAATTGTAAGCACAATATAAGCAGATTGAACTCCAGCATTAAATAATTTCTGTTTAGAACGGAGGGCCCCTTTGGATAAACTCCAAACTCTTTTGGGTACCAAGTATTTATCTGTATGGATAATCAGTCCATGAATGTAAGTCATTAGTGTTGGTTTTTCAGTCCATTTTTGTGTGTAGAGGTTGTGAAAATACTACGTGCCATAATGAAATAGCTCAGCACTGGCTTACAATACGACAGATGTAATAACAATGGTTACACTCCAATATCACAAGGAATGCTATAAATATAACAGTATACCATTAGTATTTTCTAAGAAATGTAACAGTCACATCAAAACTTTCTATTAACAGCAGGCCAGATGAAGATGTTTCCAAAGGAGACCCTGAGAGTGGACAGTCACTGATTCACCAGATTGAGATGAAGACCATAGAAGAAAAGGTAGGAAGGGAAAGCCAGTAATCCCCCACCAATGGCTCAAATGGCCCCCAGCAGACATTGCAGGTGGCAGCTCTTTAGCTGGTTCCCAGTTACAAAATGTATTATCCAATAACAATATTCAAACAGTAAAAGGACCTAGTAAGAGATGAGAATGAAGCCAATTTAAGGCTGTCCAATTTATATCATCCTAGAAAAGTGTTTTAATTATTATTATTAAGAACAGATGTGCTATTTAAATCCATGGTAAAATTATTTAGAAAATGCATGCACAAAAAGAAAATTAGGTGCATAGTGGTCCTTGGTTTAGTAAGGTCACTCAAAAGAAGCTTTATGCCGCATACACACGAGCTGACTTTCCAGCAGACTTGGTCCGGCAGACTGGACTCCGATCGTGTGTGGGCTCCAGCTGACTTTTTTTTCCCAAAAGTCTGACGGACCTAGAAATAAAACATGTTTCAAATCTTTCCGACGGACTCGAGTCCAGTCGAAAAATCTGCTCGTCTGTATGCTAGTCCGATGGACGAAAAAAAGACTCTAGGGCAGCTATTGGCTACTGGCTATCAACTTCCTTATTTTAGTCCGGTCATACGTCATCATGTACGAATCCGTCAGACTGTGGTTGATCGTGTGTAGGCAAATCCGTTCACTCAAAAGTCCGTCGGAAAGACCGTCAGACCAATCCGGTCGAAAAGTCCGCCCGTGTGTACGCGGCATTAGGATAAATAAGTAATGTTAAGCTATTGTTGAGTTTAGCCATGTTCTTTGCTGAGCATTTGTGTATTAGAGTAGGGATGGGCGAACGGTTCGGCCCAAGCATAAGTTCTGGCCGAACTTTCACTGTTCAGACGTTCGACGAACAGCCGAACAAATGATCGTTCGACCGTTTGTTCGCCCCCCCCCCCGACCACAATACATTGCAAGCCCTGATTGGCTAAAGCAGTGAAAGCTTCAGCCAATCAGGGCACAGAGTACTGTCAGAGTCATGATTGGACACTGTCATCATGACTTTATCCAATCATGGCTCATTCCTGCCCCCCAGTATAAAAGTATTCTTTCAATGGCACCCATTTTCAGTGTGATTTCAGCATGGAGAAATATAGAACAGGGCTCTGTTCAGTGCTATTAGTTAGTGTGCTATACTGTGCTATTTTGCTTTAATTGTCAGTATAGAATATTAGTTTAGTGTCAGTCTAGGGATAGTGTGAGTGTAGTGAGGAGGACCATTAATCAGCTTTGCATAGTGTGCAGATTAGAGTAGGGACAGCTCAGATAGTTTCACTGTAGTGTAGTGAGACCGTGTCATTCATACATACTGTACATTAGTGTAGAGTAGGAACAGCTCATATAGTTTCTGTGTAGTGTAGTGAGACCGTGTCAGTAATCTTTATATTAGTGTATAGCTAGAGTAGAAACAGTTCAGATAGCATCAGTGTAGTGACGGTTGAACATCGCCTATCTGATTGTGTGTGCGTTACTGCCAGTTTAACGCCATATAGTTTTGTGCGTTACTGGCGGTTTAACGCCATTAACTTCTGTGTGCGTTACTGCCAGTTTAATGCCAAATCGTTTTGTGTGCGTTACTGCCAGTTTAACGCCATATAGTTTTGTGTGCCTTACTGCAAGTTTAACGCCATATAGTTCTGTGTGTTACTGACAATTTAACACCATATAGTTTTGCGTGCGTTACTGCCAGTTTAACGCCATATAGTTCTGTGTGCGTTACTGCCAGTCTAACGCCATATAGTTCTGTGTGCGTTACTGCCAGTTTAACGCCATATCATTTTGTGTGCCTCATTGCCAGTTTAACGCCATATAGTTTTGTGCGTTACTGCCAGTTTAACGCCATATAGTCCTGTGCGTCTCTGTACGTTTAGCGCATTATATTGCAGTATATTATAGTGTATCCGTGGAGTGTGTCTGTGTAGTGTGAGTACTCAAATTAAAGTGCACCAAACACCCCTTTACATAGATTAAAGAGCATCTACGTACAGCTTTCCACTTCTTCTTTACACTTGCTTATAAGCACCACCCCCTCCCTCCCTCCCTCCCAATAATGTCTGGGAGGACAACAAGGAAAGGCAGACGTTCCCTTGGCACTGTAAGGGGGCCAGCAACAAATGTGTCCACAGGCAAAGGGCATAATTTCCTCTGTTTAGTGACTTTGCCCGCGCTATCCAGCCACAGCATGCAGAGGAGGTGGTGGACTGGCTTACTAAACCTTCCTCATCCTCCTCATCCTATGTTACGCAAGCAGAGACAAGTGTGCAGTCCCCTGCAGTTGCCAGAGTGGATAAACCTGCCT
Source organism: Aquarana catesbeiana (assembly GCF_042186555.1). Lineage (NCBI taxonomy): Eukaryota > Metazoa > Chordata > Amphibia > Anura > Ranidae > Aquarana > Aquarana catesbeiana. Next base: position 50,545,279 of record NC_133335.1, read on the forward strand.
CCTTGTCCACAAAGAGTAATTTTTCTGCACCTGTTTGACAGGTGCATATCATTGCAATTTTTTACAGCAAGGCCAATTCTTGCTTTTATCAAGAGTACCTCTATAGGGTTACGATGGGAATGCGCCAATGACACCCAAAGACCAATTTGTACGCACCCTTTACTGCTATCCAAAGTCAAAGTGACACCAGAATGTATCCAAAAAATCTCTAATCTGTTCCCAATGCACTACGTTGTGGCTTCATCATACACACTGGCTCCCCAGCTGTTGCTGAGCAAAATAAAGGCAGCTTACAGGGAAAAAATTTTTTTGGCTTTATAAATGCAATTATTGCTGCAGCAGATTCTAGACATCCCACTTTACAGGTAAATTAAGGCCCCCCCCCCCAGGCACTATATTGGAAGGAATTTTTCATTTTTATGCTTTCACTTTAAAAATCAAAAAATCACTACTCATTTAAAAATGAAGTTTTTCACAAACTTTTTTTTTATTAATACACGTACCCCAGGGCAGGACCCGGACCCCTATAACCATTGTATGCACAATTACTTGCATATAAGCCTTCAAAATGGGCACTTTTGATTTTTGACATTTTGGTCCTATTGACTTTAATGGGGTTCGTTATTCGGGTCCGAACTTTTGTTGATTATCATCTATATTACACCTAACAAAAAAAAAGGCTCATATTTAACCTTTTCTTAATTGAATGTTGTTCACAAGCTAAAAAAGACTGGTGGTCTCTGCACCAACATTCCAAACGATATATGATGTGGTTCTTGATTTTTATTTAAAGGTCTCCTATGCCCCTATGTGTCCCTGATTTAGCAGAACATTCTCAATCATCAGCCCTCAAGTAGTGAGACTTAATTGGTCAGTAAGCAAAGCGGTCTTGTCATCTGAGTAGAGCAGAGTATTAAAACACTACTCTTATGGTACGTTGGAATTGGCCATCTGCCCATTACACAAGGTTGACGTGAAAGGAAAATAATGGTGTAGTCAACAGCATATGCTCTCAGTTTCTTACCTGCCAAAAAAGTAGATGTTTGTTGGTTGCAGTGGAGGACACCTTCATTGTATTTGAATTTAAAAATCAAAAGCTATTGCTCTGTGAGAGTTAACATTTAAAGGCACAGTCCACTCAAAGCTGATATTTCAGGTTTTGGTAGATGCTGAAGAGTTCAACCACCTGACAGTTTCTTATGTCTCTCAATGACTCTGTTTGTCAGTTCTCTTCCTTTGAAGTCCTTGGTCTGCACACCTGGTATGGCCATTATCAGCGGTTCCCATTAACCTTGTTGGAGTTTTTATTTATTTTATATTATGGACACTGTAATAGGAGGAGCTGGGATACACAAAACTGGGCAGGTGGATAAGAACAGAGTTTGGAATTATGGAAGGAGAGCTCTACGTTGTAGTATCCCAGACATAAAAGAAGCCAGGGGCTGACTCAACCCACCCGGCTACACCTATAGTTAAAATATCACTTGCTTTTGGACTGGCTCTTTAATTCACTCACCTGCATTATAGCTTTATGAATATCTACAGTATGCCATTTATTTAGACTAAATAATTTATTTCAATTCAACAGTCACATGCCAAAGGGAAGCTGGGCGAAAAGGTACCAGAGAATGCCGAAGCCTCCGTGGTCATGGTTGGTGAGTATATCCCTTTATTGCCCACTTGAACCATGTCTAACTTTTCAACTCACTGAAACCTGTTACTTTATCTATTTAAAAGTCTAATTATTTTATTAAATATTCTCTCTTTTATAAAAGAACAAACAGTCAAATCAGAACTATAGGTAGATATAAGAGTTCAATTTAATCCAGTTAGAGTTTAATATTGTATTGATAATATGTATTGATGGCCTTTTGTTTACTTTAAATAATGTTGCCTACCCATATACTGTAAGTCTGTAGGAATGCAAAACCCAGTTGAAGCAGGTCAATTGCAGGTCTAGAAGGAGGTCAATTGCTGGCAAATGCACCTGTCAATGAATTCTGAATGATCTCAAATCATCTGAAGTTGATGTCAAACTGACATCATCAACACAAGCTCAAAGCCAATCCACACAGGTTCTAAATGTGTTTTTAAAGAGTACATAAATCAGTGTTTATATTAGCTTCCTGAAAATTCCTATACAGCAGCCAGCCAGGACCTAACCTGTTTCCCCGAAAATAAGACCTAGCGTGATTGTCGGTGATCGCTGCAATATAAGCTCTACCCGCCAAATAAGCCCTACCCTGTTTCCCCGAAAATAAGCCCTACCCTGAAAATAAGACCTACAGGCACTTTAACTAGGGCTTATTTGGGGGGTAGGGCTTATATTGCAGCCATCACCAACAATCGCGCTAGGTCTTATTTTCGGGGAAACAGGGTATTGCATTGCATCATGTTCTCCACCGAAAGCTTGCTGACACAAGAAGAGAGTTGAGTGATGATCTAATCAGTAGGTTTCTGTATTAAGCCACAGTCTGAGGAAAGCCCTTGAAACAAAAAAGGGGGGGTTTCCGGCGCTCCGCAACATGTGATGTCTAAGGTAAATAGTACAATGGTAGCTATAATAGCACATTAAAATAAGGCAGGTAAATTCTAGAATGAGGAGACAGCCATCCTCAGAGGGTGTCCATTACCTCTGTTGATAATCAATGTTGAAAAAAGGAAAGTCCTTGACCAATCTCTATGGCTTTAACTGAGGTAGAGAATAATTTAGGCAGGAACCTGACTATGCACTTTGACAGGAGTGAGTCTCAGAACTGGCCCTCACAGGATTAAAAAGCTTTGGCAGCTGAAAAGATTTGAGTCTAGTATATGTATTCAGCTGTGTATTTATCTGCTTGTGTATTGTTCTGTTTTAACTTCAATTTGCAAAGACTATCGTCTATCGCATATAGGGTGAATCAGCCAATCAGAGACCAATTTTGGTTGGGGTATTTTTTTTGCTGATATATGTCTTATTTTTAATTGTGGGAATTATTAACTCCAAAATAAATTCTTGGCTAGGAAGGAGTGTTGTCTGTATCTCTTTGTCTTTTAACTGCTCTTTCTCTCCTCTTGTATCACCGTCTACTTTCCAGGTAGTCTTCATTCTTCACACTTCCCTCTTCTCCGCATCCTTACTATTTCTCTGGACCTTCCAGACATGTCCTTCTTATCATACCATTCTTATCCCCATCATCTACCCACATCACAGGCTGTGCTAGTTTCCTGGAGGCCCCCACACTGGCTTTCGTACGTCTGAAGGAGGCTGTCCATCTGGACTCAGTCATTGAGGCTCCCCTTCCTATCAGGTTCATGTTCATCCTTCTTGGCCCCAAGAACGCCACCACCAGCTACCATGAAGTGGGGAGGGCTATATCTAGCATGATGGCTGAAAGAGTGAGTAGTGTGCCAGATAAAAACCTGTATCTGTACATCTGTGCAACGCTAATTATTATTAATACATAGGTGGAGTCAACCCTAAATTTATCACTCGGAAGATATTTTTTTATTTTATTTTTAATAATGAATATTGACATTATTAGCATAAAAATACCTGTTGATCTGCCAGGAAACCAGTCAGCTGCAGTAAGTTAACAACACCAAACTCTCAAGCAGTGTTGCCAGCAACTGCTGGATTACAGAACACCTCCCCTCTTTTTTCCTAGACATACAAGTACAATACTAAAGAACAATACTTTAAAGAACGATACTTTAAAGAACTTTAAAGAACAATACTTTACAGCACTGCAAAATGCTTAGCATTATTATAAATGATAAATCAATACAACATTGCTGACATATTACCCTATGATGATCCTTTCAGATTTCCTTTTTATTATATTAAATTTCTTCAATTAACCAAATTGCTCTTTTAATTATTGACACGTTCTCCTCTGCAGGTGTTCCGAACAGAGATGTACCTTGCTGGTGGCCATGAGGATCTTCTCCACTCTCTAGATTCTTTTTTGGATTGTTCAATAGTTCTTCCTCCCACTGATTCAACAAATGAACAGCTACTAAAGGATCTGGTACCAGTTCAACAGAACCTGCTTAGGAAGAGGTACCAAGAGGTGAAAATTGTGCCAGGTGGACATAAAGGTACAGAGAACTCAACATAAATCCATGTCCAAACTACTTTTATGGTTAATAGCAATATTCATTCAATGCACATTATCAATGCAGCATTGTGGGCATTTTCAGTTCCAAGCGATTCTCCACTAAGATGTGTCTTTGTTGTGCTTCCCTGACATCTGGTTAAGGATCATGTGTAGGGCTATGAAAGTTATATATTTCTGCCCATGTGGGTAAATTTTACCTGTAACTGCTGACTTACAGCATTGATATAACCTAAGAGCTGATTGGACCTTGTTAGCTGTTTGTTTGTTTATCAGTGCAAGAAACAGTACATTTTGCTTCTTAGGAGTAAGGCATATATTTCTGGCATGGCTTCAAATTGTACTATTTATTATTACTTCCCTTGTGTTTCACAGATCTAAAAGCTAAAGAGGTGCCCAAAGAAGACCCCCTACAGAGAACAGGAAGGCCCTTTGGTGGTCTGATTCGTGACATCAAACGTCGCTACCCCCAGTACCTCAGTGACATACGTGATGCTCTGAGCCCACAGTGTCTGGCTGCTGTTATCTTCATCTACTTTGCTGCCCTCTCTCCTGCCATCACTTTTGGAGGTTTAATGGGTAAGCATGTGATATCCGATGCTGGACATTGTGCCAGCATAATTGGGTAATACACATCGGCATTCTTAGGTGCCTAAAAGCCCCTCTGCCTGTGCACTGAAAAATGCTGTAAGGCTTGTAGCATACCATTAGCAAAGTGAGGGGAAGGCTATTTCTTGTCCTCCATAGTATTCCTTCTCTCTTCTCCATTGTGTTTACTCTTTTCCCTCCATTTAGTCATTTTTTTCTGCTCTCTCACGTAGAATTAAGCCACTGTTTCCACCACACCTTTCACTAGTCACTAGAACAAGTGTCCCCACTGGACTGAGAGAAAGTTCCTTTACTCTTTCTAAAAACAATCATAATCTTTTGAATTTCTGTGCTGATGACAATGGTCATCATGACAATAGTGCGGAATTTAGACCTTCAAGGGCCCAGGGAACTTCAAGTTCGGGGCCTCCCAGCATAGAAATTTAATTATATAGCAAATCAAAAAGTGAACTAAAATGAATGAAAAACCTCGTTTGTTTTAAATAAATATGTTAGATTCCGAAAAAGACACTTGCCTGATTTTTTTTCTCAATTTTATTAACTGTAAGAATACACATTACACATGTAACTGGAACTGGCAAATCATACATCACAGTTATGCATTGCACTACAATATTTGCAAAAAGTCTTTCTTCCTGCACTTAGCATCTGCAAATATATTCTAATAGCTACATGACCACCTAAAAAGGTATCGGCAAGCCCTTCATCATGTAATAAAACTGCCTGTTGAGATGGAATGAGACAGTTTGCAGCAAAGGCTATAAACTGGACAATTTCCTCAACAAACACTACTGAAGTGAAGGGAAAAATAAGTTCCATTTTTTTTATAAAGGAAGTGGCAGCAGGGGGTCTTCCTCTGCCAGGAAGGCCCAGGCAATTGCTCCTTTTGCCCCCTTATAAATCTGGTACTGCATGGAAAATAGTAAAATTAGACCTCCCAAGCAGGGACATAGATAGTTATGTAAACCCAACAATGGTTTTAACTCTTCTCTACGCAGGGCTGATTAAAATCTACAAAAATAGGCTGCTAGTTTTATATTGCATCTCTGTGGAGTTTACGGAAAATTTCAGGAGACTTCAATTTCAAAAACATCATGTAGATATACCATTTCTCCTTCTTTGCAGCTCAGAAAACAGAGAGATGGATGGGTGTCCCAGAGCTGATGGTGTCCACAGCTATTCAGGGTATTCTCTTCTGTATCCTTGGTGCCCAGCCTCTACTTATACTAGGTTTCTCTGGACCCCTTTTGGTGTTTGAGGAAGCTTATTTTAACGTAAGTTTCATCCTTCATTTTTGATTTTGATATCTAAATCAGTTGAGCACACAGAGCCATGTGGAATTTTTGGCCTACATATAAGAACATACAGTATATGGATTGAAAATTGTACATTTTATTTCAAAAATAAAAAAAGACAATGTCAAGCTTATTTTATTTGAAGGCATTAGAATGTTTATATATTCTTTAAAATTATGGTCAAACTTTAAATTATATTTAATTCAATCCATAATTTACATTGTGCTTTTGGTTTGCAGGCTATACTAGTACTTATATACTGTACAAGGTAAAAAGAAAAACTCTGAAACTATTATCACCTACTCAAAAAAATGTATGAAATTGTTACAGCTTTTCTATAAGCCTTCTGATTTTCAAAATGTTGACTTCCCAAAGTTCAACCCATGCGCAAATTTTAAGGGCAAATATTAATTGTCATTGGTTGCCAATCCTTACTTTTTCTTCCCCTTAGTTCTGTGACAGCCAAGGCATTGAATACATCGTGGGTCGTGTGTGGATTGGATTGTGGCTAATCCTGATTGTTATTATTGTTGTGGCCTGCGAAGGAAGCTTCCTGGTTCGCTTCATCTCCCGATTCACACAGGAGATCTTTTCCTTCCTGATCTCACTCATTTTTATCTATGAGACGTTTTCCAATGTAGCCAAGGTGAGAAGGGGGTACAAATGACAGCAAAATGACATAGCACCAATTTCTAAAAGTTGAACTAAACAATGCTGAAGTAGCTGCTTTACTACTGTACCGAACAAATGCTAACACCTACACCCAACGCATAGTTCTGTTACCTGATCGCCCTCCTATGTTGTGGGTCTACAAGAGCTTACAGGAAAATAGTACTAGCCTTAAGACATGATTCTTTTCTTATGTAGTAGCAGGGCTGATCCAGTTTTAACATGAGAAATTTCAGGTCAAAGTGTACACATCTAGGAGCCTTAGAGAGAATTTTCACAGTTCTCCAACTCAGTAGACAAAACAGTTGACGGAAATCATCAATGTATCTGCATACTGGACCCCTTAATGTGCTATTGCCTTTGATAGCTAAAATGGACCCATGTTAAACAGTTCTTTAAGTGCTCTACCATGCATTAAAGACATAGCAATAGGGGTTTAAGCAATTACCAGAATGACTGCATTCTACTGAAAATGGCATATTACTAAAAATCAATTGCTGGGGTCCCTCCTAACCTCAACACAAGGACATACAACTTCCTGGACACGTAGTACCAGCTTTTATAGTGTGCTGAATCCCACTTAATAAGAAACAGGTCCAATTTGTATAAGCACTTTGTACAATATAATACATGTTTTATTAATTACAGAAAATATAAAGACATAGTGATTAAATTACAAATTTTCATTTTTTTTTACATAGATCTTCGTAGCACATCCTCTCATGGAGTCTTATAACGTGACCGTAGTGTTTTTACCAGACCATCCCCAACCAAACACAGCTCTGCTCTCTCTCGTTCTCATGACTGGAGCCTTCTTTATCGCCTACTTCCTGCGTCAGTTCAAGAACAGTAGCTTCTTCCCTGGCAAGGTAAGGATGGTCCTTAAATATTAAATTGCCAAACTACCCTGGTCTAACCTCATTGGACAACATAGGAATGTCATGTAGCTGTTTAAGCTTGTGAATGTCTGTTTCTTTATTTTATCTACTGAAGATTGTGTTTGGGCTTACAGTCTGATTGACTTGTGTGTGAAAATCTTCAATAAAATCTCTTTATGGAATAAAATCACCAAACTACCCAAAAAGACCATCCATCACTGGTATCCCATTGTTGTGTTTATGCCAATACCAACAATAACAATTAAAACAACCTAATAATTAAATAATCTGTCCACGTAGAGAACCATATCCATCAAGTTCTTCCTGCTGCTCCTCAATTCTTTGGATATCCAAGAGCTCCAAAATTTAGAACTGGTTTAGAAAATCTGAGGACCCCCATTTTCATGAATCTCAAGTTCAAGCTGCCTCAGCCATCAACTTGATAGCAGGCTATTCTTTGACTTTTTAGTTCCCCAACCGATTCAAGATCACAATTTAACCCCTAAAACCAGCCATAGGCACTTTGAATCTCAGCCAGTTCAGCAAGGACCAGCAGAGATTCGAACCATGTATGGGCATTGGGCAGGCTAAATTTACCCAAGTTTATCAATGGATGAACCTGTGTCCCCCCGCCAAGAGAACACAATGGCTCCACATGAGGGATTCTCCCATCAACACTGACTGTGTTGATGGGGGAATCAGGGGATTTTTCTTTCCTGCAACCACCGAAAATCGATTTGTCTACGGCCGGCTTAAGATGCTTTCTTTTGACTATATCAGGGTTGTAATTGAACTTCCTTGATGGACTTTACTAACCCAGCAAATGTTTACTTTTGGCCAGTTGACTTCATGTAAATTTGCATGGAATTGTGATAATGCCTACGTTTTCATTGCAGTGATTTGGCATGCGGTCTGACATGTCAAGTCAAATGCCAAATCAGCGGCTATTGCCAGCAATAGCACCATCTGAATCGGTGCGGAGCCGCACTGATTTCCAGAAGTAGTTCCTGTACTACTTTTGGCGACTTTGGGTGCGATTTGTATAGACATCTGTGCAGCAACCCGCACAGATGTCTCTGAAATCACCCCGAAGTCGGACTCACATGCGGGTATGAAATCATGTAAGTTCAGCTGAACTCGAATGATTTCAATCCCGCTGTCAGTGTGAACCTAGGCTATTTCTCATCAGGTTTGTAATTGCATTTGCATCTATCAGTAAGGTAACCAAAATTTTTCTCTTTCAGCTCCGTCGTATCATTGGAGACTTTGGTGTCCCTATTGCCATTCTAGTCATGGTGTCAATTGATTTCTTTATTAAAGATACGTACACAAAGGTGAGCCTGTTTCCAGGTAATGTGATATAATATAATGCCATTTGTTCAGATTGTAGGAATGTCTATAAAGCGATCTTAATGCATGTACATACATTGAACAGAAACTAAATTATGGTTTTGTGCAATGCATATTTTGAGATACTAAAGGAGTATTAATAAATTTGATAATGACTTCTACATTGATAAAAGATTGATATTACCTATTTATGTTATGGTACCACTTGAGGGAGTTCTTGGTGACTGAGTGCAGTACTTTTCAATCTCTCTTTATAACTATTGAGATATCAGCCACACAGGGAGTGCGTTGTTTTCAATAAGTTGGCTGACTCATAGACCTGCATTGTGAGAAAGAGCCGTAAAACATAACCACTTAACACTGCAAAGCAGAAGGCAGAGCATTAATATGTTACAAGCAAATATGGCTGCCTTGTGTATATACTGTAAACAATCATACATTACACATAGAAGCAATGAGGGAATCTACTAAGATTGGAGCAGCCAGAATCTGGAGAAGCTGGTAATCAACTGGAAAGTGCAAAATCTGGTACATCTGTGCATGGTAACCAATAAGCTTCTAATGCATTTTGAAAAGATCACAGTGTGCAGTGAAATCGGAGTAAGCAATTTCAGATGTGCATGTAAAAATGTTTATGATGGAAGGTAAAGCTGGAGTTCAGATTTAAGTCCAAACTGTTCGAATAAATGTGAGCTTATGCCTATTTTGACATGCATGTTCCATCCAAAAAAAATAATAGTTTGTATTCCTTGTGTTTTCAGAAACTGTCCCTTCCCAAGGGTCTTAGTGTTTCCCGACCCCAGGATCGAGATTGGTTCATCTCACCAATGGGACTAAACAGCACTGGAGATCCTTTCCCTATCTGGATGATGTTTGCCTCTGTAGTCCCTGCCTTACTGGTCTTCATCCTTATCTTCATGGAATCCCAGATTACCACGTAAGAAACTAGCAGATCTCGCAGTCAGGTTCTAAAGATGGAAATGGACCTCATGTTGTGGCTTGCTGCCTGACAGTCAGATCCTTCCCCAAAACTAACAAGATGCAGAAAAAAATGAACACTTTCCTTGTAGAATCAGTACGCAAATGCAGATTGAGAGCTATTATTGTCAAATTATAGTCCTCATTTGTCCATGTGCATCTCATCTATCAACTGATGATCTGTGATGATGTGTGGCAGTTGATGGCGGTTCATGGAACAAGTCATATGAATATTCATCTTCTTTCACTTATAGAGAAACGGTGATAGGCTGTGGTGAAGTAGCTATACCATAGTTCAGGGGCGTACCTACAGGGGTCGCAATTGTGCCCTGGCCCCATGCTCCAGGGGGCCCATGCAGCCCCCTGTACACCTCGATAAGAAGGGCGGTGGCATATAGAGCAACCAATTCTCTCCCTCCTGCAGCCGCTAAAAGCCGGCATTCAGCAGCTGCAGGAGGGAGAGGATTGTTTCTTTTATATTTAGCCACCCCTGCTGACCCTCCTACACAGGTTCTTTATGTCTCCCCATCCCCTGTTCTCTCCAGCCTCCCTGTTCTCTCCCCCAGCCCCATCATCCCCCACAGCTCTGCCGGGTTCCCCCCTCTCCTCTCACGTGGGCTTCTGCAGGGATCTGTGAGGATGGAGAGCGGGGAAAGCGCTAAATGTGTAATTTACCGGCCCCTTCATTTTCTGAATGGAAAGTCAGTGATCCGTACCAATCACTGACTTTGTCCCTTCATCACTGCAACATAGTAAACTGTGTTTATTATGCTTCATTTTGTGAATGAAGGGGAAGCTCTGTACAGAGCTATTCCTGTCCATTCATTCTATGCTGCTGAGGCTACAGAGATGGAGATTGAGGGCTGTGTCCTCATTTTCCTTTCTCTGTCTCAAAGGTGGACCATCAGAGGTCTGTTTTGACCCCAGATATCTCACGAAAGCCCCCAACAGAGCTCCTAAAAAAATGTTAAAAATAATAAAAAATAATATTGTAGAAAAAATAATAAAAAATAATATTGTAAAAAAAAAAAACTAAAAAAAAAAAACTACCAGGGCTGCAAAGACTGGGCCTTAGTGTTCCACCACCATGCTTGAAGAGAAGGGCCCTGTCCAGGGGTCAGGGAACCCTTCATTTTTTCTTGCACCGGGGCCCTGAAGGTTCTAGTTACGTCTATGCCCTAGTTCATATACCACAAGCTAGTCCTGGGGTAGCGAAGGTCATCGAGTCACTGTCTTGGATGTAGTGAGTGTCATTTAAAACAGGGTATAGCCGATTCCTCAAATCATAATCACATGTGGTTTTTAAGGTATCCTTAGATGTTAGATGGTCATTGCAAAATCTTGCCAGCCAGGAGGATTTGGCTGAACATATTGTCTATATGGTCAACATAGATATAGGGGGAAAGATCTGTTAAACATATCTGAGTATCAACTAATGGTGGCAGTTCCAGTTCATGCCTCCATGCAATAGATAGACCAGTATAATGACAATTATGAACAATGAATAGTACCAGCATATAAATTCTCCGTCATGCTGGAAAATAATATGCAATTACAATCTTTTGTGATATTGCAAATGCTACCGACACCAGTGGCTGAACTACCAGGGCTGTAAAGACTGGGCCTTAGTGTTCCATCACCGTGCTCGAAGAGAAGGGCCCTGTCCGGGGGTCAGGGGGCCCTTCATTGTTTCTTGCTCCGGGGCCCTGAAGGTTCTAGTTACGTCTATGCCCTAGTTCATATGTCACAAGCTAGTCCCGGGGTAGCGAAGGTCATCGAGTCACTATCTTGGATGTAGTGAGTGTCATTTAAAACAGGGTATAGCCGATTCCACAAATCATAATCACATGTGGTTTTTAAGGTGTCCTTAGATGTTAGATGGTCATTGCAAAATCTTGCCAGGCAGGAAGATTTGGCTGAACATATTGTCTATATGGTCAACATAGATATAGGGGGAAAGGTCTGTTAAACATATCTGAGTATCAATTAATGGTGGCTGCTCCAGTTCATGCCTCCATGCAATAGTGATATTGCAAATGCTTGTTTTTTCTCAACTATTAACTTCTGTATGGCATAATTGTCCTAAGATCAAAGTATAGGGAGTGGCGTATGACTAAAAATTAGCAAGAAGTTCAAGTGTAAAAATAAAAAAAAATTTTTGGTGTGATCCAAAAATTACTTACAGGAAAAAGTGTCCCTTATGTTGGTGAAAACACCTTAACAGGTGAAAAATGCTACTATATGTGCAAAAAAATTGCAAATATTAGACAACACCATTAGATAACATAAATACATCTTCATATGAATAAATATAAAGTGATAAAGTGCCAAAAGCAGTGGTTATCCACAAATAACGTGTAAATGTGCAATAATTATACGCAATAAAAAATCATTAATAATGTGTCAAAATCGCAGCTAAAAATCAAAAAACCTTATGTTATTTAGTGCAAAAAAGTTCATAGCAAGGCCTCCGATGACGTCCGTGTGACAAAACGTGTAAGGCGGGACTATCTTGGCACACACAACATCATTTCCGTGGATCGTGGTTCCGGAATTTGACTGGTGGAACGCAAGCAGCGGTTCACGCTGACGCTGCGGCCCCGGATTACAGGGAGAGTTTAGGAGACTGTGAGCCCCCTCTCCCATTTTTGAAACATTTGGATACTTTTTAACCGCTAGTGTGTTATCAGCCTAATGCGACTGGACTGTTTTTCATGTAAATAAATGGATACATTTTAAAGAGAATCACGCTATGTGGATACCTTTCTTTTAATATTTTTTAACACTCAAGCGGATATCCAGTGGGGACTTTTTAATACCAAGGGACAGGAAGTCCCCACCCCTCTGTGTGTACAGCTGTTTGTTGGAAATAGGACGCGTGGAAGGAAACTGACACCCATAGGACTGAAGTGACAGGATCAACAGTATACGCTCGTACCCCTGCAGGGGTGGAGCGCTCCGGTGAGTGCAACCACATTGGGGGGACCACCAGTTGTTACAGCACGGCACTTTATCACCTAAGAAGAACTCCCTGCACTATTGCTATGAACTTTTTTGCACTAAATAACATAAGGTTTTTTGATTTTTAGCTGCGATTTTGACACATTATTAATGATTTTTTATTGCGTATAATTATTGCACATTTACACGTTATTTGTGGATAACCACTGCTTTTGGCACTTTATCACTTTATATTTATTCATATGAAGATGTATTTATGTTATCTAATGGTGTTGTTTAATATTTGCGATTTTTTTGCACATATAGTAGCATTTTTCACTTGTTAAGGTGTTTTCACCAACATAAGGACACTTTTTCCTGTAAGTAATTTTTGGATCACACCAAAAAAATTTTTTTATTTTTACACTTGAACTTCTTGCTAATTTTTAGTCATACTCCTAACACAGCGCCACTCCCTATACTTTGATCTGTATTCTTGGGGGGATCACATAGGTGTCCCCTTCCTACCTAGGGGGGCTGCAGGTGTAAGTCAGTCTATAAGCGCGGATCCGTTGAGATATCTTTATAATTGTCCTAAGCCATCCCTCTGTTGAGCCTTTAAGCCATTTAAACGAAAACTCCTGCCTGACAACAGACCTAGACAATATCTTTGATGTGCCCCCCCTGTCCCTGGTTTTACTTAGTTAATAACATCTTACATTACCTAATATTGGGCTAAGCCCCACCCCAGAGGTAAGATCCACCCAACCATCATTTCCCTCTTCTTTATGGCCACTGAGAAACTCTCGTTAGACAGGAAGATGGCTTAAATTGAGCTTCTTGAGGGCAGGGACTGATGTGACTGTACAATATATATGTAAAGCGCTTTGTAAATTGACGGCTCTATATAAGTACCTGTACTAAATAAATAAAATAAATAAGATGGCAAGTTGGCGGGGCTTAGCTTTGGGAGCAGAAACTAGTTCCATACCTGAGGAAGTTAACAGTTAGAAAAGTGAAACCAGGATCGGAAAGGTGCACCAAAGAGGCTTTTCTGGCCAACAATGGTTATAGCAGGTACCCAGAATTATCTGCTTAAAGAAAGGACTTTTAATTTTGAATGTTTAAAATGGCAGACCAGTTCTCTTTAAGTTGGTCACATAATATGGAAATTTCAGCAGCATATGATCAGCCTTACAACAACAACAATATACAGTATAATGTGCTTGTTTCCCCCTTTTAAAAGCTATGCCTGATCTTTTTCTCTGTCCTGTAGGCTCATTGTCAGTAAACCAGAAAGGAAAGCAGTTAAGGGCTCTGGATTCCACTTGGATCTCTTGCTGATTGTAGGAATGGGTGGTGTGTGTGCCCTTTTTGGATTACCTTGGCTCAGCGCCACAACGGTGCGTACAGTCAGCCATGCCAATGCTCTCACCATCATGTCCAAAGGAGAAAAGCCTCAGATAGAGCGAGTTATCGAGCAAAGAGTCAGTGGACTGCTGGTGGCTCTTCTTGTGGGTAAGTAAATTTAATGTGTATCAAATATTGCCTTGGCTAGCAGGTGGATAACAGGGTGGTGTGGTTTTAGTGAGTGTAGGTTAGATGTAGAAAAGTTGTTGGCGTGTGGCTGGCAAAGACTGGAGCTTGGAACTACCAATGATTATGTCACCTTGTCTGGTTCCTGAAGAAAAACAGAGGACTTTATCAGCAAGTTGACGGCAAGGGTTATTCCTATACAGCCTGATAATTACATTCTCTAGATTTCAAGTATCTTTGGACCCTAGTAGGTATATGCAAAAGTCTCCCTGCAAGCAGGTTCCATCCCATCTTCTGCTACAAAGTAGTAAACCGATGATGCTTGAACGTTAAAGCGGTTCTAAAGGAATTTTTTAATTAAAATAATAAACATGTTATTCTCATTTACTCGCAATAGTTTTGCACAGAGTGGCCCCGAACCTCCTCTTCTAGTGTTCTCTGCCATTGATCTTGGTTCCTCCTCTTCTGTGTCTGCCCCCTTAGCAAGTGGTTGGCTGTGGGGGCAGACATGTGAGCTCACACCCGAGCTGGGCTGTATGCATCTATAGATATACACAGTGCGGTTCAGCCTCACCCCTGCTCCCCCTCACATCATTTTACTGACAGCAGCAGGAGCAAATGGCTCCCGCTACTCTCAGCCAAGCTTGTGAAAGCATGGAGAGCATAGAGAAGACCAACAGTCTGGCACAGCGCTGGATCAATATAGAAGTCAGGCATAGCGCTGGATCAATATAGAAGCCAGGTGCAACGCTGGATCAGTGTTTAGGGAGGGGAAGGGGAGTTTACAGCAAGTGCCAAAATGTTTTTTACCTTAATGTAGGGAAAATATTAGGGTAAAAAATGTTTTAGCTTTAGAAACAATTTAAGTGATGCTTTAGTACTTGAAATATATTTAATCAATGCTGTGCTGATACTGTTCCTATGGGGTATCTGGGCAGGGTGATATGTGGGCGCCAAGCAGCTACCACAAGAATCTTAGGATGTAAAGGTAGTATTTAAATTAGGAATTGAAGTGCCACACCAAAGTATTCGATTTCGAAGTAGGTTTTTTTCTTAAACATATATTGGGTACAAAAGAAGTCAACTTGTTTCAGGGGCCACACATTGCCCCCTTCATCGGGGCTTATGGAAATAAAAGATCTGTTACAGACCAAGGGACCAAAATGTAATATATGCACATCAATCAGCATCAGGCAACAATCACAGTGGTCCCAACACTTAGGAAACTCATTTGTGGATGAGCAGATAACTTCCCAGCCCTTGTCCTTGGGGGGAAATTTGCTCATCTGGAACACCATTTCAATCTTTAGGGCCCTCTCCTATCTTGGACTACTGCTACAACTCCAGTGCAGATCTTGGCATATCATGTAAAGGTTGAGCTTGACCTTATCCCCTAGAGCCTCCTGGACCTTCCTATTTGTCATCTAGGCCATCTATTACTAAAAGGAACAATGGGGAAACCTTTGGGTGAGAAGAAGGCATTGAGAGTTGAAAATAACTTCAGCCGTCTATATGCCTGGAACTACATTTTGACAATTAATTTTGCAAGTTGCCTCTGCTTATCCATTTTTTTTAATCATATGCTCAGCTTTTATTGCTTTCATTAGTTTTATTTCTATTTATTTCATACAGAGCTTTTAATATCAAATTATTTATCAAGGTGAAGCTTTAAATATCTTTATCAGGGTAATGTCCAGAGATGGCATCTGCATCAAGGAGTTTGTTGTACTTGTAGTTTTTTTTTATGTGCGTACAAGTCGAGGTATATGTATATTTAATTATAATGCATGCATTGCCCTCCTCTGACTGTCATAAACTACATTCTGCCTGGAGCTTCAGAGTGACCTCTCGCTGTTTCGTCTCTGACAAAGACTATCAAACAAGACAGGCTGAAGTTCCCCTTGAGGGTGTACAGATTTATAGGAAACACAAAATAGAAACTGGGTCAGAAATAAACGTAAAGGACACACAATGGGATGTGAACCGGCAGGAACATACTGTAGTTGCAGAGAAGCATGGAGAATAGTAAGTGCCAACATTTTATAATAATTTTTTGGCCGCTAGTCCCACAATTCTTGGAGGACCATGAATCACTATATAACTAATCATAATGACTGAAATAAAAATAATTTAAACGCAGCAGGCAAAGGACCAAAAAAATCCAAGAACCAGTAGTGTTTCACTGCTGTATTTTTTTTATAACACTATGTAGAATGCAGCAGGAAAAGAAGTCATTCCCCATACTGTGCCCCAGTGTAGCCAGAGATGCAAATCCAGGAACTCCAAAGCCCCTTTGGGGCCCAGTCTAAGATTGCTTTCATATTGCTAGTGAAACCTTAAACTTCAATAACTGTGAGCACAAACCCCTTCTCTCGCATCAAAACCCACACACCTACTAACTCCCTGTACAATGAAAGTGCCTTTCTGGCCAATAATGGCATTTTGATTGGTCTGTAGCCAGCTCATGAGCAGGACTTGGCATCATGATGGGGGCTTAGGTCCAAAATGAAGGCCTCGCTAGCAAACTATAAGCAATCTAAGATGGGGCACCGAAGATCTTTTCCTGGTCAAAGCAAATAACATAATAACTTTTTAGTGTTGTTTTTTTTCAGAATGGATAACAGGTTCGTGTTAACCACTTCAATACCTGAAACAAAATCCCCCGGTGGCGGACTTTTAAGGCACAAAAGTTATAAAAAATATTCTAATATGAAAAAGTATTTATTGAAATATGAAAAATACAAAACGTAATAAAAAGCACATAACAATGTGTTAAAGTAAATATTACAGTGTTTTCATCCAAAACAGAATACAAATAATAAGCTAATGTTTCTTGCACCTAACGCGTTTCGGAGTAAATATGTAGTTCTCCTTCTTCAGGGATATAGTTTAAGCAAGAAAATTAGTATTCTACAGTAGGATTGAAAAAAATAACATAAATATGCAAATATATAACAATGTAACACTGTACATCCAAATACAAGATAACAGGCATGAATTAGTGGGAAAATAGTAGAGGGAAAAACACTTACATATCATGGAATGACAACTGTTGCTGATTAAAAACATGTTGTCATTCCATGATATGTAAGTGTTTTTCCCTCTACTATTTTCCCACTAATTCATGCCTGTTATCTTGTATTTGGATGTACAGTGTTACATTGTTATATATTTGCATATTTATGTTATTTTTTTCAATCCTACTGTAGAATATTAATTTTCTTGCGTAAACTATACCCCTGAAGAAGGAGAACTACATATTTACTCCGAAACGCATTAGGTGAAAGAAACATTAGCTTATTATATGTATTCTGTTTTGGATGACAACACTGTAATATTTATTTCAACACATTGTTATGTGCTTTTTATTACATGTTTTGTATTTTTCATATTTCAATAAATACTTTTTCATATTAGAAATTTTTTTTATAACTTTTGTGCCTTAAAAGTCTGCCACCAGGGGATTTTGTTTCATTTTTTGTAACATTGGATGTGGCACAACTATATGCCCAATAACAACTGATTTACCTTTGCAACCCCCAAAATACTGGGCACTTTCACCCCCTTCCTGCCCAGGGCAATTTTCAGCTTTCAGTGCTGTCGCACTGTGAATGACAATTGCGCAGTCATAAAACAATTTACCAAAATTACATTTTTAGCATTTTTGTCAGATAGATAGAGCTTTCTTTTGGAGGTATTTAATCACCACTGTTTTTTTTTTAATTCTGTGCTAAAAAAAAAATTTTCTTAACTTCTGCTATAAAATTTTGCAAATAAGTAATTTTTCTCCTTCACTGATGAGGCTGAACTGATGTAAGCTGATGAGGCTGCACTGATGGGCACTGATTAAGCTGCACTGATGGGCACTGATGAGGCTGCATTGATGGACACTAATAAGGCTGCACTGATGTGTACTTATAATCAGGGCACAGATGATCCATGCCCTGATTATCAGTGTAAATAATGTACTCATTCTGCCCTGCCAGACTTGTCGGTTATTGGCTCTCCTTTCCTCACACAGAGACAACATGTGAGGAAAGCAATGCCGATAACCAGCAAGTCTGTTTACATGTGACCAGCTGGGACTGGACATAGCTGATCACATGGTAAAAGGCCGCTGTGATTGGCCCTTTACCCTGATCTGTGATCAACTGTGTCCAAATGTCACAGAGCGTGTCCCAGTGGGTTCG
This sequence comes from Aquarana catesbeiana, assembly GCF_042186555.1. Classification (NCBI taxonomy): domain Eukaryota; kingdom Metazoa; phylum Chordata; class Amphibia; order Anura; family Ranidae; genus Aquarana; species Aquarana catesbeiana. The sequence continues at coordinate 50,563,821 of NC_133335.1, forward strand.
CAGGAGGCATGCACGTGGGAGGACGTCCATGGACATCATCCCTGAACTGAAAAGCCGCGCTGTAGCTGTCTTTTGGCTATAGCATAGGCAGAAACAGGTTAATATGAAGGCTATGGATTTTTTCACATTTTTAACAAGGAGTAACTGAGCTTTAAAACAAGCCCTCGTTGTCCTCTGTAGCTGCAGCCACTGTGAAGCAATTCATCCTCAAAGTCAACAGCAGGAGCACTGAAGACCTTTCCTCAGCAGCTTAGCTCCCAGTGCTACCCCCCCCCCCCCCCCCCAGCAGTGATTCAGCAAATCATCTGCCCCTCCCAGCAGAAACTTAGCAGATCAGCTTCCCCTGGTCCCCTGGTCCCCTCTCCCAGAGCAGGGGAAGTTGAACTGCTGAGAAAACTATGACTTCAATGCTCCTGATGTGAATATTGAGGGTGAATGGCTCCTGCGGCTACAGAGGTCAATGTGGGCTTGTTTTAAAGTTTGTATACTGCATGTGAAATTGTATGTAAACTCAAAGAATGAATTCATTTTATTTGCTTCATTTTGATCTGCTCAAATTACCATTTGAATCATCTTGTTATACCTGTTTGATAAATTACATGCTAGTACTGCCAGAGATCCTTGTCAACTGAGTTCTGTGCTTGTGCTGCATTTTTATCAGATATATAGTAAGCCAGGTTGAAAACGGATACAAGTCCACCCAGAGACACAAGTTCTTCTAGATTCCAAGCAATCTTTCAGGACTGCTACTACTACTCATAGTAGGGGGCGCTCTGTGGTCCTGTCTTAGGGTGCTTCTCACAATATGGTGAGAAAGCGTTGTCACCCTAGAATAGGAAGCCACCACTAAGGACTGGTAAGCTGCAGTATATTACACTTCTGTTGATGAGTTTAGGTACATGTTAAAATTTATATACTTGAAGCCACAGGATTGCTTAAAACCCAGAGAATCAACTTGCTTATCTTTAGTGGAAACAATAGAATTTAGATAAGTACCTTAGCTCAAATGAAACAAGATCCTATGGCATAGTAAAGTAATCTGCATACATACTTGCCTAATATTAGTCTTTACAATTGAATATTTTCAACTGCAAACTTCATTTTCTTCGCAGGTCTCTCAATTCTAATGGAACCAGTTCTGTCCCTCATCCCATTGCCCGTTCTGTTTGGTATCTTTTTGTACATGGGTGTCACCTCTCTGAATGGAATACAGATGTTTGACCGGATCTTGCTTACTCTAAAGCCTCCTAAATATCACCCCAAGGAGTCCTATGTCACTCGGGTAAGCGCTGGCAGAGATTGATAGGGAAAGGGGACATAGGGCAGTTATAATGGGAAGGGGATAGTGAAGGTTGATGAAAAAGGATGATAAACACAGTGAAAAAGTTGAAGATTCATAATGGTAATGAGAAAGAATAAAATGATAGGTAAAAACAGTAAAATTTAAAGAAAAATATAGATATAAGGGACAGTTGCAAAACCTTTGAATATGCCTCCAAAATACATTCAGCAAAATTTTAAAAAGTTCAACCTTTCATCATGAGAAAGCCATCCTTGAGCTTCCATACAATGACATTACCTTCACAAGTTGGGAGGCTACAGCAGAGGCAAGGCCAGGACAAGGGGTGAGCAGAAGAGGCAGCTGTCCCCTGGGCGCAAGTGTTTACGGGGGGCACCTTCCTTCTGTTGCAAGGATGACAGGAGCAGTTACAGCAGTGATATCCTCTAAGCTTGCACATCATGAATGGCGCAGTTTGACATCTTTGTCTGGGCACTGGAAGACCTGAGCAGCCTAATGTGTACCAGACATTTGTGATCACAGCCAACGGTTGTACAGGATTAAAAAAAATTGTGTCATCTCTTAGCCAGCATCTCAGTCCAGGTTGTTGTCCTTGTATGATGCCTACACAAAGTTAGATCCGTTCTTTCAGAAAGAGAAGCCGATGAATGGGGAGTACTGTGATCTCTGAGATGTAAATTTTAAATGACACTTTACGTAGTGTACATACACATACGATGAAAAAATATTTCTGATGCTAGGTCTGTTTTAATCCTTGCCTGTGGGTTCTATTCCGGAAAGTGAATTTGGCATATTGTTCACTCTTTCCTCTAGGTAAAGACTTGGCGCATGCACGTCTTCACTCTGATTCAGATGTTGTGCCTGGTGGGGCTGTTTGCAGTGATGTTAACCCCTGCTTCTCTGGCTTTGCCCTTCCTCCTCATCCTCACTGTGCCACTCCGCAAATTCCTTCTTCCCACAATCTTTACCGCCCTGGAACTCAAGTGTGTAAGTATTACAGATATCTCCTAGAAGCTTTTTGGTTGTTTGGGAGCCAATGTTTTACAAAAATAGTACTGGATACAAGGGAATGACTACAACCTTATCAAACTATTGCTACAAAGCCCAGCACAACACGGTGCTCGGCATAGACTTACTGTGTAACAGTATATTCTAAATTGGTGCTTCTCAACCTTGGTAAAACCAGGGCCTGGTAAATTTTTCTTAACTGCTCCATGCCCCAACAATGAATGAAAAGTGGGATAGTGATTATTAGAGAAGAATAGTCCTTCAAAATATTGTTGTCAGTGGGATAGTGGACCTAAGGATAAATAGACCTTCAGATCACTGGTGTCAGTGGGATAGTGGACCCCAAGGATAAATACTTCTTCAAATCATTGGTGTCATTGGGATAGTGAGCCCCGGGAAGAATACTCCTTTAAATCATTGGTGTCAGTAGGATAGAAGGCCACAGGGGCAGAGGCTGCAGCCCAGTGGATGAGAAACACTGTTCTAGATCCGCAGCATTTCCCAACATATTCATATGGCATCAAAACAAAATATACCTCTACCATGGTTGCACAGTAGACTGTTGACAAATGGACCATGGACCACTTTAACCAGATAGTTGGTATGTACTATAAATGGTGTGTGTGTGAGGGTGGGGAGCGGGGCTGTAAATAAAGAGATACACATAAACAGATGGGATCTTATAAAGAATTGTTCAGCTGAGAATATTATTTACAGACGAATCAAGAGATCACCAGGTAATCTTTTATATCTCATGAGACTTCTTTACCTGGAGCACAGAGGTTATATCCAGATGTCTGCACATGTGGGTTTTTTTTTTCTCTGTTTTGTACCCGCATCTACCCCATGAGGCCATGGCATACTGTCAACTTTGTAGAAGCTACAAATCTCTGTGCTTTTTTTCTCTGGTGATTAGTACCTGGCTACTAAGCTACAATATCACCCGTGTGACTTGGGCCTACGCCCTAATGAATTAGAGGAACCTGCTGCTTTGCACGGGTTCTGCTTTAGCAGTAATGAAACATAGGCAGTCTTTTCAGTGGTGGCAAGTTATGATGGGCTTGGGTTTGCTCTGTACCCACATTCAGTTAAACCCAGAAGTAAGCTGTCATTGCTGGGCCAAACAGCTGTGACTGGGAAATTCCTGCCGTGTAGCTGCAGGAACACAAAGGGGCAGTGTTTTTTTACGCTAACATTGGTCTAATATAGCCACATGGCCAAACGGTGTTAGATCAATGACAATGACCTACTATGGCCAACAATGTCGTGAGCATCCCAACTCCTTTATGTATGTGCAGATGCGGGTTGAAAATCCTCTGATTTGCAGCTCATTGGCCTGGCACTGACAGCTCCGGGTTTGGGCAAATTTGAGTTTGGGCCAAACCTGGAGCTGAACCCAAGCTCATCCCAAGTGGCAAAACATCAGTTCAGCCATTTATTTGGCATCACTTCCTCACTAGCCAAAATGTTACAGAGTCTATTGAGGGAGCATGGATGGAGTGGCCTCTTGTTGGTTTGGCCACCAAGGAAATGATGGAGTGGTCTCTCTGTTCTCACAGGATTGCTAGTGTGACATGGCCGAGGTCCCTGAAGCAAATATAGACTTATGCGTTTAGTTGAGGGTAGGACTAAAGAGTATCTGTCATTTGGCCCACTTAGGTCATGATGCATTCCATGATATGGTACTGACTTGTAGTATCCACCAAACATGAGACAGAGGCAGATATTTATGTATCCTGAGATCATCAGAGCTCAGAAGTCATGTAATGCAAAAAGACCCAGGATCATGCATAATATCATGATGTTCTTCTTGTTTAACAATTTTCATCTTGCTCTTTTTTCAGTTGGACGCAGACGACGCCTCTGTCAATTTAGAAGAAGATGATGGTCATGATGTTTACCATGAAGTTCAAATGCCTGTTTAAGTTCTCTATAGCTATCTCAAAATCTATATGTAACACTGCCAATAGAGTTTTAAAAAAAAATGCATTTTGCTAAAAGTTAATATTCAAAGCCAGTGAACAACAAAGTATTATGAAGCTATGAATTTTGAATCAATGCAAACTAGTAAGTTTCTGAAGGTTTTTTAATATATATTTTTATAATGTGCTATGTGCTCACAGCACTATCTTTCCAACCTTATTCAGAAAAAAGACAAAAAAAAGTATTTTTACATTATAAAACATATTTTTTTCTGTGTATTTTAACATAGAGAACCCTTTTGATTAAGGTAATAACGCTCCTTCTTGTCTTACATTTTCAGCTTATTTCTTTTTGTGCTCACCCCTAGCTTTTTTATACTATCTGCTTTGCTTTAAAAAAAAAAAAAAAAAAGGAAAAGAAAAAAACTGTAAATATTCATTTAATATAATATATTTAGATAGAAATAAATAATATATTTTACAGTCCACGTTTGAAATACCTGTTTATATATTTGTATCTGATTTATTAAATTAAAATTTTTAATCAGAAACGTCTCATAGGAAAAAGTGCCATTTTCTTCTTAAATTGGTCAATCAAGTCATAGTCTGATTGCACAATCTAGTAATTTTATGTTTAAATAGTCAAAAACTAAAATATCTAAAGTCCAATTGAACTCTCTGTTTAATTAATTGTTATTTTCCAGGTACATTGGAACAAAAGGTATGCAAAGTCATACACTTGGTTTTATTTAGAAAGCAGCCACATCCTAAGTAGAAAAGCCTGTCCACTGACAGAATGCTGCACAAAAGGACCCTCAGCCTTAGTGTGGGAGCAGCGGTCTCTCTGCAGAGGTCTGACATGCCCCCTATTGCAAAGCTTACATTCCATGCTGAAGGCACATGGCAGACCTCTGTAGAGAGACCACTGCTTCCACACAAAGATTAACTCATCTTCTCTGCAGCGTGCTGGCAGGAGATAGGCTTTTCTACTCAAGCTGTGGCTGCTTTCTAAAAAAACTAAATTGCAATACCTAGCACACCCTTTTGTTTTTATGTACCCGGAATGCATTCAGCAGATTTAAACTGAAAGTTGAATTGAAATTTAAAGGGTAATTTCACTTTTCAATGAGAAATTTAAAGGTTAATTATCTCCAAATGTCTTGGCCACCCCTCCAGACCCCGTTGTACATAGTGACCATGATGGCCCATGCTAATGGTGTAGTGGTCTGTACATCTTATACTGCAATTCACAGCCCTGGAGTGAGTATCCATCATAATGTTTGTGATGGAAGTACTCATTGGTGACCATATTACACCTGACGCTTCTTTTTCTGGTAAGGTGTCACTGGGAAAAAAAAAAGTGCTTTTCATTGGTCAGCATGGTCACATGCTCATGCTCACCAGTAAGCACCTGGCATTATAAGAGTTATGAAGGGTATACCTTCTGGGGCTGAATATTGCAGTGTATGGACCACTACATCTGCAGCATAGGGCATCACGACCACTATGCGCAGCGGAGTCCAGGTGGGTGGACAGGATATTAGTATATTTAGAGTTAGTTCACCTTTTCATTTTTCATGACTTGGTGAACCTACCCTTTAAGTAAAAAGTGAAAGAAAATTACATTACAACTTGGGATCATAAATTATGTGTCCGTCTTTGCAATCTACTTTGACATAAAGATTTTTCCAATTTTACTAATCACTGTTTCATACATCCTCATTCAGTTTTAATAAATAAATTAGATCTTCACCCACACCTTTAGACTTTATTAAAAAATCGAAACTGAATAGATTGTGCAATCAGATTGCATTGCGTTTGATAAGGTGAATCTCTGCTATAGACAAGTTCTTTTGACGTTTTAACATCATGAAATATTAAAAGTCTTCAAAGAATGTTATATTTAAATAAATATAATTTTTTTGTAATATTTGATTTTACTTTATTTTTGAGAAAAATGTTTAAGGCAATGTGATGCTTTGCTAATCTGAATGTTTTAAAAAAAACAATTATTGAGTATTTTATACAAAGAATAAAAGTCCTTTTAAAAATGTGTTTAATGTTCTCTGTATGGAGCAAAATGTCAAACAACACAATTATTGTACTTTTTGTGTGTGTGTGTGTGGGGGGGGGGGGGGGGGGGCAACATCTGATACCGACCACGCAAAATCAGTTTGAATTTTGCTCATATTTGAAAGTATTTTTCTCTGGATTTGCCAAGTACGAAATTTACAATTAGACATTGGATCAAAAATATGGTTGTTTCCAAAAAAAATTCTACTCTGGTTAACTGTTTGGTTTGCATTCTGTGAAATTACCATCTTGAATTTTTTTTTTTATGTATTTATTAATTAATTATTATACCGCATAGGCTACAACCCCATTGAAATGTTAAAACAATCCCAACCTATGCAACCGCTTCTTTTTCAGTTTGACCAAGAAAATCAGTTAAAGTGATAATAAAGGTTCAGCTTTAAATAACAAACATGTCATACTTACCTGCTCTGTGGAAAGGTTTTGCACAGAGCAGCCCCGATCCTCCTCTTCTCCTGGCTTCTCCACCCTGCTGAGTGTCCCCAGGGCAAGCTGCTTGCTCTGGGGGCACTCGTGCGTGCTCGCCGCAGAGCCACATCTGTGTCTCCATAAGACACACAGAATGTGTCTCCATAAGATACACCGAGCGCGTCTCAGCCCCACCCCCAGCTCCCTCCTCACTGGCTGTGATTGACAGAAGCGGAGGCGAATGGCTCCCACTGCGGTGTCTCAGCCAATGAGGAGGGAGAGACCTGGGAGAGACACTGCTTTTGTGTACATTTCTGGATTTGGATTGGGCTCAGGTTAGTATTGGGGGGCTGAGGGGGAGCTTCAGCCTTCACAACTGTGATAGACTCACCCGGAACAGAGGCTTTTGGAGGAGACTGAATGCTAGCTTCTTGCCTACCAACTATGGGCCCTGGAATTTAAGGGAGCTACAAGCATTTAGGAAGATGTCCTGTTATTTAATGCAAAGGGACATTATTAAAAAGTCCATGAGGGTATCTGCCAGTGTGGGACTCATAGCAGATGCTGATGTCATCAGCAAGCCATCTGTCTGGGGCCCCCTGCCATAAGGTGTATATTGTAAGTAGGTCTGCTATTGTCTGAAGGAGTTCTGTGTTTATACTTCTGATAATGTGTATTGTGTCTTCTGAGCTGGAAGACGGCAAGTCAGACCTGAAAGGTCAGACCTCTGAGTCACCTAGGCTGGTTAAATGACCAGTTAATTAGCTCATGTTAATTTGTGTTTCTGATTACAGTTTGTATTGTTAGGGTAATATGATCGGGGGGGAAACTCCTTCTCAAGTGTATAAAAGCCTGTATTCTTGTTCAAATAAAAAGTTCCAGCTTTGCAGCCAAACAAATGCTGCTGGATATGTTGACCAAGGCAAAGGCACAGAGGAGCTCATCCAAGGAGTTTATATAACCAGCAGCTCTAGCTGATGAGCAGGAAATGAAGACCAGGTGAGTCACTGTGGAAGTAAGAGCCTTTGGCAATTAACCGTCAGCTGAGCACAGAGCTTTGAGAAGGAAGGGCTGAGCCCAGACCTGACAATCACACAGAGAGGGGAGCTTCTTCTGTGACACAGCTTGGATCTGAAACACTGGTCCTGCCTTCTGGACTGGCTCCTATGATAGGCAGCACACTGGTCAAATCCTGGGAAATTGAAGTAGTGTGACATCTATCATAGGAGTCAGTTCAGAAGACGGGACTTTGACAGCGGCCAGCGTTTCAGATCCAAGCTGTGTCATTGAGGGAGATCCTCTCTCTGTGAGATTTGTCTGGCTCTCCTCCTAATTCCTCCATGTGATCCCCGTGCAGTGATAGGCTGCATTGATGGGCACTGATAGGCTGCATTTATGGGCACTGTTGAGGCTGCATTGATGGGCACTGATAGGCTGCATTTATGGGCACTGTTGAGGCTGCATTGATGGGCACTGATAAGGCTGCATTGATTGGCACTGATGAGGCGGCACTGATAGGCTGCATTGATGGGCACCGATGAGGCTGCACTGATGGGCACTAATGAGGATGTGTTGATGGGCACTGATAGGATGTATTGATGAGCACTGATGGGCTGCATTGATGGGCACTGATAAGGCTGCACTGATGGGCACAGATAGGCTGCGCTGATGGGCACTAATAAGGCACTAAAGAGGCTGCACTGATGGGCACTGATGAGGCTGCATTGATGGGTTTTGATAGGCTGCATTGATGGGAACTGATCAGGCTGCATTGATGGGCACTGATGAGGCTGCACTGATGAGGCTGCATTGATGGGTACTGTTAAGGCTGCACTGATAGACAATGTTAAGGCTGCACTGGTAGGCACTGATGGGCACTAATAAGCTGCACTGATCAGGCTGCACTGATTGGCACTGATATGCTGCACTGATGGGCACTGATAGGCTGCATTGATGAGCATTGATGAGTTTGCACTGATGGACACTAATAAAGTTGTTGTTAATATTTATTTTTGTAACTTAATTCTGCATAAAACATTTCTCCCGCTGTGATTGGACACAGTGAGAGCCAATCAGCGGGTCCAGGAGCCGCGATGGCCACCAGCCACCAGCAATCATTCACTGGAGATGCAGAACGGCGGTCTGCTTATGTAAACAAACAAATATATATGTGGCATTGGTACTGAAACAGATCCTATAGTACTGAAGTCCAAGTGGCCAGTGGGCTGCTATGCAGCCTAAAAATAGTCTATTGATTCAGGGCCAGCCTTAGCAGGGAAGCAGAAGCGGTCTCCAAGATATGCAAGAAAAAACAAATGCAGGCGCCTCTGAGGTAGACTGTAAAGTGTGTATCAATAAAAAATACATAGTAACTTACATCTAGCAGTTCTAAAGGGGATGACCTCACAGGCTTGATCGCGATATGTTTCTGGGCTGGCGCACCCTGGTGGTGGGAGCAATACACGCTCCTTTTTCATGCTAGCCACCCGGGTGCGCCAGCCCAGAAACATGTCGCGATCAAGCCTGTGAGGTCATCCCCATTAGCACTGCGATCCAGGAAGCGTTCCAAGCCTTTCTCCAGCTCTCCACCATCATAACATCTTCCTACCGAACAGGAGAGCCCACAGAGTGGCTGAGACAGCTGAGACAGCATACCTTCTACTGGCCAGTGTAATGGATGCCCCACAGAGCGTTTACCCACAGATGTATTCTTCCTTGTTTACCTAGATGTAAGTTACTATGTGTTTTTATTAATACACACTTTACAGTCTAACTCAGAGCTGCCTGCATTCGTTTTTTCTTGCCTATGTAAACAAGGCAGACCGTCGTTCTGTCAGAGAGGAAGAGAGAGATCTTGTGTTCCTGCTAATCAGTCCTCCACACAGTTAGAAAGCATTCCCTAGGAGCAACTTAACCCTTTGATCACCCCTAATGTTAACTCCTTCCCTGCTAGTGTCATTAGTCCCAGGACAGTGCATATATTTAGCACTGATTACTGTATTGGTGTCACTGGCCCCAAAAAGTGTCACTTTGTGTCAGATTTGTCTGCTGTAATGTCGCAGTCCCGCTAAAAATTGCTGATCGCCGCCATTACTAGTAAAAACCATTTAAAGTCCATAAATCTATCCTATAGTTTGTAGGCGCTATAACTTTTGCGCAAACCAATCAATATACGCTTTTTGGGATTTTTTTTTACCAAAAATATGTAGCAGAATACAAATTGGCCTAAACTGATGAAGAAATTAGATTTAAAAAAAAAAATGTAACCGCAGAGATGATCAAATACCACCAAAAGAAAGCTTTATTTGTGGGGGATAAAAGACCAATTTTTTTTGGTACAGCATCGCATGACCACGCATATGTCAGTTAAAACAATCCAGTGCCGTATCGGCAAAAAATGGCCTGTTCATGAAGAGGGGTAAATCTTCGGGACCTGAAGTGATTAATAGCTCTGGATGAATTCGTGATGAAATGCTGTGCTTGTCCTCTAGATGGCAGTGCACAAACACAATGCCAGATGTGGCCTGCAGTCAGACGCAAACTGCAATGTTACATGGCACTGTGAAACTGGAGTATATAAGAACCCTCTCACACAGGCTGTCTGATCAGGTCTGTCTGTCAGTTTTTCAGGTGGACCTGATCAGACTTTGCACTCTCTCCTATGGACTGGACTCCCCTGACATCCGCCGCTATTCGATCTTGTCTACAAAATCCAGATGGATGGTGGTCCTATTTTCCATCCATCTGGCGGTCCGTTTCCACCCGATTTCCCCATAGAGAAGAGTGGGACTCTGTCCATCTCTGCTCTACACAGTGATCAAAGACGGACCTGTCATCTACCGGATCAGCTGAGCCAAACGGAGGCGCCAAACGGAGGCGCCTGTGTTAAAGGGGCCTTAAAGCGCGCAGTTACCCATAGCAACCAATCACATTCCTAGTGTTTTTTTACACCTTAAGTAAACCTAAATCACTGCAAACGGTAACTTCCATTTCTGCCCTGTTCTATCTGCCCCTAGTATGCAAAAACCAAGTACATCAGTGAATGTACAGACAACGTAATACATTTTTACATGCTTCAGGTTCTTTCTGAATTGTCAAAGGAGGTTTCATCTTGGCACCAGGCACTGAATAAAGTGTGTACTTTCCATATGTCCTATGTCTCTAAGGGCTTATGTAGTAGGGTGACCAGACACCCCCGGTTTCTGTGGACAGTCCCCGATTTGAGCAGACTGTCCCCAGAGGTCTGTCCCCGGTTTTGTCCCCGGATTGCAGGACCGACCCTGGGCGGGTACACCGTGAGCTAAAGCTGGTTGCCCTGGACCTGCCCTACCATGGGACTGTCTCAGAGGAGGGTGAGCGCCACTGGATAATACAGAGTGGCGATCTACCGCTTACCTAGCTGTCAGATGAAGACCCATCTCTTGGGCCAGCTCCTATGATAGGCAGCACACTGGGGACGTCAATCACAGGAGGCTGGAATTTGTCTGAGGACAGCGGAGACGCGGGGTAAACAGGAGATTCCCGCTCTGTTTAATCCGGCTCCTCTCCTCGCTGATCACAGGTAAGGCAGAGCTGCTAGGCACTGAACAGGCTGGGTACTAAACAGGCTGGGCACTGAACAGGCTGGGTACTAAACAGGCTGGGCACTGAATAGGCAGAGCTTCTGGGCACTGAACAGGCTGGGCACTGAACAGGCTGGGCTGCTGGGCACTGAACAGGCTGGGTTGGTGGGCACTGAGAAAGCTGAGCACTGAACAGGCTGGTTTGCTGGGCACTGAACAGGCTGAGCACTGAACAGGCCGGTCTGCTAGGCACTGAACAGGCTGGGCTGCTGGGCACTAAACAGGCTGGTCTGTCATGCTAAAGCATGCAGGTCAGGTGTATGCTTTGGCCAATCATCATACAGCAATGCACTGCGGTTTTGCAGTGCATTATGGGGCGCTCGCATTTGCCGCAAACATCCTATAAAATTTGCTGTTCGGCGAACGGGCGAACACCCGATGTTCGAGTCGAACTCGAAGCTCATCCCTACTCAATACATGTCCTAGCAGGAGGGTACCTCATTGGGTAACCTAATTCAACTGTCAGTCAAGACTGTTCAATGCATGTCCTACCATGTGCATATCTTAATGGTCTTTTTCTATGCAGCTGTCAATTCAAGACAGTGCATTGTATGTCCTAACAAGCAGACAACTGTATGGCTATTGACATGCAACTGTCAAATGGCAATCGACATTTTGGGTTCAGAGCTTCTTTTATTGTGCAAACCATCAGAAAAGGTACAACATATTCACTTTGAAGCATTTTATCAGGATGGCCTAATCATGAGCATTATGAATAATAATCCATTCTGGTGAAATGCCTCATTCATAAGTGATCAACATCTTTGTGGAATTTTATGTACCCCAGAGGCAAGTCTACAGATCAGCACCAGAATGGATATGGAGGTGGGCTGTTCTCCTTAGGGGCAGTAAGTGTTTTTATACATCCATCAAGATGGTGTAATATATTTCCTACCAGTCATGTACATGTCAATTAACAAAAAAGAAAAAGAAGTGGAAAAATGGACTTTGTAGGCACCAATCATAAAATTAAATATAAATATTTTATTATACAAATAGTACATGAAACCAAAAACACAGACATGTTAAAACATTGCAATAAATTGCAGAGCAATAGCTAATACTCTCTCAAACATGGGTCATAGACTCCAGAGGGGTCTACCCTTAAAAAAGGGGGGACATGGCCCTCTGTTCAACATAAAAGACATCAAACTAACACAGCTCTACATGTTTCGCAATTAAATGCTTCTTCAGGAGCCCGTTTGAGTCGCCTGTAGTAGGAAAAAAGAGAGAGAAGACAGACAAACAAAAAATGCATACAATTAATATTCACTTTAAACCTTATTGGTAGTGTGTCTCAATCAGTATCCATGAGCACCATGCAGAAACCAGCAAGTGGACCTGGAAGCCGACATGCATAAGGTGACAAACACTCACATGCGGGGACGTGTCTGGTAATGAAACCGTAAAAGATGTAGAAACCGGGAAGTCGGCAAAATGATAATCCCGGCCACCAAAAAAGAGTTATATAGAGCCATACCAAGCTTAAAAGGTGGTAAAATTATAGAAAACACTCCATGTGTGGGGGGAAAAAAGAAAGGGGGGGGGAGGAAGCCAAAAAGGAGAGGCGAAAAAAGAAAGAAAAAAAGGGGGGGGTGAAAAAGAGAGGGGGGGGAGGGGAAAGGAAAAAATAAAAAAGTAAAAAAGACAATGGACAGAATTGAGGTATTAATGATAATACACAGGCAGGTGCAATTAAGCCTACCTCAGGAAGAAAGTGAAATAATGCCTGTAGGTAGCTGGGAAATGTATATTGCAATCATAGGCTTCTAGATGGCAAGGCTGAACTTGATGAACAACAGCGCTGATTCTAAAAAGTATATACACATATATAGTAATTCAGAGCTGGATATATATGTATGTATATATAAAAAAAAACATATATATATAGAAAAGGGGTAATGATAGGAAACTATTCCAAGAGATGACTGACTGTCAAAGCATTCAGGTGATATTAATAAAACCATATATATGTATATAAAGAGTCTCACCTTGTTAGAGGCAATGCAAGCCGAATAGATCTTGTGACACAGATCACAAGCTGTTCCCTTACAAACCAACCAGCAAGAGAAAAGCGACAGGCAAGGCTGTACTGGGGTTTTATATGTAACAATACAAGCAGTTTGGCAAAAGCCAAATGAAAGCCATCTACAATAGAAGAGAAATAACTAAATATAGCCAATCAACCACAATACATGGAGTGTCATCGCCGATGTAAGGTATGCCGTAACTAAAGGTAAAGCCATAGGAGGATCTTACCAGACAAGATACAGTGGTATAGGTGATGCCCAGAGACCGGAGCACCATATGAAAGAAATGGCGCGGTAATACACTAGACTGCTAGCCTTAAATACACGCCCCAATCAGGTGTGCATCTTGTGCAGCACCTGAATCAGCCGGGCAGGACTGCGCGCGCACCCACAGCGGGCCGTGCTTGCGCAGTACAGAGAAGGCGACTGCCATAGACACGGACGTGTAGGGGGAGCGCAGTCCAAAAGGTAGCAGGGCTGAGAGGTCCCTCTAGTGGCTCCTCCACAGTAACAGCGCTGAATGGCGCTGTATAAGGCAGATGGAAAAAAAAGCCTCGAGATGGTAAAACACACAGCGGGGAGGCCACAAACACACACATAGGGGGAGAAACACAGGCCTGAACCAAGAGCCGCGAAAACCATCTCCCATAAGGGGCGGAATGTGGCTACCCGGCCGCACATGTGGTTGGGTACACCAGCAAGTCGGCAGGGTCCAGAGGCTGGCAACAACCGGGTCTTCACTGCAAGCCCGAGACTCAGGGCCAGTCAATACAGATACACAATAGTACATATGAAAAGAGAATATATTATTTCTTCTTTCATTATAAAATAAAAAAGGAAAAAAAAACAACGGTAAATATCTAAACCAAACTACAAACACTTTGCAATATACAGTGTGACTTAAATTGGAATTTCCTGACATCGCAGGACAGTATGAACGAAGAGAACATCTGGACAGCAGAAATTACATCAAAGTATGCTCGATAGGACCTACATAGCAGGGACTACATAAGAAGGGGAAGGGACAAGTGGATCACCAACATAAAGAGAAGCAAAGTGGACTGCTAGTGTATACTGATAGTATATACTTGATTCGATAAATCAAAGTTTTTTCTTTTTCAAAACAGAAAGGGGTCATTATTAAAGGAATGATTTGTAAGATTGTACTTCATTAAAACCTGGCCAGCGTGTGGCATTCAAACGTTCAATCCACTTTGCCTCTTGTTGGAGTATCCTCTTATCCCAGTCACCACCTCTTGGGTCCCGTGGGATCACTGCCAAAACAGTGAAAGTCACAACAGAAGTATCAAATCTATGACAGAGATCAAGATGCCTGCTAATGGGGCTAAGCATCCTCCCATTGGCTGAGTAATAGATGTGATCGCGTATTCTTTGCCAGAGTTGGCGGATGGTCTTGCCAATATAAAAGACCCCACATTTGCAAGTCATCAGATAAATCACCCCCTGAGTGCTGCAGTCAGCCCAAAAATGTGGGTAAAACATCTCGCCATTAGGTAGTTTAAATCGACGACTAGTGGAGACCCAAGGACAAAAAGAGCAGTGACCACAGGTATATATGCCCACTTGGTTGGTAGTGTGATCCTGCAGGGGGACAAAATGGCTTTTGGTCAGCTTGTCACGTAAGGAAGATGCTCTTTTAAACACAATCTCTGGGTGATCACTGACGTATTTGCTCAAAATAGGATCCTCATAAAGGATATGCCAGTGTTGCTGCAATACATTACGCAGTTGATATTGTTGGTAGGAGTAGTGTGTGATAAATTTTACCGTAGAGTGCTCTTCTAACTTGGTTTTATTCTTATAAAGCAGTGTATTTCTAGGTTGGTCACAGGCTTTATTGAAAGCTTTACGAAGAAGTGACTTGGAATATCCACGTTGGAGAAGTCGTTCCCTAAGTAAAACCGCATGGTGTCTGAAGTCACTGTCACAAGTACAGTTCCTTCTGAGCCGGATATATTGTGCGTAGGGAATACTCCGCACCAGTGTAGAGGGATGAGCACTGGAAGCGTGCAGGATCGTATTGCCCGCCGTTTCCTTACGGTAGAGTGTAGTGGCCAAGCAGTCGTTCTTTATATATTAAAAGGTCAAGAAAAGAGATTTTGTGTATATCACTATTGACTGTGAACTTCAAATTGTAGGTGTTACTGTTCAGGTGGTTAACAAAAAAATATAATGCTTGCTGAGAGTCAACCCAAATAATAAAGATATCGTCGATATATCTTAACCACATCAACACCTGATTGGTGTAATTACTAAGCTGTTCATTTGAAAAGATGTCACGTTCCCACCCCCCCAGGTACAGATTGGCGTAGGCCGGGGCACAACATGTGCCCATGGCCACGCCCTGTACCTGGAGGTAGTGGGAACCGTTAAAAGTGAAACAATTGTGTGTCAAAATAAAAACTCCAAACCGAACCTAGTCGCACCAGCGGCACAACGGTTCACATCACTGGCATCCCACGCACCGATTCGTAGCGGTTCGTACCATACCCCACGATTCGTTATTTATATCATTGTTCTGACCGATTCGGATCGTGTCAGTAGCTACACGCATCAAACTCCTAACTGAACCCAGTGGCACCAGCGACACAACGGTTCGCATCACTCACATCCCACGCACCGATTCGTAACGGTTCGTACCATACCCTACGATTCACTGTTTACATCGTTGTTCTGACCGATTTGGAACGTATCAGCAGCTACATGCGTCACACTCCAAACCAAACTTAGTCGCATTGGCGGCACAACGGTTCGCATCACGAGTATTCCACACTCAACTCGTTACACTCCCTATCATAAATCTACGATTCGTTACGTATGCCATTTTTCACAGTTCGTTCCTACACACTATTTCCGCCATCCAGGCCATCATTAAGATAGGCACCGGCGCTTGGCTATCCAAAGCGGATATCGCAGATGCCTTCAGGCTCCTGCTTATCGAACCATCCCTCTGGTGGTGGAATTGCATGAAGTGGAGGGGTTCTTACTATTTTGCCACCAAGCTGACCTTTGGCTCTAAAAGCATCCCGTGGCTTTTTGAAGTTTTCGCCAAGTCCCTCACTTGGATCCTATCACACCAGGCCCAGTGCCACAAGGTTATCCATTGTCTCGACGACTTTCTGTTCACAAAGTGGAAGGCCCGGCACATTCCATCACCTTCTTGGGCATCGTCCTGGACATGCAGGTTATGCAGGCTAGCCTGCCTGTTGACCATCTAGCCTGTGTTAGGTCGGTCATTCGCAATTTTACCCGGTCACAGGGCTGTACTAAAGGACAGCTGCAGTCCTTGGTAGGCATGCTCAATTTTGCAATGAGGATTATTCTGCAGGGGCCATCGTTCATGTCACGGCTCTTGGTCTTTCTCGCCCGAGTACAGGCCCCCGACCAAGTCCTCAGACTAGACCCAGCAACCATAGCAGACTTAACTATGTGAGACGAGTTCCTCACCAACTGGAACGGCATATCCATGTTCATTCTCTCAGTATCAGCCCAGTTGCCACAAGTAGTCACAGACGCTGCAGCCTCCACTGGCTTTGCTGCTGTTTTTGGCCACCACTGGTTCGCCGGTCCCTGGCCTCCAGAAATCTGCTTGATTCCTGGTTTCGCTCGATCCTCATCTTTGTTCGAACTGTACCCCATCGTGGCAGCAGCCCAAGTCTGGGGCCACACGTGGACCGGTCAGACAGTACTCTTCACCACAGAGAACCAGGCTAAGGCCAACATAATTAATAAGGGTAGATCCAAGTCACTCCCCTTCATGTCCTTCCTGTACAGGCTGGTGCAATTATCATTACATCACCAATTTAATATTTACTGTGAGCATATCCCTGGCAATTGCAATGCCGCAGCAGATGCGCTATCTCGCTTCAATTTTGTCTCATTCTTCCAGCAGGTATCCGGAGCCGACCTATCATCCACTCCTATCCCACCTTGGTCTCAACTAACAATTGACTGTAGCCACATCTTGCCAATGCAACACAGCTCATCAACTGCCGCTTGTCCCGGAACCACAGCAGACGTTGTCACTCACATCCTAGCCTTCATATCTTATTGCCATACACAGCTGGCTCTCGCTCATAACACTATCAGGCTGTACCTAGTCGGTATTCAGCATTTCCTGTCCTTACAGAATCTCGGACAACCATCTGTGTTCACAGCCCATACAGTGAAAGCCCTGCTGCGCGGAATTCAGAAGCAGCAGCCCGCTACCAATGGCAAACGCTTACCCATCACAAGCGCTATCTTCAGGGGCCCCTTTGGGCTCTTGCACAGCCTGGTCATCCAGGTGGCCATCTACCTGGCTTTCCGCGGCTTCCTACGACCTAGCAAGTTCACCTCTGGTAGCATCAGTGGTCAGGTACGGGGGAAAGAGCATGTTCTGACGTCACCCGCTCCGCTGTCATCCTGGACCTCCATACCTAAGGTGTCTGCTCCTATTTGCGCTGTTTCTTTGAAGCCCATGTGAGTAGCCATTTGTTTGTTAAATAAAGCTGTTTTAAAAGTAAATAATCAGTGTGCACTTAAAATTCTGATTCTCTCTTAATATTATATCCCTGGGACATCGAACGGTGGATCTGGATCCTGTTTGGAGATTATACCCATATGGGACATGCGTTGTTGACCATCTGTTAGCTCAGTGTCCACTCTTAGAGGTGAGGGAAGCGAGTGTGCTGGAGATGGAGGGAAAGCCACCCATGCATTGAAATTTCTCACTGGGACTCTTTGCTTGCTGGGACTGTTAGTCCACCTTCTGCTTTCATTTTTATTTGGATTTATATGGGCTTTTTATTATATATGAAATATTTTAATGAGCCCTAATTTTGCGCTGCACTCCTTTGTATAATATCGACTGTACAGACACCTGCTGACTCACTTGCCAAACCATTATGTCCTTCACCTTACGGTCTCCAAAACACAACAAACCAGACCCGGAATAGATATCAACTTCTTCAGGACCAGCAACGCCTGGTGCCCAGTACCCATCCTTGACCGTCTGCTCTCTCACCTACCCAGCCAGCCAGCCAGTCTCCAGCCCGTTACTGCCTTTTCCGGTCAACCCCCTGACTGGCAGTCAGTTTATCAAACATGTTAGGGTCCTACTGCTCAACTTAGGCCTAGACCCCAGGCGGTATTCTGGACATTCCTTCCGGATCGGCGCAGCCTCAGCCGCATCTCAGCACGGAGTACCAGACCATGTGATCAAGAAGCTAGGCAGATGGAAGTCCGCCTGCTTCACCAGATATATTCCAAACCCTCAAGTGGAGATGGTCCTAGCCTTCTCCAAGCTTGCTCAATGAGCTTAGATCCAATAAAGATATATCCTCTACCTGCTTATTTTTGGCCTCTTTTCTTGGCTTACCTACCAGACGACCAAAAGCCACACCTCAGGTCTATTTATGTTGTAAGTCTTGTCGCGTGTTTATGTGATCCACATCTGTCTCGGTCTTAGGGCCACGACCATAAATTAGAAAACCAGTATGGTGACCTGAATTTATGGGAGAAGCTCGGTGGGTATTTAAGCTGGCTGCTCGCCCTTGCTCCCTGCTGGTTCCAGGGTGCGATACCCTCCTTCCCACTCCCCTTTTTTACAACATTTCTCAGCACACTTTCCTCCACAATTATTCATTACTTATCTTAGGTATGGCCCCTTTTCTTGGCTTACCTACCAGACGACCAAAAGCCACACCTCAGATCTATTTATGTTGTACGCCTTGTCGCGTGTTTATGTGATCCACATCTGTCTCGGTCTTAGGGCCACAACCATAAATATATATATATATATATATATATATATATATATATACACACACACACTTACATACACTGTATATATACACACACACAAATATTTTGCCTTAAACTGAATGTGTTGTTTTACAAGGTGAGGGTTTATAATCATTTTAAGGCTGATCAATGCCTGTCCTAGCACTCATGTACACGGCTGCTGTTAGAAACCACAGGCACCACACAAACAATGCTTCAGTTATGAATGAATACAGTGCATGATCAGTACCGATCACTCACTGTGTTCATTCAGGAAAGGAAGGGGCTGGAAAATCTAACATATTTACTGAGCGTTTCCCCCACTTTTCAATCTTGAAGAATCCTAATGTGTGCTTGCAGCTGGCGATGGGGAGAGGAGGGAAGGGGGCAGCACTGCAGGCAGGGCCGCTGATAAGGCAGTACAGCCAGCCCTCCTGGGCCCTATCAGTTTAAAAGGGGGCCTGGGCACCTGCTGAGCAGGAGGGCCAGCTGTACTGTCTTATTGCAGACATCAATCCTCTTCTGCCTCCCCCTGCAGCGCTGCCAGCTTCTCCTCCTCTTTCTCCCTCCGGCTGCACTGCAGGGGGATTGGTCCAAGCACATGTGCCACTTCCATCTGTTATCTGGGCCCCCGTGTGCTCCTTTCCCCTGCAGAGCTGCCAGCTTCCCCACTCTTGTGCTGGCAGCTGCTTATGGCACACAGGGAGATGTTTCAGAATGGGGAAAGGGGCCAGTAAATATGTAATTTACTGGCCCCTTCCTTTCCTGAATGAACACAATGAGCAATCGGTACCAATCACTCACTGTGTTCATTCATCACTGAAGCATAGTAAACTGTTATTACTATGCTTCCATTTGTGAATGAACAAGAAGCCTCAGAGTGTTTCCTATTCATTCATCTGTGCAGTGGGGGGGGGGGCTCGGCGGCAGGGTGAAAATGTATGGTGCACAGGGAGGGTAATCAGTGTGGGGTGGGGGGCAATTTCTGGAACCAATCCCTTGTATGGCTCTCTCTGCAGCAACTGAAAGCCAACAAAGTTACATAGTTGGTAAGGTTGAATAAAGACAATAGTCCATCAAGTTCAACCTGTGTAGGTGTACGTGTGTCAGTGTCTATAATTATTTCCCATATCCCTGTATGTTGTGTTCTTTAAGATGCACATCCAAGAGTCTCTCAAAAGTATCCATACTCCCCACAGTCACCACCAATCGTGGAAGAGAGTTCAACATCCTTATTGCCCTGACAGTGAAAAAACCACCTGCGCAGTTTAAGGTTAAATCTCTTCTCTAATTTCATTGTGTGGCCCTGTGTCCTCTTACACTCCCCGAGACTGAATAGTTTTTTTTCCTATGCTGGGATCACCATTGAGGTATTTGTAAATCACTACCATGTCCCCTCTCAAGCGTCACGTCTCTAGCAAGAATACATTTTGTGCTTGTGGTTGTTCCTCGTAATTGAGGTCAGGGATCCGTGAGCAGTCCTTGCAGTGTCCGCGGCTGACTTTTTTTTTTTAATAATAACTGACTTTGACTCACTGCTCTGCTCTCTCCTCCTGTATGTGTCTGTGTACTGTGTAGATCCAGCTGGGACATGGTGCTGGCCCCCGCCCACTCTAGTGGAGTCCTGACTCCTGCTGCAAAGTGATCTATGAGGTAGGGACTGGGATTCTGTGCAGTGGCCACCCAGGCAGCACACACGGGTCGCGGGAGAATCTGGGAACAGAACAGAAGGAAGGCAGCTCAAGCCCAAGAAGCCGAGCGACTGTCTGAGTCTGACTCTGAGTGGAGCAGAGTAAGTTTATGTACAGTTTGGACTCCAGGATCCGGAGTGTGTTGTTCTGACTTCTGAAGTTCTGGGGGAGCAGGCCAGGACAGTCACAGGAGGGAGGGACTGGGACTCTGGTAGGCAGCACTGGTGGGCATTAATGGGCTGCACTGGTGGGAACTGATGAGACTGCACTTACGGGCACTGATGACCTGCACTGGTGGGCATAGATGAGACTGCACCTATGGGCACTAGGGATGAGCCGAACACCCCCCGGTTCGGTTCGAACCTGCGAACGGACCGAAAGTTCGCGTGAACTTTAGAACCCTGTTAAAGTCTATGGGACTCGAACGTTCAAAATCAAAAGTGCTAATTTTAAAGGCTAATATGCAAGTTATTGTCCTAAAAAGGGTTTGGGGACCTGGGTCCTGCCCCAGGGGACATGTATCAATGCAAAAAAAAGTTTTAAAAACGGCCGTTTTTCGGGAGCAGTGATTTTAATGATGCTTAAAGTGAAAAAAAAGAAAAATATTCCTTTAAATATCGTACCTGGGGGGGGGTGTCTATAGTATTCCTGTAAAGTGGTGCGTGTTTCCCGTGCTTAGAACAGTCCCTGCAGCAAAATGACATTTGTAAAGGAAAAAAAGTCATTTAAAACTGCTTGCGGCTTTAATGTAATGTCGGGTCCCGGCAATATGGATCAAAATCAGTGAGACAAACGGCATGGGTACCCCCCCCAGTCCATTACCAGGCCCTTTGGGTCTTGTATGGATATTAAGGGGAACCCCGCACCCAAATTAAAAAAAGGAAAGGGCGTGGGGCCCCCAGGCCCTGTATACTCTGAACAGCAGTATACAGGCGGTGCAAACAAGACAGGGACTGTAGGTTTGTTGTTAAGTAGAATGTGTTTGTCATTTTGAACTGGTACATTTTTAAAGTGTAGCTCCAGCCAAAAAATCTATTTTTAAGCTTTTTGGAAAACATAGGGAAGGGTTATCACCCCTGTAACATTTATTTTGCTGTCTGTGCACCTCTTCAGAAGATTTCACCTCACTTTCTGTCCCAATGACAAATGTTTTTTGAAAATTTGGGGGTTTTAGTGAAACAAGGATTGGTGATAAAGCATCAGTGGAGAGGAGACACGTTTTTCCCATATTAACTCTTACAGGAAAGAATTTCCCTTCCTAGGGGTAGATTTCATCTCACTTCCTGTTGTCTCCTTCTGTTTGCAAGTAGGAGTCGTTTGTAAGTTGGATGTTTGAAAGTAGGGGCCTGCCCTATATACTCTGCAGAAATTGGGGCCTTAGGTGCTGGTGTTGCCACAACACTGTAAGCCCTCACAGTTACTCTTAGTGGGCGCAGGAACGGCCCTGCTGTGAAATATAGATCAAGAATTGTAATTACATGCCATTGTTGAACAGTGGTATAAAAATTGGGCCTTTGGTGGTGGTGCTGGTGCCACAACACTGTAAGTCCTCACAGTTACTCTTAGTGGGCGCAGGAACGGCCCTGCTGTGAAATATTATATCAATAATTGTAATTACATGCACCTGTTGAACAGGAGCAGAAAAATTGGGCCTTTGGTGGTGGTGTTGCCACAACACTGTAAGCCCCCACAGTTACTCTTGGTGGGCACAGGAATGGGCCCTGCTGTGAAATATTAGATCAAGAATTGTAATTACATGTCCCTGGGGCATGTTTTCAGGGGCAGAAAAATTGGGCCTTAAGCACTGATGCCACAACACTGCAACCCCTCACAGATGCTATAGCTGGAGCACAGGAATAAGCCCTGCTGCAAAGTATAGGCCCCTGTTAAACAGGGGCAGAAAAATTGGACCTTAGCCACTGGTGGCGGTGCCCAGAACCAAAAATGTTCTTACAAGCTATCAGCATGAAAATTGAGGAGGAAGAGGATTGTCACTCAGCATAACAGGATAGTCACTCAGCATCAGCATAGGCAGTCTTGAAGGGATCTCACATTAAAAAAAAAAAATTATTCAGTTACATCAGCATCAAGTGCTTGGTAGCTGGTGATCCAAGATTGATTCATTTTTATGAAGGTCAGCCGATCGACCGATTTGGTGGACAGGCGCACCCTGTGATCGGTTACAAAGCCTCCAGCAGCACTGAATGTACATTCCGAAAGAACGCTGGATGCAGGACAGGCCAGTAGCTCAATTGCATACTGTGCAAGCTCTGGCCAGTGATCCATCCTCAAGACCCAGTAACCCAGAGGATTTTCGGTGGGAAAGGTTTCCAAGTTTGATCTTGCCCCTAGGTAATCCTGCACCATGTGAATCAGACGCTGGAGATGGTTGCTGGAACCGATCATACCTTAGGGCTGCGGACTAAAAAATTGTCTGAACGCATCTGTCAGAGGGCCACCTTCTCCACTGCTCCTTCTGTGACTAACCGAAGCCTCAGCAACACGTTGTCCAGGAAGACCAGGAAATTGTAACCTCCCAGGCTCTGGAAACGCGTCGCACAAACCTTTCTGCAAGGCCTCCCGAAGATGTTTCATCCTCTGCTCCCTCTGAGACGGCAAGATAAAGTCCACAACCTTACCCTTGTAACATGGATCAAGAAGGGTTGCCAGCCAGTAATGATCCCTCCCCTTGATACCACGAATGCGAGGATCCTTCCACAGGCTTTGCAGGATCCGGGAGGCCATGCAGCGTAGGTTTGCTGAGGCATTCGGTCCAGAGTCCTCTGGGTCACTAAGGACGACAAGATCCGCAGCGACCTCCTCCCAGCCACGTACAAGTCCATGGGTTTCTTCGTACTGTAATTGATCCCTTGAAGACTGCTGCTGATGCTGAGTGCCAGGCTCCACCTCCATGCTGAAACAATCCTCCTCCTCCTCTGTGATCGGCGGGCATGCAGGAACACTGTCTGGATAAAAGGGGCCTTGAGAGGTAAGGAAGTCCTCCTCTTCCTCCCACTGTTCTGCCTCAAGTGCCCTGTCCATTATTCCAAGCAGCGTGTGCTCCAACAGGTGGACAAGAGGGACAGTGTCACTGATGCATGCAGTCACTGCTCTCCATCCTTGTGGCCTCCTCAAATGGTGACAAGACAGTGCATGCATCACTGATCATAGCCCACTGGTGTGGGGAAAAAAAAACAAGCTCCCCTGACCCTGTCCTGGTGTCATAGTCGCATAGGTACTCATTGATGGCCCTCTGCTGCGTGTGCAGCCGCTGCAGCACGGCCAATGTTGAGTTCCACCTGGTGGCATGTAACAGATTAGGCGGTTCTTGGGCAGGTTAAATTCCTTTTGGAGTTCAGCCAGCTGAGTACTGGTATTATATGACCAGCGGAAATGCACCGGGAAGGGAAATTTGCCAGGTACAGTCTGACGTCAGTGTACCGATAGCAGATTGCCCGCAAGTACTTGGCTGTGACACTCCTAATTCTACACCTTCATTCCTCTCAGTGCAGGTTTCAGAGAGGGCTGAAGGTATAGTGGGGTTGGAGATCCCAGCTGATGAGGAGCATGGAGAGGTCCGCTTTGTTCTTTGGTGTGGGTCTTTTAGGTACGCTTGCCAACGAACTGCATGGCAGGTTGACATATGTCTGGTCAAGCATGTGGTGCCCAAGCGGCTGATGTTTTGGCCACGCGAGATACGCTTGAGACATATGTTGCAAATAGCAGCGATGCGATCTGATGCACTCGTCTCAAAAAAGGCCCACACCAAAGAACTTTTGGAATAACGCACAGAGACACCACGTGGAGTCAGTGACTTCCTCATAATCCCCTCCCTCCTCATCACTGGAGCAAAGCTGGCAGTATGCTGCAGCTGGGGGAACGTGACTGCCAGATTGCTGTCCTTCTTGGGCACCCCCTCTCTCTGGGCTCACGTTACTGCCTTCCTCTAGCTGGGTACCATCATCAGAGCCTTCAAAACGCTGGGCATCCTCCTGGAGCATGTACCCAACACTGTGGTCAAACAGTTTGGGGGACTCCTCAGGAGATTATGGTGGGGCTAGGGAAGGAGTGACTGATGCCTAGGGATGAGCTTCGAGTTCGAGTCGAACTCATGTTCTACTCGAACATTGGCTGTTCGCAAGTTCACCGAACAGCGAACAATTTGGGGTGTTCGCGGCAAATTCGAATGCCGCGGAACACCCTTTAAAAGTCTATGGGAGAAATCAAAAGTGCTAATTTTAAAGGCTTATATGCAAGTTATTGTCATAAAAAGTGTTTGGGGACCCGGGTCCTGCCCCAGGGGACATGGATCAATGCAAAAAAAAGTTTTAAAAACGGCCGTTTTTTCAGGAGCAGTGATTTTAATAATGCTTAAAGTCAAACAATAAAAGTGTAATATCCCTTTAAATTTCATACCTGGGGGGTGTCTATAGTATGCCTGTAAAGGGGCGCATGTTTCCCGTGTTTAGAACAGTCTGACAGCAAAATGACATTTTGAAGGAAAAAACACATTTAAAACTACCGCGGCTATTGCATTGCCGACAATACACATAGAAGTTCATTGATAAAAACGGCATGGGAATTCCCCACAGGGCAACCCCGAACCAAAATTAAAAAAAAAAAATGATGTGGGAGTCCCCCTAAATTCCATACAAGGCCCTTCAGGTCTGGTATGGATATTAAGGGGAACCCCAGCCAAAATTTAAAAAAAAAATTGACGTGGGGTTCCCCCTAAATTCCATACCAGACCCTTCAGGTCTGGTATGGATTTTAAGGGGAACCCCGCGCCAAAAAAAAAAAAAAAAAAAAACGGCGTGGGGTCCCCCTAAAAATCCATACCAGACCCTTATCCGAGCACGCAACCTGGCAGGCCGCAGGAAAAGAGGGGGGGACGAGAGTGCGCCCCCCCCCCCTCCTGAACCGTACCAGGCCACATGCCCTCAACATTGGGAGGGTGCTTTGGGGTAGCCCCCCAAAACACCTTGTCCCCATGTTGATGAGGACAAGGGCCTCATCCTCACAACCGTGGCCGGTGGTTGTGGGGGTCTGCGGGCGGGGGGCTTATCGGAATCTGGAAGCCCCCTTTAACAAGGGGACCCCCAGATCCCGGCCCCCCCCCTGTGTGAAATGGTAAGGGGGTACTTACCCCTACCATTTCACTAAAAAACTGTCAAAAATGTTAAAAATGACAAGAGACAGTTTTTGACAATTCCTTTATTTAAATGCTTCTTCTTTCTTCCTTCATCTTCTTGTTCTTCTGGTTCTTCTGGCTCTTCTGGTTCTTCCTCCGGCGTTCTCGTCCAGCATCTTCTCCGCGGCGTCTTCTATCTTCTTCTCCTCGGGCTGCTCCGCACCCATGGCATGAGGGGAGGCTCCCGCTCTTCTCTTCATCTTCTTCTCTTCTTCATCTTCTTCTTCATCTTCTTCTTCATCTTCTTCTTCTTCTTCTCTTCTTCATGTCTTCTCCGGGCCGCTCCGCAGCCATGCTGTGGCATGGAGGGAGGCTCCCGCTGTGTGACGGCGTCTCTTCGTCTGACGGTTCTTAAATAACGGGGGGCGGGGCCATCCGGTGACCCCGCCCCCCTCTGACGCACGGTGACTTGACGGGACTTCCCTGTGACGTCACGGGGAATGCCACAGGGAAGTCCCGTCATGTCACCGTGCGTCAGAGGGGGGCGGGGTCACCGGATGGCCCCGCCCCCCGTTATTTAAGAACCGTCAGACGAAGAGACGCCGTCATACAGCGGGAGCCTCCCTCCATGCCACAGCATGGTTGCGGAGCGGCCCGGAGAAGACATGAAGAAGAGAAGAAGAAGAAGAAGATGAAGAAGAAGATGAAGAAGAAGATGAAGAAGAGAAGAAGATGAAGAGAAGAGCGGGAGCCTCCCCTCATGCCATGGGTGCGGAGCGGCCCGAGGAGAAGAAGATAGAAGACGCCGCGGAGAAGATGCTGGACGAGAACGCCGGAGGAAGAACCAGAAGAGCCAGAAGAACCAGAAGAAGAAGAAGATGAAGGAAGAAAGAAGAAGCATTTAAATAAAGGAATTGTCAAAAACTGTCTCTTGTCATTTTTAACATTTTTGACAGTTTTTTAGTGAAATGGTAGGGGTAAGTACCCCCTTACCATTTCACACAGGGGGGGGGCCGGGATCTGGGGGTCCCCTTGTTAAAGGGGGCTTCCAGATTCCGATAAGTCCCCCGCCCGCAGACCCCCACAACCACCGGCCACGGTTGTGAGGATGAGGCCCTTGTCCTCATCAACATGGGGACAAGGTGTTTTGGGGGGCTACCCCAAAGCACCCTCCCAATGTTGAGGGCATGTGGCCTGGTACGGTTCAGGAGGGGGGGGGGGCGCGCTCTCGTCCCCCCCTCTTTTCCTGCGGCCTGCCAGGTTGCGTGCTCGGATAAGGGTCTGGTATGGATTTTTAGGGGGACCCCACGCCGTTTTTTTTTTTTTTTTTGGCGCGGGGTTCCCCTTAAAATCCATACCAGACCTGAAGGGTCTGGTATGGAATTTAGGGGGAACCCCACGTCAATTTTTTTTTAAAATTTTGGCTGGGGTTCCCCTTAATATCCATACCAGACCTGAAGGGCCTTGTATGGAATTTAGGGGGACTCCCACATCATTTTTTTTTTTAAATTTTGGTTCGGGGTTGCCCTGTGGGGAATTCCCATGCCGTTTTTATCAATGAACTTCTATGTGTATTGTCGGCAATGCAATAGCCGCGGTAGTTTTAAATGTGTTTTTTCCTTCAAAATGTCATTTTGCTGTCAGACTGTTCTAAACACGGGAAACATGCGCCCCTTTACAGGCATACTATAGACACCCCCCAGGTATGAAATTTAAAGGGATATTACACTTTTATTGTTTGACTTTAAGCATTATTAAAATCACTGCTCCTGAAAAAACGGCCGTTTTTAAAACTTTTTTTTGCATTGATCCATGTCCCCTGGGGCAGGACCCAGGTCCCCAAACACTTTTATTGACAATAACTTGCATATTAGCCTTTAAAATTAGCACTTTTGATTATTCATGTTCGTGTCCCATAGACTTTAACGGTGTTCGCGTGTTCGAACGAATTTTTTTCCTGTTCGCATGTTCTGGTGCGAACCGAACAGGGGGGTGTTCGGCTCATCCCTACTGATGCCATTGAGCCGAGGGAAGAGGCCGCGTTGGCAGCTGCTTTGCCAGATAAAGTACCCTGAGCCTGGGTGAGAGAGGATGAGGACGGCTTGGTCATCCACTCTACCAAGTCTTAGGCATGTTGCAGCTCAATATGGCCAGCTGCCGAAAAAAAGGACAAGTGTGTCCCACGGCCACGTGCTGATGAGGATGCACCGTGTCCATGACCAGCACTATTGCCTCTAGACACAGAGCCTGCTTGCCCTCTTTTATTGGCTTGTGACTGTCTGCCTCTCCTTGTTGGCCTTCCAGACATACTAATGGCCTGCAGTGAGATGTAGCTGCACAAAGCTGGGATGTGTATATGTATATATATACTGATTATACTGCAGCTAGCAGAATCAACTGCCTGCCTGTACTATTATTAGTATGAGAACACCAGCAATTGTCTTCAGGTAGCTTTAGGTGCACACTGTGCAGAGGACACAGTACACTAACTGTAAATACATACTTGCCAAATGTCCCGAGAAATCCTGTTGTTCGCGATTCGCCGCCGCCGCTAGAGGTCAAGTTCAGGAAGACGGCTGGGGGGGGCTAGACGGAGCTCCTGCGTCGCCGCCCACCCTCCGCCCCGCTCCGCCTTGCCCCGCCCCTTTCCATATCAGACTGGCAGCGGGGCAGGGGGGGTAGGCGGGGCGAGGCGGAGGGTGGGCGGTGACGCAGGAGCTCCGTCTAGCCCCCCCCAGCCGTCTTCCTGTCTGATAAGGAAAGGGGCAGGGTTCTAGCCATGCTACTACTAGGACACCTCTAAGGTAGTGGGGGAGGGCCCACCTCTGTGGGACTCCTGATGTGAGGGGGGGGGCTCCTTTAGGGACACCTGATGCAAGGGGGGTCCACTGGGGACACCTGATGTGAAGGGGGGCTCCACTGGGGACACCTGATGTGAAGGGGGGCTCCACTGGGGACACCTGATGTGAAGGGGGGCTCCACTGGGGACACCTGATGTGAAGGGGGGCTCCACTGGGGACACCTGATGTGAGGGGGGGCTCCGCCGGGGACACCTGATATGAGGGGGGCTCCGCAAGAGACACCTGATGTGAGGGGGGGCTCCGCAAGGGACACCTGATGTGAGGGGGGCTCCGCCGGGGACACCTGATGTGAGGGGGGGCTCCGCAAGGGACACTTGATGTGAGGGGGGGCTCCGCCGGGGACACCTGATGTGAGGGGGAGCTCCGCTGGGGACACCTGATGTGAGGGGGGGCTCCGCTGGGGACACCTGATGTGAGGGGGAGCTCCGCTGGGGACACCTGATGTGAGGGGGAGCTCCGCTGGGGACACCTGATGTGAGGGGGAGCTCCGCTGGGGACACCTGATGTGAGGGGGAGCTCCGCTGGGGACACCTGATGCGAGGGGGAGCTCCACTGGGGACACCTGATGCGAGGGGGAGCTCCGCTGGGGACTCCTGATGCGAGGGGGAGCTCCGCCGGGGACACCTGATGCGAAGGGGAGCTCCGCCGGGGACACCTGATGTGAAGAGGAGCTCCGCTGGGGACTCCTGATGTGAGGGGGAGCTCCGCTGGGGACTCCTGATGTGAGGGGGAGCTCCGCTGGGGACTCCTGATGTGAGGGGGAGCGCCGCTGAGGACACCTGATGTGAAGGGGAGCTCCGCTGGGGACACCTGATGTGAGGGGGAGCTCCGCTGAGGACTCCTGATGTGAGGGGGAGCTCCACTGGGGACACCTGATGTGAGGGGGCGCTCCGCTGGGGACACCTGATGTGAGGGGGGGCTCCGCTGGGGACACCTGATGTGAGGGGGAGCTCCGCTGGGGACACCTGATGTGAGGGGGAGCTCCGCTGGGGACTCCTGATGTGAGGGGGAGCTCCGCTGAGGACACCTGATGTGAAGGGGAGCTCCGCTGGGGACACCTGATGTGAGGGGGAGCTCCGCTGAGGACTCCTGATGTGAGGGGGAGCTCCGCTGGGGACACCTGATGTGAGGGGGCGCTCCGCTGGGGACACCTGATGTGAGGGGGGGCTCCGCTGGGGACACCTGATGTGAGGGGGAGCTCCGCTGGGGACACCTGATGTGAGGGGGAGCTCCGCTGGGGACACCTGATGTGAAGGGGGGCTCCACTGGGGACAGCTGATGTGAAGGGGGGCTTCACTGGGGACACCTGATGTGAGGGGGGGCTCCGGGACACCTGATGTGAGGGGGGGCTCCGCCGGGGACACCTGATGTGAGGGGGGGCTTCGCAAGGGACACCTAATGTGAGGGGGAGCTCCGCCGGGGACACCTGATGTGAAGGGGGGCTCCGCCGGGGACTCCTGATGTGAGGGGGAGCTCCGCCAGGGACACCTGATGTGAGGGGGAGCTCCGCCGGGGACACCTGATGTGAAGGGGAGCTCCGCTGGGGACACCTGATGTGAGGGGGAGCTCCGCTGAGGACTCCTGATGTGAGGGGGAGCTCCGCTGGGGACACCTGATGTGAGGGGGAGCTCCGCCAGGGACACCTGATGTGAGGGGGAGCTCCGCCAGGGACACCTGATGTGAGGGGGAGCTCCGCCAGGGACACCTGATGTGAGGGGGGGCTCCACCGGGGACACCTGATGTGAGGGGGAGCTCCGCCGGGGACACCTGATGTGAGGGGGGGCTCCTCCGGGGACTCCTGATGTGAGGGGGGGCTCCGCCGGGGACTCCTGATGTGAAGGGGAGCTCCGCCGGGGACACCTGATGTGAAGGGGAGCTCCGCTGGGGACACCTGATGTGAAGCGGAGCTCCGCTGGGGACACCTGATGTGAAGGGGAGCTCCGCTGGGGACTCCTGATGTGAGGGGGAGCTCCGCTGGGGACTCCTGATGTGAGGGGGGGCTCCGCTGGGGACTCCTGATGTGAGGGGGAGCTCCGCTGGGGACTCCTGATGTGAGGGGGGGCTCCGCTGGGGACTCCTGATGTGAAGGGGAGCTCCGCTGGGGACACCTGTTGTGAGGGGGAGCTCCGCTGGGGACTCCTGATCTGAGGGGGGGGGCTCCGCTGGGGACTCCTGATGTGAGGGGGAGCTCCGCTGGGGACACCTGATGTGAGGGGGGGCTCCGCTGGGGACTCCTGATGTGAGGGGGAGCTCTGCTGGGGACAGCTGATGTAAGGGGGGCTCCGCTGGGGGCACCTGATGCAAGGACGGACTCTGCTGGGACATCTGATGCAAGGACGGACGGCTGGTGGCAGGCGACGTGGCTAGTGACACGCTCAGGGATCCCACTGATTCTGCATTATGGTGAGTTGAATGATTTCATTTTATATTACAATGTAATAATAGAAATAATGCACTTCAATCATCCTGACACCATAACAACCATGGTGCCAGGATGATTGAAGTGCTAACACCAGGTGTTTGGAGTATCTTTATCTGCTGATTGTTAAACTTTCTAGAATACACATATTTCTATTGTTGTGTAGGATCTGGGGCTGCTGTCCCGTCATTTCCCTCTCCCCCTCTAATCCCTCTCTCCCTCTCCATCCCTCATTCATCTCAGACTCTAACCACACCCTCTTGAGCCACGCCCATTTAAGCCACGCCCACTATGACACGTAAACCACACCCATTTTTAGCCGCACGTGTATATTTTTCCTAAGCCACACCTATAAAGAATGCCCCGCCCCCTAATTATTCTACGGCTCCGCCTACCGCCACAAAAGTGTCCCACATTTTTTTTTTTACAATGTTGGCAACTATGTAAATACTGCAGCTGCCAGCCTGTGGTATTAATAGGATCAGAAGAACACCAGCAATTGTATTCAGGTAGTTTTAGGTGCACACTGTGCAGAGGACGCACTACACTAACTGTAAATACTGCAGCTGCCTGCCTGAGGTATTAATAGGATCAGAACACCAGCAATTTTCTTCAGGTAGCTTTAGGTGCACACTGTGCAGAGGACACAGTACACTAACTGTAAATACTGCAGCTGCCTGCCTGTGGTACTAATAGGATCAGAAGAACACCAGCAATTTTATTCAGGTAGCTTTAGGTGCACACTGTGCAGAGGACACAGTAAACTAATTGTAAATACTGCAGCTGCCTGCTTGTGGTACTAATAGGATCAGAAGAACACTAGCAATTGTCTTCAGGTAGCTTTAGGTGCACACTGTGTACACTAACTGTAAATACTGTAAAAACACCTGCCTGCCTGTCAGTAGGAAGAGAATAACAGGAACAGATCTAGCTAAGCTGAATACAGTATATATATATATATATATATATATATATATATATATTATATACACATACATACAACACCTGGGATGTGTATATATATATATATATATATATATATATATATATATATACACACAATACACTAAGTGCAGCTAACTGACTCGCCTGCCTACTCTAACTTAAAACAAATGACACTGTCTCTCTGTCTATCTCTCTCCGCCGCCGCAACACACTACACAAGGACGCCACGCAGGCGGCCTTATATAGTGTGGGGCACTGGCTTTGGCCAATTACGGCTCTCTGTACAGACGGCTCTGTGATTGGCCAAGCATTCGGGTGATAGTGCATGCTTGGCCAATCATCATCCAGCAATGCACTGCGATGCCGCAGTGAATTATTGGCCGTGACGCGCCACTCGAATTTGGCACGAACGGTCCATAACGTTCGCAATTTGACGAGCGGTCAAACAGGCGATGTTCGAGTCGAACGTGGATTTGACTCGAACTCAAAGCTCATCCCTAATGGGCACAGATGAGACTGCACTGATGGGCACAGATAGCTTGCACTGGTGGGCACAGATGATACTGCACTTACAGGCACTGATGGGCACAGATAGGCTGCACTGGTGGACACAGATAAGACTGCACTGATGGGCACAAATGAGACTGTACTGATGGGCACAGATGAGACTGCACTGATGGGCACAGATGAGACTGCACTGATGGGCACAGATAACATTCACTGGTGGGCACAGATGAAACTGCGCCTATGGGCACAGATATAACCCTTTATCACCCTCTCCAATAATTTACCTACTATTGATGTTAGGCTGACTGGCCTGTCGTTTCCAGGGCTTTTCTCCAATCAGCTGGTACAATTCCTGGTCAGCAGGCTTTCCGCAAAGATTAGGAATAATGGTCTAGCTATAACCTGACTGAGTTCTCTGAGGACTCTCAGGTGTAAAGCATCCGGTCCTGGTGATTTATTTCTGTTCGGCTTATCTAGTCTTTGCTTGACTCCGGCCTCTGTTAGCCACAAGGGTACGTCCTGTGATGTGTTATTAGCAATACAGTTGTGGTCAGTATACCCCTCCTGAGGAGAAGAAAGTATTTAGTACAGTTGCCTTCTCTGTGTCATCCATAATCATCCTCCCATCCTCGTCTTTAATGTGGGCAATGTGCTCTGATCTTGCCATTTTACTGTTAATATAGCTAACAGTAAAAAGGCAAGATGAGAGCACATTGCCCATGTAAAATATGATGATACAACGGGAGGAAGACAAGAAGCCGGCTTTCAGCTGCTGCAGAGAGAGCCATACAGGGGATTGGCTCCAGTAATTGTCCCCCAACCCCCCCCCCCCCCCGATCACCCTCCCACATCCAACTCACCCTGCTGCCTGGGCCCCGTACAGGAGAACCAGTGGTACCCCTTATCCACGGCCCTGCTCATGTATATGAATAATCCATCTGCATGCAGCTATCATTCAAAACGTATCCATTTCCTAACATTTATGTATCTGATATTTGGTTGTGTGCATGTCCTAGCAGTTATATATCTGAGTGTTCTATCTGCAGGTAGCTCTCAGTATACCAGTGCAATGTATTTCCCAGCACACAGCTGTCAGTATACCAGTGCAATGTACACTATATCCTTTGCAACTATAACAGCTTCAACTCTTCTGGGAAGGCTGTCCACAAGGTTTAGGAGTGTGTCTATGGGAATGTTTGACCATTCTTCCAGAAGCGCATTTGTAAAATCAGGCACTGATGTTGGACGACAAGGCCTGGCTCGCAGTCTCTGCTCTAATTCATCCCAAAATTGTTCTGTCGGGTGGAGGTCAGGACTCTGTGCAGGCCAGTCAAGTTCCTCCACCCCAAACTCGCTCATCCATGTCTTTATGGATCTTGCTTTGTGCACTAGTACACAGTCATGTTGGAACAGGAAGAGGCCATCCCCAAACTGTAAACAAAGTTGGGAGAATGAAAATGTCCAAAATGTCTTGGTATGCTGATGCCTTAAGAGTTCCCTTCACTGGAACTAAGGGGCCAAGCCCAACCCCTGAAAAACAACCCCACACCATAATCCCCCCTCCACCAAATGTTTTGGACCAGTGCACAAAGCAAGGTCCATAAAGACATGGATGAGCAAGTTTGAGGTGGAGGAACTTGACTGGCCTGCATAGAGTCCTGACCTCAACCTGATAGAACACCTTTGGGATGAATTAGAGCGGAGACTGCGAGCCAGGCCTTCTCATCCACATCAGTGCCTGATCTCACAAATGTGCTTCTGGAAGAATGGTCAAACATTCCCATAGACACACTCCTAAACCTTGTGGACAGCCTTCCCAGAAGAGTTGAAGCTGTTATAGCTGCAATGGGTGGGCCAACTCAATATTGAACCCTACGGACTAAGACTGGGATGCCATTAAAGTTCATGTGCGTGTAAAGGCAGGCGTCCCAATACTTTTGTTAATATAGTGTATCTTCACTGTGTCGATATGTATAATCCAGTCTCCAGCTGAAGGTTGTTGAAGCACCCAACATCTTAGACCCCATACAACTTTTGTCAGATTTACCGAAACCATGTAGTGCAAGGGCCTGCCTGATTGCATACAAATTGAAACTCCTAAGGTTTGACCTCATATTAAATGGTTTTGGTAAATCTGAAGGAAAAAAATCTACAGAAAATTGCATAGTCTGTATCCAGCTTTAGAGCTTTTTCCAGGAACATGTGCGATGAGAATATTGACAGATCAGCAAGAGAGTCTCCAGCTGGATCACAAAAGAGCAGCTAGGCAGCTTGCAGTCACCCTCCACAATGCTAGGGTTCAATGCTTCTTAAAGTGTTACTAAACCCACAACAGTAAAACCAGTCTGTATATGCAGTAAAGCATGCTTGTTATACTCACTGTGGAACCTAAGGGATTAATCTTCTGTATTGAGTAAAAAAGGCTATTAGAGCCTGTCTTCTCTGATCCTCCCCTTCTTTTCCTATCCCCAATCCATCTGCTGATATACAGAGCCTTGGGGGCACTCTGCACATACTCAGTGTGGTGCGTATTGCTGGAAAGTTCTTTTTTGTTTGGGAGAGTGCATGTGATCAGTACAGGGCCAATCAGCACTGTTCAGACAGAGGGTCAGGGGCCATGCAGCCTCTTAGGTCAGTCAGAGGAGAATAGAAACTCTCCCTACTGTTGTGGGTTGAGGTCAGGACCCTGTGTAGGCCAGTCAAGTTCCCCCACCCCAAACTCGCTCATCCATGTCTTAAGGTTAGTCTGATGGAAAAAAAAAAAACTTTGTAGGAACAGTTTGGGGATGGCCCTTCCTGTTCCAACATGACTGCGCACCAGTGCACAAAGCAAGGTCCATAAAAACATGGATGAACAAGTTTGGGGTGGAGGAACTTGACTGGCCTGCACCTAAACCCCAAAGAACACCTTTGGGATGACTGTGAGCCAGATATTACCAAATAGACGATCACGTGCA
This sequence comes from Aquarana catesbeiana, assembly GCF_042186555.1. NCBI lineage: Eukaryota > Metazoa > Chordata > Amphibia > Anura > Ranidae > Aquarana > Aquarana catesbeiana. The sequence continues at coordinate 50,599,500 of NC_133335.1, forward strand.
TGTGAAGGCAGCGTTCCAATATTTTTAGCAATATAGTGTATTTCCCAGCACACAGCTGATCAGTGCAGGTTGTGGTAGTGCAGGCTGATCAGTGCACGTAGTAGCAGTGTAGCCTGATCAGTGCAGGTAGTAGCAGTGTAGCCGGATCAGTGCAGGTAGTAGCAGTGTAGCCGGATCAGTGCAGGTAGTAGCAGTGCAGCCTGATCAGTGCAGGTAGTAGCAGTGTAGCCGGATCAGTGCAGGTAGTAGCAGTGCAGCCTGATCAGTGCAGGTAGTAGCAGTGCAGCCTGATCAGTGTAGGTAGTAGCAGTGCAGCCTGATCAGTGCAGGTAGTAGCAGTGCAGCCTGATCAGTGCAGGTAGTAGCAGTGCAGCCTGATCAGTGCAGGTAGTAGCAGTGCAGCCTGATCAGTGCAGGTAGTAGCAGTGCAGGCTGATCAGTGCAGGTAGTAGCAGTGCAGGCTGATCAGTACAGGTAGTAGCAGTGCAGGCTGATCAGTGCAGGTAGTAGCAGTGCAGGCTGATCAGTGCAGGTAGTAGCAGTGCAGGCTGATCAGTACAGGTAGTAGCAGTGCAGGCTGATCAGTGCAGGTAGTAGCAGTGCAGGCTGATCAGTACAGGTAGTAGCAGTGCAGGCTGATCAGTACAGGTAGTAGCAGTGCAGGATGATCAGTACAGGTAGTAGCAGTGCAGGCTGATCAGTGCAGGTAGTAGCAGTGCAGGCTGATCAGTGCAGGTAGTAGCAGTGCATGTAGTAGAAGTGCAGGTTGTAGTAGTGCAGGCTGATCAGCGCAGGTAGTAGTACAGGTTATAGCAGTGCGGGCTGATCAGTGCAGTGATGTGTATGGAGGTGTAATGGAAGTGTTAGTGATTGCCCAGTCCTGTATGTGTACAGAGCTGTCAGAGTAGAGCCCGCCCCTGCCCCGCCCATGACAGATTATTGTCACCGTTCATCCCACACCGATCTCCTCCTGGATTGGCTGCCTTTCATATGACGGTGTGAAGGGAGGCGGAGCACGGAGGAGAAGAATGAAATGATATATATAGAGAGAAGAGAATACATAGAGAGATCTCCGGTATGGGGGAGTCCCCGTGTGCGATCCCCCCAATACTACACCCTGACATCCTTTATTAAATCACTGATCACCTGTGTGTACCGGGGGGGGGGGCTGGAAATGATGGAAGGGAGGGTGTGTGCCCGGTTGGGGGAGATCTCTGGGCGATGTGTGCCCGGTTGGAAGGGAGGGTGATGTGTGCCCGGTTGGAAGGGAGGGTGATGTGTGCCCGGTTGGGGGAGATGTGTGCCCGGTTGGAAGGGATTGCTGGGTGGAAGGGAGGGTGATGTGTGCCCGGTTGGGTGAGATATGTGGGTGGAAGGGAGGGAGATGTGTGCCCGGTTGGAGGTGATGTGTGCCCGGTTGGAGGTGATGTGTGCCCGGTTGGAGGTGATGTGTGCCCGGTTGGAGGTGATGTGTGCCCGGTTGGAAGGGATTGCTGGTGGCTGGTAATGGGGGCAAAGAAGGCTTGTTGGAAGGGAGGGAGTGTTGGGTGTCTGGAAGGGAGGAGGGCCGCCGTGTCTGTGGCTGGAAGGGAGAGCCCTGTGGTTGGACGGGATGGATGGAAGGCTGGGCTGGGTTGGTTGGCTGGAAGGCTGGAGCGTGTTGCAGGGAGAGGAGGATGGAGGGGGTCCGGCTGATTGGAAGGCGGCTCAGGCACGGCGGAGGCGGGGAAGAGGAGATCTCTGCGGGGACGGGGAAGAGTCCACACCCGGGACCACACCGAGCCTGACCGGAGGTGAGTAGATCGGAGGACGGTGGATCTGAGTTACCGTACATCGGTGTTCCCCGGAGGAGGAGGACAGACCGGGGGTGGGCACATCGGAGGTGTTTATTTCAGTGTCCCCCGTAGATCCAGGTTCTCCCGGTGCAGGGGCAGCGGGAGGAGGGGAGATCGGTCCCCCTGATTTAGGTAGATCGGTTCCCCCCCGGTGTTGGGTCGCCCATGCCTGGCGGTGCAGTAGTGGCGGGAGATCGGTTTTCCCCGGAGGAGGACAGATCGAGGTCCCCCCTGCCGGGCAGAAGACGGTGTAGCGAGTGGAGGTTGTTAGATCCCCCCTGCCAGGCGGTGCAGTGATATCGGGAGGAGGGTGGATCGGTCGGTCACCCCCCCCCGGTAAAAGACAGGTCGGGAGGTTCCCCATCGGTAGGTCAGTCGGTGTGCAGTGATATCGGGAGGAGGGTATATCGGTGTCCCCCCCCCCCCGGGAGGATCAGTCGGTTCCCCCCGGTAGAGGACAGATCGGGGTCCCCCCCGGGGGGAGGTTCGCTCGGTCAGTTGGGGTCCCCCCTGGCGGGCGGTGGCCGGCGCGGTGCGGAGTGTAGCGGGAGGAGGAGGAGGCGGCTCCCGCGGCTCCGTCTGGCCGGCTGCTGGTGCAGAGTCGCTGGGCGGGGAGAAGGAGCAGGCAGCGCCCCCCCTCCCCCGGAGCTCGCCATTACCCAGGGGCTGCCGCAGCGGCTTTGTCTCGGAGATCGGAGCCCTTTGTCTTCGGGAAGGCGGATCGGGGGTGAGTCAGTCCAGCCAGCCGGGTAGGTGGGGGGGAATCCCGGCAGCATTAACGATCACATCGCCGTCTGCTCCGGTCCGGGGTCACCTCCGGGGAAGCGGGGAGAGTCCCAGCACCGATCCCCGGCCACCCCGGAGAATTTCTCGGGGGGTGATCGGAGACGGATCGGGGGGGTGCCCGGCTCTCCCCTCCTCCCTACATCGGCGGCCGCTCTTGTTTTTCTCGGGCAGCCTGCTAGTTCCGCGCTGGGTCTGGTGAGGTCGCTCTCCTCCGGCTCCTCCTCCTCCCTGCGGCCGGAAGGTGAGGCCGGGCAGCCGCTTGTGTGCCCCTCGGGGAGGAGAACAAGGAGATCGGGCTGGAGGACGGAGGAGCGCGGCCATTTTCCACGGGTAACCATCGGGGCCGGGGATGGGGGGGAGGATCGGCCGGGGATGGCCGGGATCGGGTGCGGGGAAGCCGTGGAGGATTGGAGGGGGAGCCCGGACACGTGGAGGGGGGCTGATCGGCCATGACCGGGGTGGCTGGATCGGATGCCATATACAGCCCAGGCTCCGATCACTCCCTGCCAGGCACTAGAAACACGATGCCCGATGTTAAGGATCGGGTGTCTGCAGTGCCCGCCGATCTCCCGGGATCGGGTGTGATGGCGGCTGCTACTTGTCGGCCCAGCGATCGGTGCCCGGTGAGGCTGCAGATCCTCCCTGCACTGCTGCATTCCGGATCCCGTCCCCCCCCTCCCGGTACTGGGCGGCCCCTGTGCTGGGAGGCGGCGGGGGCCCCCTGCAGGCTAATCCGCGGAGATCACCGACCTCCGCCTGCCCTTCCATGGGGGAGGGTGATGTCACCGCCCGGAGCCACCCGCACCGGGCGCTGCCAATCACCGCCCGCTTCCAGCGATTCCACCCATCGCCATAGAGATTACCCCAAATCTCCCGCCGACCAATCCCGGCACTGCACACCCCCACCGTCATCTCTAACATGGCTTCCCCTGCCAATCATAAACTGGACGATCAATGTCACCGATCCTAAAATCACATCATCGTCACCCTAAAAATCATATCATTGTCACCCTAAAATCACATGATCGTCACAATGATCTCTGAGAATCGCTAAGACTCTCATTGTGCTGCTGGGGGGACGCAGGCCGCCCTTTACAATCGATCTCTTCTACATTTTATATCTGCCGTGATCGGTTGCTTTGGCTTCACCCGTGTTCACAAAATGATCCAATTATGGAGAATGTTCATTGAAATTCAATATTGCCAAAAAATCTCTGTCTGAAAGCTGAACTGTTTGTGTTGCGCAGAATGATTGTGTTTGCTGTAGATCAGTGTAGAGGGGGTGATGATTATTATTTCTGTCGTATATTAGTGATCTGATATTAGTAGTCATATAACATGATAAAAGATGATAAAGGTTTCATACACTTGTGTAAGATTTACGTCTGATAAAGATACACGTCTGTACTGTGTCTCAACTTACACGAATGTAAACGCACTTATGTCTGTATGAGCTGAGGGGCGTATACGCCACGCTGCCGCTGATGATTATATATTGGGGCTTATATCTTTCCCCAATGGGGGCACAGGGTGTCCCAAACCTTCAGTTATTCTGAATGAGTAAAGGCAGGGGCCATTTTATGCCCCGTGTCGCTAAACGACTCAACCTGCATCTTTATTTGGTGGGAGATATAAATAGCAAAAAAGTGTAACCAGCCACAAGCAGCGGTGTAGAATGACCCCGACCTGCGGCCATTCGCATGGTGGTGGCGCAGGCATACAATGTCCGCCGGCTTCTAGCCATTCGCATGGTGGTAGCGCAGGCATACAGTGACCCCCGGCCTCCAGTCATTCACGTGGTGGCGCAGGCATACAATGACCCCCGGCCTCCAGCCATTCGTGTGGTGGCGCAGGCATACAATGACCTCCAGCCATTCACGTGGTGGCGCAGGCATACAATGACTTCCAGCCATTCACGTGGTGGCGCAGGAATACAATGACCTCCAGGCATACAATGACCCGCGGCCTCCAGCCATTCACATGGTGGCGCAGGCATACAATGACCCCCGGCCTCCAGCCATTCACATGGTGGCACAGGCATACAATGACCCCCGGCCTCCAGCCATTCACATGGTGGCGCAGGCATACAATGACCCCCGGCCTCCAGCCATTCACGTGGTGGCGCAGGCATACAATGACCTCCAGCCATTCACGTGGTGGCTCAGGCATACAATGACCCCCGGCCTCCAGCCATTCACATGGTGGCGCAGGCATACAATGACCCCCGGCCTCCAGCCATTCATGTGGTGGCACAGGCATACAATGACCCCTGGCCTCCAGCCATTCACGTGGTGGCGCAGGGATACAATGACCCCGGCCTTCAGCTATTCTGTGCCTGCACCTCATTTAAAGGGATATAAAGGACATCAACAATGTATAATCCGCTGAGGTAGCACAGAATGGCCTCAGCCATTCAGTTATTTGTGTGGTGGAGATACACAGGCATGGAATGACTGAATACTTCAGTCAATCTGTGCCTTCACTTCATTTGGGGGGGGGGGGGGGGGGGGGTTGTACAATTTAGTTGAGTCAGCAGTGGCGCAGAATGGCCCTGGCCTTCAGTCATTTATGATGTGGTGGCGCAGGCATGGAATGACAATGGCCTTCAGTCATTCCGCGCCTGCACCTTATTCCGGGGGATACGTATACTGTAGAATCAGCTGAGGTGGCGTGGCACAGAATGGTCCCAGGGTTTCAGTCATTTGTGTGGTGGTGGCATAGCATAGAATGACCCCGGCATTCAGTCATTCATGTGGTGGCATAGCATAGAATGACCCCGGCCTTCAATCACTCATGTGGTGGCATAGCATAGAATGACCCCGGCATTCAGTCATTCATGTGGTGGCATAGCATAGAATGACCCCGACCTTCAGTCATTCATGTGGTGGCATAGCATAGAATGACCCCGACCTTCAGCCATTCATGTGGTGGCATAGCATAGAATGACCCCGGCCTTCAGTCATTGATGTGGTGGCATAGCATAGAATGACCCCGGCCTTCAGTCATTCATGTGGTGGCATAGCATAGAATGACCCCGACCTTCAGTCATTCATGTGGTGGCATAGCATAGAATGACCCCGACCTTCAGTCATTCATGTGGTGGCATAGCATAGAATGACCCCGACCTTCAGCCATTCATGTGGTGGCATAGCATAGAATGACCCCGGCCTTCAGTCATTGATGTGGTGGCATAGCATAGAATGACCCCGGCCTTCAGTCATTCATGTGGTGGCATAGCATAGAATGACCCCGGCCTTCAGTCATTCATGTGGTGGCATAGCATAGAATGACCCCGGCCTTCAGTCATTCATGTGGTGGCATAGCATAGAATGACCCCGGCCTTCAGTCATTCATGTGGTGGCATAGCATAGAATGACCCCGGCCTTCAATCACTCATGTGGTGGCATAGCATAGAATGACCCCGGCATTCAGTCATTCATGTGGTGGCATAGCATAGAATGACCCCGACCTTCAGTCATTCATGTGGTGGCATAGCATAGAATGACCCCGACCTTCAGCCATTCATGTGGTGGCATAGCATAGAATGACCCCGGCCTTCAGTCATTGATGTGGTGGCATAGCATAGAATGACCCCGACCTTCAGTCATTCATGTGGTGGCATAGCATAGAATGACCCCGACCTTCAGTCATTCATGTGGTGGCATAGCATAGAATGACCCCGACCTTCAGTCATTCATGTGGTGGCATAGCATAGAATGACCCCGACCTTCAGCCATTCATGTGGTGGCATAGCATAGAATGACCCCGGCCTTCAGTCATTGATGTGGTGGCATAGCATAGAATGACCCCGGCCTTCAGTCATTCATGTGGTGGCATAGCATAGAATGACCCCGGCCTTCAGTCATTCATGTGGTGGCATAGCATAGAATGACCCCGGCCTTCAGTCATTCATGTGGTGGCATAGCATAGAATGACCCCGGCCTTCAGTCATTCATGTGGTGGCATAGCATAGAATGACCCCGGCCTTCAGTCACTCATGTGGTGGTGACGCAGGCATAGAATAACCTCGCCTTTAGTCATTCAGGAGGAGATGTACAGTGTATTATCAGCTGAGGTGGCGGTGTGCAGAGTGGCCCCAGGCCTTCAGTCATTCCGCGCCTGCACCTCATTTCAGGGAATATGAACACTGTAGAATCAACTGAGGTGGCGGTGGTGCAGAATGGCTCCAGGCCTTCAGTCATTTGTGTTGTGGCGGCACAGGCATAAAATAACCTCGGCCATCAATCATTCTGCACCAGCACCTCATTCATGTGGAGATGTATAAGGCTTGGTTCGCACTATTGCAAATTGGATGCGAATTGGAAGCAGGTTCCTCGCCTCCAGTTCGCATGTCAGGAGACTGTGACCGACTCTCAATGGAGCCGGTTCACACAGCTCTGGGACGGCTGCAGAGTGAATTGCACAGGAGCCCTGTGCATCTTTTGGTTCATTTCAGGTCTGAAATCGGACCTGAAACAGTAAACCCCTGCTGTGAACTGCTCCGCATTGCAGTGTGAACCCAGCCTGAAGTATAATCAGCTGAGGTGGTGGTGGTGCAGAATAGTCCCAGGTCTTCAGTCATTCAGAATGGGTCATTTACATGGCAGCATGCACACAAAACATCCTCAGCCTTCAACCATTAAAACTAACTAAAGGCCGGGGGTCATTCTGCAGACACTGTCACATGGATGACTCATTCTGAAGGCAGAAGTCATTCTTTGATTGCCCCCCCCCCCCCCCCTCATTTAAAGAGGAAGTAAACCCTGGTGGGTTTTACTTCCTCTTTATTTCCCTGCCAAGGTAAAAGCATAATGGGCTACAATGCCTCGCATAGTAGCCCATTATGTGTCAATTACCTGAAACTGAAGCCTGCGGTGTCACAGCTGTCCCCACAAGCAGTGAGAGTCCATCTTCACCTCCAGGGCCGCAAACTCCGGCTCTGTGACTGGCTGCAGTCACGTGACGTCACTCCCGAGCATGCGCCTGGGAGCCGCCAGTCACAGCATGACCCCTATAAGAAACGGCACGATGTGCCCTTTCTAAAGTGCGCATGCGCCGTAGACATTGGCGCATGTGCTATAGTCATCGGCGCTCGGCTTTTTAGTAAATATCTCCTAAACTGCAGAGGTTTAGGAGATATTTCAAGCACCTACAGGTAAGCCTTAATATAGGCTTACCTGTAGGTAAAAGTGGTTGTACAGGGTGTACAACTTGAAAGAGAAATGTAAACATCAACAATGTGTGGTCAGCTGAGGTAGCGGTGGCACAGAATGGCCCCAGCCTTCCGTTATCCGTGTGGTGGAGGCGCAGGCATGGAATGACCACGGCCTTCAGTCATTCGTGTGGTGGGGGCGCAGACATAGGATAACCTTGGCTTTCAGTCATTCTACGGGATAGGTATACTGTAGAATCAGCTGAGGTGGCAGTTGCACAGAATGGCCCCAGGCCTTCAGTTATTCGTGTGGTGGTGGCATAGGATAGAATGACCCCAGCCTTCAGTCATTCATGTGGTGGCGACGCAGGCATAGAATCACCTCAGCCTTCAGTCATTCAGGGGGAGATGTACAGTGTACAGGCCTTCAGTCATTCATGTGGTGGCGACGCAGGCATAGAATGACCTCAGCCTTCAGTCATTCAGGGGGAGATGTACAGTGTAGAGGCCTTCAGTCATTTGTGTGGTGGCGGCACATGCATTAAATAACCTTGGACTTGAGTCATTCTGCGCCTGCACCTCATTCAGAGGGAGATGTATAATCAGCTAAGGCGATGGTGGTGCAGAATAGTCCCAGGTCTTCAGTCATTCAGAATAAGTCAATTACAGTTGGTATAGAAAAGAATTCCCCCCCTTTAAATTAATCACATTTTGTTGCTTTGCAGCCTGAAATGAAGACAGAGTTTTTGTTTTATCCAACCACATTTACTAGTGCAATTTATAACATCCCAGTGAAAGATATAACACCAACATGTCAGAAAAAAATCTACAAAATTCAAAAACAGAATCACTGAGTTGGAAAGAGGGTCACCCCCTTATGTCAGTATTTCTTTAACCACATTTTGCTTTAATTACACCCTTTAGTTTGTTGGGATATGTCTATTAACTTTGCACATCTAGACTTTGCACTCTTTGACCACTCTTCTTTGCAGAACTGCTCAAGTTCAGTTAAATTTAATGGTCGCCGTTTGTGGACTGCAGTCTTTCCACAAATTTTTAATGGGGTTTAATTCTGGGCTCTGACTAGGCCATGCAAGGACATTCACCTTTTTCTCCTTCAACAACTATGTGGCCTTTTTGGCTGTGTGCTTTGGGTCATTGTCATGTTGGAAGGTAAACCTTCTTCCCATTGACAACTTTCTGGCAGAGTGCAGCAGATTTTCCTCAAGAATTTAATGGTATTTTGCCCCATCCATTTTTCCTTCTATCCTGACAAGTGCTCCAGTCCCTGCTGCAGAGAAACTCCCCCATAACAGGATATTACCCCCTCCGTGCTTTACTGTAGGAATGGTGTTATTTGGATGGTGAGCTGTAATGGGTTTTCCGCCAGACATATGGTTTGGTGTTGAGGCCAAATAATTCAGTTTTAGTCTCATCTGACCACTGTAAACGCACCTTGAAGATTCTGAGGCCACATGGAAAAAGGTGTTATGATCAGATGAGACTAAAATTGAATTATTTGGCCTCAACACCAAACAATATGTCTGACAGAAATCCAATACAGTTCACCGTCCAAAAAACACGATTCCTACAGTAAAGCACGGAGGTGGTAATATCCTGTTATGGGGGAGTTTCTCTGCAGCAGGGACTGGAGCACTTGTCAGGAAAGAGGCTGCATTCACACCTGAGCGTTTCAAAATCAGGCAATTTTGCCGCGATTTGCGATTTTGTACAGGTCACCAATGTAAAAGGCAGAAAAAACGCCTGTAATCTGCCCCAAAGAAGCTCATGTTCTTTTTTGAGCTTAGGATGTTTTTCAGGCGTTTTGCTTCAGGTGACAAAACGCTCAGATGTGAACAGGTGCCATTGAAATGAATGGGATTTTGCTTGTTGGGCGTTTTTCAGGCATTTTTTTGGGGTGTTTTACTAGCGTTTTATGAGCTGAAAACGCTCAGGTGTGAATGCAGCCAGAAGGAAAAATGGATGGGGCAAAATACCATCAATTTCTTGAGGAAAATCTGCTGCCCTCTGCCAGAAAGTTGTCAATGGGAAGAAGGTTTACCTTCCAACATGACAATGACCCAAAGCGCACAGCAAAAATGAGCACACAGTGGTGGAAGGAGAAAAAATGAATGTCCTTGCAAGGCCTAGTCAGAGCCCATTGAAATTCTGTGGAATGACTTGAAGACTGCAGTCCACAAATGGTCACCATCAAATTTAACTGAACTTAAGCAGTTCTGCAAAGAAGAGTGGGCAAATATTGTAACGTCTAGACGTGCAAAGTTAGTAGGGACATTTTCCAACAGACTAAAGGGTGTAATTAAAGCAAAAGGTGGTTCGACTAATACTGACATAAGGGGGGGGGGGGTAATCCTTTTTCCAATTCGGTGGTTCTGCTTTTGAGCCCAGGTTTACACATATGCAATCTCAGACATTGCATGTGATTCGCACCCGCACCGCAGGTACCGATCACATGCAATGTCTGTGCGATGCGAGTTCAGCCATACAGTTGTGGCTGAACTCGCATTAGATTCGCAGAAAAAAAGTGCAGGGATTCTCCCCCCCCCGCACTGAAATTGGATCGCATGGGTGTTCTCACCTATGCGATCTGATTCCTGTGCGAGTTCACAGTTCACACTGCAATCTGTGAACCGATCTGGGGTTGTCATTAATATTGTATTGACATTCGCAGCGGTTCGCAGAGGGCTGTGTCAACTGCCTGTGGAAGAGATGCGGGAATCGGCGTAGTAATCGGACTGGATCCCGCATCGCACAAGTATAAACCTAGGCTGAATGTTTTTATTTTTTTTCTGACATGTTTGTGTTATATGTTTCACTTGAATGTTATAAGTTGCACTGGTAAATACAGCTGAATAAAACAAAAACTGTGTCTGTCTTCATTTCAGGCCGCAAGGCAACAAAATGTGATTAATTTAAGGGGGGGGGGGGGTGATTCTTTTTCTATACCCACTGTACATGGCAATGAACACACAGAATTACTTTGGCCTTCAACTATTCAGAATAACTGAAGGCCAGGGGGTCATTCTCCACCTGCGCCACTGTCACATGAAGGACTCATTCTGAAGACAGAAGTCATTCTTTGCTTGCCCCTTCATCTAAAGAGAGATGGAAACATCAACAATGTGTGGTCAGCTGAGGCAGCAGCAGTGCATAATGTCACCGGCGTTCAGTCACTCAGAATGAGACATTCATGTGGCAGAAGTGCGGGGTGACCTCAGATTTTCGTCATTCAGAGTGAGATGTAAACACCAACAATGTAAAATCAGTCGAGGCAGTGGTGGCTCAGAATGACCTCGGCCTTCCACCATTCAGAATAACTAACGGTCAAGGTAATTCTGCCCCCTGAGCCACCATCACCACCATGTGAATTACCCTTTCAGGATGACTGAAAACAGGGGTGTTCTGTGCTTGTGCCTTCATTTAGAGAGTAGATGTAAACAACAACGTGTAACAGTCTGAGGCAGCGGTGGTGCAGAATGATCCCGGCCTTCAGTTGTTCTGAATGAGTTGTGTCATAGCAACGGTGCAAAATGCCCCGTCGGTCATCTTGAATAAGGCATTCATGATCATGTGGCGGCAGCATAGATACGGAATTACCTCAGCTTTTATTTATTCTGAAGGGAGGCCTTCTACGCCCATGGTCTCAATCAGGGGCAGATGTAAACATTAACTGTGTATTATCAGCTGAGGCGGCAACAGCGCAAATGCCCATGGCCCTCAATCATTCAAAATGAGCTATTTATGTGGTGGCGCAGACACAGAATGACCTTCAGCTAGTCATTCAGAATAATTGAAGGCCTGGGTCATTCTGCACCTGGGCTACCACATAAATAGCTCATTTTAAATGACTGAGGGCATTTGCGCTGTTGCCGCCTCAGCTTATATTACACAGTTAATGTTTACATCTACCCCTGGATGACTACCAGATGAATGACTGAAGGCCGGGGTCATACTGTACCTGCGCCCTCATTCAGAGCAGGAAACCACAACACTAATCGGCGGAGGCAGTAGTGTCGCAGTATGACACCAGCTTTTCGTCATTCAAAATTAAATATTTTTGTGGTGGTGGCAGTGCAGAATGACCACAGACCTTCAGTCCTTCATGTGGCAGCATTGCAGGCGTAGAATGACCATGGACCTTTAGCCATTCATGTGGCGGCATTGCGGGCGTAGAATGACCTTGGCTTTCAGTCAGTCATGTGGCGGCATTGAAGGCGTAGAATGAACCCGGCCTTCAGTTATTCTGAACGGTTGAAGGCCAGGGTCATTCTGCGCCTGAACCCTGATTCAGGGGGGGAATGTAAACATCAACAATAAGTAATCAGCTTAGGTGGTGGCAGTGCAGAATGACCCCGACTTTCATTCGGAATGAGCCATTTACATGGCGGCACAGGGATAGAAATACCTCAGCCATCATTTATTCAGAATAACTGAAGGCCGGGGTCATTCTACTTTTGCGTGACCACAACATGAACTACTTATTCAAAATTACATAGACCTTCTGCACCACCACTGCCACATAAATTACAGATTTTGAAAAGACAGAAGGCCAAGATCACTCTATCATTGCTGTGTGAATTACGCATTCAGTGGGAGATATAAACATCAACAATGTGTAATCGGCAACGGTGCAGAATGACCTCGGCCTTCAGAAATTCCAAAGACTGGGGTAATTCTGATTTCTGCGTTGGCACTGCTGCCATGTTTAGATCTCACTACTAGGCAGCAGTGATATGGACCACCGGGATGACCCAGGGGTTGCCGTCTGCTTCTTAAAGCAGGTTGGTCATCAAGGACTCTGCTGCCTGACAGTCAACTAGTAGTCTTCCCCCAGGATGACATATCAGCCGTTAAAGCCTTTGCTGCCTAGTCCATATGACTTGTATAGGCCTTGTGTGCCTTGCAAATGGTTTTAGGGGCTACAGATTGTTGGTCATCATGCCTCAAAATCCTTTGACTTTAACTGACTTGAAGCAAACTGTCCTATCCAATCCCTGTAAGGTGCAGCCCCAAGAGCAGAGCACATCTCCAAAAATGATGAACAGAAATAAGTTCTGGGGTCCTGCACAAGAATTTTAAAGTGGTATCCCAGCTCAAAGAAGTCTAAAAGCCAATCAAATTTCTGCATTTGTTGCGGACTGGTCAATGTTGTGTGAGTTTGTTCCTTGGATTCGTGTTAGTGATCGGTCATATTGACTTTGCTTATCTTATTTTACAGACTAGCCTAAATCGGTGCTAAGGTTCTGCCCGGCAAAGGATGAACGGAGCAGCTGGTGGGCAAACCAACACCACCATGACCGCCCCAAACGATCAGGGTAAGGAGACCCGGGGGTTGCTTTGTACTGCTTGATGTTCAACACCAGCTCTGGAAATTGTACGCTAATGTAGGAAAGTCAGTGGATTACAAGGGATCTGGCTCACTCTAGTGGTAGGACTCTGAAGTTCTGAGTACTAATTAAAGCAAAACTCCAATTTAGTTGAGAAAGAATAAACTGTCCTCTCTAGGACAAGTATACCAAGATATTTCAAACTTCCTTGTGTATTCCCAACTGTTTCTATTTTCTGTAGATGATGCCATACCTGTGAACTGGCTGAAAAGGAGTGTTAAGCCAGAATGCTGAACTGCTGTAATCAGATTATAAATGCCAGTGTTTAAGAAAATAATTCACTCCCTACGTACCTTAGTCCATAGGGAGACATTGTTCCATCTGTTTAGCAATCAACCACAGTTCTTAGGGATTTAACCCTAGTTACCCAACTTGCCTATTCTTCATCCATTTTGCACGGGCTTACTCGTAAAATCAAATTACATCACAGATCTACACATATTTGTGAGTATTACCTATGTAGATGTTGATTCACGTGTTTCTTTTTTTCTTCCTCACAGACCAATGGTCCCAAGATGACATGCTCACTCTCCTGGAGACAATGAAGTCTCTCCTACCAGGTCAGGACAACACGAAGTTCAAGACCACCGAGTCCCACCTGGATTGGAACAAGCTAGCCTTTAAGCATTACAACGGTTCCATGTGTCGCCAGAAGTGGACTGAGATTTCAAATGAGGTAGGGTGGGGGACTGAGAGTGTTCTTGCCAGTGCCACATAAGTGTCCAGATTTATGTCTAGGATGACGTAGAACAGCCCTTCTCAACTTGGGTTCCTTCAGAGGTTAAGCCCGGGTTCACACCTATGTGAATTAGATGCGGCTTACACCGCATCTAATTCGCAGGACATTTTAAAATACATTCATATGAATGCATCTGGTTCACATATGTGCGTTGCATTCGCACTGCGCATTGCACAAAAAACGTGTGCGTTTTCTGGGCATTGCGGTTCAAATTACGAGCCCCTTATCTTCTATGGGAACGCATCTGCTTCGCAGATGCATTGCGTTCTGAACATGGATTTTCTACTTCTCCTCACTACACCTCCCCCTCTCCCTGCTCACTGATCCTGAGCTAAAACGCAGTGATTCCTTTGAACAGGAGATTTTTATCTCCCCAGTGAAACCTGAGCTTCAATTCGCACCGCACGTGTGAAACCGGGCTAAAAGTGGTTTCTTGAAAAATGAGTGGTTTCTTATTCTCTATATAATCACTGCCACAAATGATCTTTGTAGCTATTTGTAAGTGGGAGATTCTTCCCATTGACCACCAATGTAAGGAGCATTAGTCCCACTGACCGCCAATGTAAGGAGCTTTCTTCCCATTGACCAGCAATGTAAGGTGCATTCTTCCCAATAACCTCCAATGTAAGGAGCCTTTTTTACACTGACCACCACACTTCCCACTGACCACCATGCTAGATATAGATGGTGTAAATATTGACTGGTGTTGCCTGACCACCCATGTAAGGGTCATTCTTCCCACTGACCACCAATGCAAGAAGCAGGCTTTCCACTGGCTACTACACTAATATACTGTGAGCTATAGATCGGGTAAATATTGGCAGGGGTTGCTTGAGACCAGAAAGTCATTTCAAGAGTTCCTCCATGTTTAAAAGGTTGAGAAGGGCTGGTGTAGAATAACAAGTGACCAACTCCATCTGGAGTTGTTCCCGAAGACCTGGAACGGTGTTGCGTGACAGATATGGAGGGCTCCAGGCACTTTATTGTAAAGCAGATTTTACAATAAAGTGGTGCCTACATTGTTGCAGCTAAACTTTAGATTCTGTTCACATATATGCGAATTGGATGTGTGATCCTGCCCCCCCCAATGTGAATGAGTATGGGGTACATTGCAGCAGGCATCCTAATTGACAATGGATCTACACCTGGGACATTGTTTTTATTTTTAATAAAGGAATTGTCACAAACTGTGTTTTTTGTTTTGGGAAAGACAATGTACCCCTACTCATTCGCATATGGGAGGCAGGATCTTGTTAAAGGGAGCGTCAAGATTCTGATAAGCCCCCTGCCCGCAGACCCCTACAACCCTTGTTCCCTGCCCCAAAGCACACCACCCCCCATGTATTGAGGGCATGTGGCCTGGTATAGTTCAGGGGCCTGCCATGCTGCTTGCTCGGATAAGGGTCTGGTATAGTTTTTTTTGGGGGGGGGGGGACCCCATGCTGTTTTATTTTTTTATTTTATTTTATTTTTATTTTTTCAGAAAGCAGCAGCAGCCTAAGTAAAAAAGCCTGTCATCCCTTGCAGGATGGATCAGTCCATAGTTTTACAGGGTCTGCTATCCTGTCTCTTTGGATAACCTGTAGTGCTCTGGGGTTCCTGTCATGAATTTTATTTATTTGTAAAACAATGGTTGTGTATGGTTTTTATATAAGTTTGTTTATTACAGGTATTTATACAATACAGTTCAACCAAACCTATTATAGTTTTGCTTATAACATGCCTGATGATAGGTACTGTGCGTCACAGCAATCATACAGAAGGGTGGGACCTACCATCAAGTGCCCTGCCCCCTTTGCAGCATTTCATTTGATCCAAGAATACAGGGACTCCGAAATAAAATAATATGAACTCATGAAATATCACTTGCAGGTCAGGAAGTTTCGGACACTGTCAGAATTGATTCAGGACGCAGAAGAACATGTGAAGAACCCGTACAAGGGAAAGAAGCTGAAGGTGAGCAAATAGTTTACAATAAGCTCCATTGTTAACCTTTTTAAGACTTTCTTTTGAATCTTGCCTCGGATCAGTCAGAACGCACTAAGCAGCTCAATCCTTGTCTTCCAGAAACATCCCGAGTTTCCCAAGAAGCCCCTGACCCCCTACTTCCGCTTCTTTATGGAGAAGAGAGCAAAATATGCCAAGCTGCATCCAGAGATGAGCAACTTGGACCTCACCAAGATCCTATCTAAAAAATATAAAGAGTTACCAGAGAAGAAAAAGGTAATGTAACACAACATCCGGTTTGAATGGGTTGACCCTTGAATTGAAGATATATGGCAAACCTAAACACATATGGACAGTTATACTTTTAAAGTGAAACTTTAGTCAGAAAACTAACTCCTACTAGATGACTTCAGGCTGGCCCCTTTTGCAGGTATAGCTATGTAAAACATTAAAAATAAGTGTCTGTACTGTTTAAAGCGGACCTTCAGTCAGTTTATAACGTGTTTTTTTTTCTATTTGGCTTGTCTTCCCCTCCTTTAATATCGTTGGTTAAAAAAATTGCATTTATCTACCTCTAAATCCCTTATTCCTGGCTGCCTGGTTTCCATCCATGTCTTTCGTCTAGGCGAATGACATAGCCAGGTCTATTCCCTTTGGCTCCTGGGATATCATTGTCATAAATCCTAAGAGTCATCAGGCCTTTTTTCATCTCGTGAGAGCAAGCGGAGGTGTTCTGGAGGAGCACCACATAAGCGCAAAGGTGGACGGAGATGGGGGTGGTCTTGAACCACTGTGCCTTTAGTGTGTATGCATGGGCCCGCAGCAATACTGCTCATGCGTGAGATTTAGCAATGTGGGGCAGAGAAGCAGCTGGATTACCAGGAAGTGAAATGGCACTGGCTTCAGCTCCCCTCAGTTAAAATGACCGTTCCAGGCTACTTTTTTTATTGAAAAAAAGACAGATTTTGCTAAATGAAATGGGTAAATCAGATAATGGCCATTTTTACATGCTGCGTGTATTTTTTTTTCTTAAATTTTTCAATCTTAACTAAAGTCTCTCTTTAAAATCCAGTAATACACTGTCTCACCCTGCTCTGCACATGCTCAGTTGCTCTCTATTTTAGGCACTGCCGAGTTTGTAGAGGCTGCTCTGCTGACAGCCTTAGAGCAGAATTAAACCCTCTGATCCTGGATTATTTGAAAGTTTGGTTGAGGACACAATCAAATGTGACAGTTGGCAATCCAAGCATTCCAGGAATATAACTTTTTTAAACCGTTAAATCTATGGGTTTAGTTCTGCTTTATGATTTACTGCTGTTCATCGGTTCTGGACTTCAGCAAAATAGCAGCCTCCAGCAAGAAGAAAGAGGAGCTATGCTATAGGCAATTTACAGCACACACTAATTTTGGTAGCATAATTATTAATGTGGAATTTTATGTTCCTTGCTAAAGAAAATTATTTTTTATCAAGTTGTTATGGGTAAAGTTCCACTTTAAGCATCTGACATTAGATGGGGATTTTTGTCTTTCAAGGAGTCTAGTACTGGGTTGGACGCCCTTTTGCCTTCAGAACTGCCTTCATGCTTCGTGGAATAGATTCAACAAGGTGTTGGAAACATTCCTCAAGAGATTTTGGTCCATATTGACATGATTGAAATGATAGCTGTGCGTCAACTAGTTTACCAACCTTTAGCTTTGATTGAAGCTGGTTTTAAAATTTGCATGACCCAGGATCTTGTCTTTGCAGATGAAATACATCCAAGATTTCCAGAGAGAGAAACAGGACTTTGAAAGGAACCTGGCAAGATTCAGGTGATTAGGGTTCATTTACAACTTAGCAACTAAGACTACGGAGTTGGTTTGTTTTTCCTAATTTTCCTTTGTGTGTGTACAGGGAAGAGCATCCAGACCTCATGCAGAACACAAAAAAATCGGACGTCCCTGAAAAGCCTAAGACCCCTCAGCAGCTGTGGTACAACCACGAGAGGAAGGTCTATCTTAAGCTGAAACCCGATGTAAGTGTGAATTATTGTCCATAGTCTTTAGAACCAAGTTGAATCCCTTTCTAAACTAAGCCCCCCCCCAATCATATTTCCGATTTCACCCAGTCATGTTACCAAAGAGCTTTGTTGAATCATGTGTTGTGTCTTTGATTCCAGGCCAGCACTAAAGATGTGAAGGATGCGCTAGGAAAACAGTGGTCACAACTTACAGATAAGAAGCGTCTAAAGTGGATTCACAAGGCACTTGAACAGCGCAAGCTATATGAGGTAATGGTGCTGACTCCAGCCAAAACCTGTTAACCTATAGCGTGAGAAAGAGTTGTGACATTTGCAGGTTTTCATTGCTGGGTTTAACCCAAATTTCATTGATGGGATACCACCAGGACAGGGAGAGAAGGCATATCTCTCTGATGGGGATAGACGTCATTCTCAGTAGAGTGGGAAAGCGTTAGAAAATCTGTTAGATTTGTATTCCTGTCTCCGTCTTTCTGTCCCGGTAACATCTGCATTCTGATTTGTTGTCCTAGTGGGGTGTCAAACTCAATTTCATTGCGGGCCGCATCAGCATTATGATTGCCCTCCAAGGGCCGGTTGTATTTGTAAGACTAGATGTCCAGAGCACCCCCCCCTCTTACATCAGATGTCAAGAGCCCCACCACCATCAGAAGTCAAGAGTCCCCCACCCCCTCCTTACATCACAGTGCACCCCTTATCTTGTGTTGCTGTGGGGAAGAAGTTAGGGGTGGAGCTGGAAAGCTGAAAGTGCGGGGTCTGGAGGAGGACTGGAGTCAGCTGAATGCTGAGACCAGGGAAGATGGAGCCGAGGGGGTGCTGTGGCTGCATAGAGGTGGAGAATCTGTAGGGGGAGTTCTGTCCTCCTCCCTGCTGGCGAGTGTTGAGATGGGGAGGAGGGGACAGAGAAAAGCCTCCACACCTGAACGGAGAAGCGCAGGACCTAGAGGAGGAGTTCTGTCCTCTTTTCTGCTTCGGACTGCTGAGACAAGGTGGGGGGCAGAAACAAGGGAATTGCCGCATCTGCAAGATAGGTGCGAGGACCACATGAAATGGCCTGGAGGGCCGGATTCGGCCCACGGGCTTTGTTTGACACATGTCACTGGGACAGGAAGTTAGGTGACACCTTTCCAATAGGGACATGGACAGCAGACAACTCAGTCGAGGCTCTCTGATTCTTACCCACTCTATGAAAATAAATAAATAAAGTGGATCTCTGGGGTTGCCCCCGGCCTGCAAGGGTTAAATGATGTTTATCATGTAAACCAATCAATACATATGAATAATTGCACAAAAATCTGATATATTGGTACAACGCAGAGACATTCAAAGAAATCACTCAACAAGTAGCGGCCTTCAACAAAGTGATACATATTTATGAATGTATAAGAGGCAAACATACCCAAATTGCCTTAACGAACATAAAAAACAAAACCCAGAACTTTGGGAACTAAGAAAAAAAAAAAAAAAAGGACATATATGACCTCCAATACAGGAAATACTTATGAAACTCCAACAACAGAATGATACCAGCATAAAGTCCACACAATCCCTAGTAGGGGCCTATCCCTGAAGAAGTCTGTCCGTCACAAGCTGGTGTGGTGGTATGTCTAGCCATGGTTGCCACATAGAATACAATTTGCGAGGGGCATTTCTCTGTTGATGCATCCATTTTTCATGAATAAGCATGTTATTTCCTTGTTCCACCCACTGCTCCCTGGTAGGCACATGAGGAACAATCCAATACCAGGCAATCAATTTACGAGTGGAATACAGTAAACGTAAAACCACAACATGTGCATGTTGGGTAAGGGATTCTTCCTCCAAACCTCATTGCAGTAACGAAAAAGCTTGGGATATCTCCAAAGCATGTGAATGAGATCCCCGTGATGTCATTCACATTTCGGGCACATGGGGTACTCCTACGCTCTCATCTATGTAACTGTACTGGTGTTCTATATGTCCTGTGTAATAACTATAAATGAGAGCGTTTTTCATAGACTGACACCAAAACAAGAGGGGCAGAGGGCAGACAAAGTTCCCAGGTCTCACCATCAATAGCACCCAAGTTTTTCTCCCGTCCCTTTTCTACATGGCAGCACTGGAGGGCATTAAGGAGAATGGAGAAACTTCCTGAAATCGTTCCCTTTTTTATCATTTGCCAGGAAAACATACTGAACTATGGGATGGTCAGTTAAGTGTAGTCTAGAAAAACGAGATTGCAAATGGAGAGCATACCTCAATTACAAATATCTGTAAAACTGACTTCAGGGAACAACAAACTCCATCTGTAGGTTTGAGAAAAATATAAGAATCATACTATTATATAGCTGGGACATGTACCGAATCCCTGCTCCCTCCCATTTCTGAAAGCCCTCTAATTTAAGGGCTTCTTTATAATTATGCAATAGGGTATGGGATTAAAAAGCGTTTCATTCCCAATCGTAGGAGCTGTAGGCACCAGGTTCGTAAACCCTGCCTCCAGATAGGTAAGGACGGGACTATCGGAGCCTCTGGGAATAAAAAGGTTACAGATAGGATCCAAGGGATCCATGTAGCCCAAACCTCCCATCTGCTGTAATTGGGAGGCGCGATAATAAGCCCTAGAATGAGGAACAGCTAGGCCTCCCAGATACCAAATTGTAGGGTCAGAAAGCTAATGCAGGCAGTGCTTTTACGCCACATTAGCTCCCTAACTAGGGAATCTATGCAAATAAACCATTGGCGGGGTGTCCAAACAGGGAAGGATTAAATGCATACAGCAGCTGAGGAAGGGTTAAATGTTTGTCTAGGGGGCTGCCAAAAGAAGTTTTACTTGCATCCACACCCCTTATGGCCAGCACTATCCTTTGCTCCCCTACGTTCCGGCAGTGGACTGTGTCCCTCAGCGTCTTCACATCAAATGCTGGGCTATGGGCTCTGCTTTGGTCATGATGGCATCAGAGGGCCCCCGACTGTTGGATAAGAAGGGAGTGTGTAAAAGAAGAAGGATTGGGTGGGTAAAAAGTTTTTCCACTGCAATGGAGCTTTTTTGTTTTCTCCGGAGTTTAGCTTTAAATTAAAATAGGTTACAGATGAATCCAGGCTTTTATAAATATAATAAGAAGATGAAAAGCCACAAAACCTTCAACGCTGCTTTCTCTTGGTGGAAGCCATAACCGCTCATGCCAAAAAGGCCTCCGGCTGCGGAGAACACAAGACCTAATCTGATTGGTTAGGTTGGGACAAGGCAGATAGTTCCAATTTCAGAGAGATATGGTTGTGATTGCAGAAGTAGTTTCTCAACTGATCGCTGTGTATTTCATTTGTTATCCTTCTGTTACAGAACGTAATGAGAGAGTACATGCAGAAGCACCCAGAGATGAATATATCTGAAGAGGGCATCACCCGCTCTACGCTGACCAAGGCAGAGCGCCAGCTTAAAGACAAGTTTGACGGTCGGCCAACTAAACCCCCTCCGTAAGTTGTTAGCATGGAGTTGGGGTTTCCCCCACCCCCGTTTTTGTTTTTTTTAATTTGCTTCGGTCAAGTCACATGATCCTGCAGCTCCAGCTCCCCTGTGTTAGTGAGCGGCAGCTGCAGGGGAGAGGAGGGAGCACAGATGTCATGGCTCCCAGAATTCACAGCCATTGTTGAGTGCTCCCTCACACATTGGAGCCAGAGCTGCAGGATCATGTGACCAAATAAAAAAAAAAAAAAGTGAGTTCACAGATCTTTTTTTTACAGTGTAGACAGGATAGGTAGGAGGAAGGGGGAGGGAACATTTTTTTAAATTGTGTTAGTTTTGAAATCCACTTTAAAGTAGTTAAGGGTCTAAAATCTTCTGTTGAAGATGATTTGTGGTGTTCCTGGGCATACTTATACCGAATGGCGCAATTTATGATTTGCTGCAGTTGGGATCAGGGAATTGCACAGTTCCCAGTGGTGTTGCTGTTTTATAGCGAACGTCAAGAGTCCTGAAGCTACAGGCTCTTAATACACGAGTTGTGACTGTTATGTTTAATGCTATGGCCTTTTTTTTCCCCCCTTACAGAAATAGCTATTCCATGTACTGTGCAGAGCTGATGGCCAATATGAAGGATGTGCCCAGTACAGAGCGTATGGTGCTGTGCAGTCAACAATGGAAGCTGCTCAACCAGAGGGAAAAAGATGCTTATCACAAGAAGTGTGAGCAGGTAATCTCTTCATGATCCGACAGCATTTGTGGTCTTGCCTCATTGTGATTGGAGAATATATCTCAGGGGATTATATAAAATGTGCAGTAACAATAAATGAAGTGGACTTTATAGATATTAAAGCAAAATTTCAGACAGGGAGCTAAATACACGGATGAAATACATATATGGGAGCTGTTTTTACCTGCCATGAACTGCCAGGTGTACTATTCCATTAAAGTCAAAGGAATTTTGCTAACACATGTTTGACATGCATTTCAAACGCGCGTATATAGTATATAACACCCATTGATAAGAGCCCTAGGACTTACGGGTCTTATCCCTCCCCAACTTGTAACTGGACAATAAATGAGAACCAGAAGACCAATGAGCTCATCTCTCTTTCACTCTGCTTTTTCATGCACCTAGCACTGCAGTACTGGCTCTTTGTGCTGCTTCTCTCACCTCCAGGCTGAACTTTGCTGTACAGGCGACTGGAATGGGCTGACGTTACCAAATGTAGGTGCTAAACTGGTTCCCGCCCGCCATATTGTAAATTGATGGTCGGACGGGATCACTCTCGTTCTGGGAGGACGTCATGTGACGTCCTCCCATTCTTGCCCTGCGGGAATGCAGCACGGTGACCAATGGTGCACTGTGTCACTTAGACACAGTGCTTTACTGATTTCGGTAAAGAGCCAATGACGTAGGCTCTTTACCATGTGATCAGCTGTGTCCAATCACAGCTAATCACGTGTAAAACAAATGCAGGTTATCTGCATTTCCTTTCCTCAGTGCTGTCGGTGTCTGGGGAAAGGAAAGCCAATAACCGGCATTTGTTGCTGTCACAGCCATAAATACTGCATATGAGTGTCCATCCGTGCAGCATATAAGTACCACCTATCAGTGCCCATTAATGCCACCTATCAGTGCACATCAGTGAAGAAGAAAAAGTAAGTGCAAAATTTTACAACAGAATCAAAGAAAAAGGTGGGTTTTTTTTGTTTTTTTGTGTTTTTTTTTTTTTGTCTTTTTTTTCATTTCTTTAGCAAAAAAATGAAAAAAAAAAAACCCCAGTGGTGATTAAATACCACCAAAAGAAATCTCTATCTGTCTAAAAAAAAAAAAATTATAAAAATGTAATTTGTGTTTAGTATTCCATGACCGCGCCATTTACATTCATAGTGCGACAGCGCTGCAAGCTGAAAATTGGCCTGGGCAGGAAGGTGGTCTGTATTGAAGTGGTTAAACTGCTTGCACAAATATATATTTACAGATTTATTAATGAATACAGGCTATATTGGTCTGTGTCTGAGTTTAGAATCTGGGGAGAACTTGCATCTGTTTTTAGAGTACTAGAAACAAATCGACCAGAAACGTGATCATGTCTTGCTAGGTGGGAGAGGCTAGACCAACATGTATGTAGTCAAGTGAAGTACTGCTGTACATCTTATGAGAATTTTCCTAAAGGGGAGCAGAAGGATCTGTGTCACAGTTGTACCATTACATCAAAGCAAATGTGTTTAATCCATTGATTTTTCTCCTCTGTGCAGAAAAAGAAAGAATATGAAGTGGAATTAATGCGTTTTCTTGAGGTGAGTCTTGTTTTGGTCTAAAAATGTGCTCTTTGAATCTTTCAACTCAAGGAGTTTAACATTGTCCCTCTCTTTCTGTCTCTTTCACTATACTACAATCCATCCTATATACAGAGCAGTGCTGTGACTGTTTTGGTTTACCAACACGCCTTTTTTTTTATGTAGACTCTCCCAGAAGAGGAACAACAGAGGGTCCTGGCAGAGGAAAAGATGGTCAGCCTGAACAAGAGGGTATTGAGCAATGCCACCTCGAAGGCGGGAGCCCAGGAAGCAGCAAAGGTAAGCAACCAATGTGAAGGCTGACTCCTTTACAACATTTTTATTTCAAGTTCTTGATGTTCTGTTAAATGTCAAAATTGTGTTCTCCCCCCCCCGGTTCAGGCAAAGAACAAATCTGGACAGCCAGATAAAAAGAAAGGCGCAGATGAGAGGGGAAAACTTCCAGAACCACCAAAGACAGCTGAAGAAATTTGGCAACAGAGCGTGATTGGGGACTACCTTGCCCGGTTTAAGGTAAATTGGAAATGTATCTAAATCAGTGTTGTGCACATCTAGAGACACGTTATATGTCCTAAAATCTGCTTTCTATTTTTTTTTTTAAATAGCCATAGTAGGGTGATAGATTTTGGTCCACAGAAAGACAACTATCTCTTCCTCCAGAAGGAGTAGGAGCGACTTCCCCCTACTTTTGGAAACAAAAGAACATCGCCCACTGCCGTCCCTCCCCCATTCAGGAACAACCTTGTATTTCTGTCAATGAATACTAGGCAGGCTCTGATTGGCCTAGGTGTAGATCATGTTGGCAAATTCCCGTCCTCTCTACCTCATCCAATGAACGCCTGCCTAATGCCCCGTACACACGGTCGGACTTTGTTCGGACATTCCGACAACAAAATCCTAGGATTTTTTCGGACGGATGTTGGCTCAAACTTGTCTTGCATACACACGGTCACACAAAGTTGTCGGAAAATCCGATCGTTCTGAACGCGGTGACATAGAACACGTACATCGGGACTATAAACGGGGCAGTGGCCAATAGCTTTCATCTCTTTATTTATTCTGAGCATGCGTGGCACTTTGTGCGTCAGATTTGTGTACACACAATCGGAATTTCCGACAACGGATTTTGTTGTCGGAAAATTTTATATCCTGCTCTCAAACTTTGTGTGTCGGAAAATCCAATGGAAAATGTGTGATGGAGCCTACACACGGTCGGAATTTCCGACAACAAGGTCCTATCACACATTTTCCATCGGAAAATCCGACCGTGTGTACGGGGCATAACATTCATCGACAAAAATACAGGTTGGTTTATGAGTGGCAGAGGGACAGAAGCGCACAGAGCTCTTCTGTTTCTGGCAGAGAATAGACGCCCCTTCAGAAGAGGACAGCACTAATACAGTGGATTGCAATGGTCCCGCCATCCATAATGTTGTGACATGTGTATCATTGCTTTTAACCAGGCTAGGCCACAGTTCATCTGTCATGTAAAATTATTCCTGGAGTTCTTCCTTTTTAAAGCAGTTGTAAACCCTTAGACCCCTTTCACACTGGGGCGCTTTGCAGGCGCTACAGCGCTAAAAATAGCGCCTGCAAAGCGCCCTGAAAGAGCCGCTGCGGTGTCTCCAATGTGAAAGCCCCAAGGGCTTTCACACTGGAGCAGTGCTCTGGCAGGACGGTAAAAAAAGTCCTGCTAGCGGTATCATTGGAGTGGTGAAGGAGCGGTGTATACACCGCTCCTTCACCGCTCCTGCCTATTGAAATCAATGGGGCAGCGCGGCTATACCGCCCGCATAGTGGTTTTAACCCTTTCTTGGCTGCTAGTAGTTCACAACTAGAACTAGAGTGAAAATCCTTCTAAGGAAATTCTTCCTTATTATGTAATTCTAGAATGACCGAGCCAAAGCCCTGAAGAGTATGGAGGCCACCTGGATGAACATGGAGAAGAAAGAAAAGATCATGTGGATTAAAAAGGCAGCTGAAGACCAGAAACGATATGAGGTATTCAGAGATAACATGGCACGCTGTCTAAAAATGTATAAAAAAAGAGTTGAAAAGGGCTTCATCATTGGCTGTTCTTCCTGCTTCCTTTCAGAGAGAATTAAGCGACATGAGGTCAGCTCCAGCAACGACAGCCAGTGGCAAGAAGGTGAAATTCCAGGGAGAACCCAAGAAAGCCCCAATGTATGTTTGTACAATACTCCTAACCTGTTTTTATTATTGTTTTTGTTGGCTCAACAAAAATCCTAGGCATGAGCCAGGAAGATATATACCGTGTGTACTGCTGCACAGGGGCCCTGAGGTTAATAGGCTAAAATGGTGGTGCAACGGGGAGGTAGATGTTCAGGATGGAGAAGAGCCTTGAGTAACAGTGGATCATGCGGGCTTGTCTATAGAAGAGCCACTATCCCTATAAAGGGCCTTCGCTCTTTCTGAGTTTAGGTCAGATATATTGATGACAGTTATTGGAAATTAATAAAGTTATAGAACAGCTGGATATAATAAGCACCTTATCACAGAGATCCTGTCCTCTGTCACCCATTGCCAGAGCCATCATGTTGGCAAATAAAACACTTAACTGTCCACACCAATCCCCACCTATTATTTCTCTTGACTTCACCAATAAAGCCACAACTTTACCTTTATCTGTACTCCTATTACCCTTTGCCAGCCGACATGGTGGTAGACCACCGGGGCTAGAACTGTACCAAACTCCCTCTCCTATGAGGCATTGTGGCCCTTCCCCTCACTTGTACTTCCATTACCACCGAAAACAGGATCCCAATACTATATGAATGCAGCTCCAAGTATTATGCCATTGTGATGACTGAACCCAGGACCCCAGTACTCTAAAGATTTACACCAATCGGCCATAACATAACCACCCACCTAATATTGAGTAGGACTCCCTTTTGCTGCCAAAACAGCCCTGACCAGTTGAGGGATGGACTCCACTAGACCTCTGAAGGTCTGTCTCCACTGGCTTGCCTTCTTCCCACAGTGGATCCTGGAAAAAGGGTGATTCTTCAGACCAGACCATCTTCTTCCATTGTTCTGTGGTCCAGTTCTGATGCTCATGTGCCCATTGTCAGCATGGGCACCATGACTGGTCTGCAGCTACACAGCCCCATACGCAACAAACTGCGATTCTGTGTTCTGACACCTTTCTATCGGAAACCAGCATTAACTTTTTCACTAATGTGAGCTACAGTAGCTCTTTTATTGGACTGGACTGTACAGGCATTAGTGAGCCTTGGTCATCCATGACCCTGTTGTCAGTTTACCATGCTTCAGGTATGAATAGACAAAGTCAGTGATCGGTACCGATCTCCATCCTGACACATTCCCCACAGCAGCCGACGGTAGAGTGAAGGGGGGACAGGGGATCATAAGGGGCGATCACAGCAGGAGGTGGATAGGAGGGGTGGCATGTCGAGGAACCAGCATTAACTTTTTCAGCAATTCGAGCTCCAGTAGCTCTTGTATTGGATCAGACTACACATGCATTAGTGAGCCCCGGCCACCCATGACCCTGTCGCCAGTTTTCTTTCTTTGGACCAGTTTTGACAGATCCGGGCCACTGCAGACCGGGAACATCCCACAAGAGCTGCAGTTTTGGAGTTGCTCTCACCAGCATTACAATTTGGCCCTTGTCAAAGTCGCTCAAACCCGTACACTTGCCCATTTTTTTTCTGCTTTCAACACATCAACTTCAGGGACATGTTCACCTGCTGCCTAATATTTCCCTACTTTCAGGTGCAATTGTAATGAGCTAATCAATGTAATTCACTACCTGTCAGTGGTCACGATGTTACGGCATATTTGTTTATTTATCCAATAGAATTTTAGGAAAGTTTCAACAACTTATCACTACTCTGTCCAAACTGGCAACTAGAAGCCACCTTATTGAATACTTCTTCTGATCCACCTTTTAGCACTTTTAATCTGTAATTGGAGTTGGCATATTCTTTTTAGTCCTACAGACATGAACAAAGCACTACCCAGAGCCTAAACCGATCTCCTTGTTATTCATGTCCCTTTTATGTGGACATTTTTCATGACCCCCCCCCTCATTTTCCTCCATATCACAATCTTTTTTTTCCACTAGGAATGGCTACCAGAAGTTCTCCCAGGAGCTGTTGTCAAATGGAGAACTAAATCACCTTCCCTTGAAGGAGCGGATGGTGGAAATCGGAAGTCGCTGGCAACGGATTTCACCCAGCCAGAAAGACTTTTACAAAAAGCAGGCGAAGATCAACAGAGAGTCTACCGCATGCAGCTTGAAAACTGGATGAAGGTAAGCCTTCTTTGACTTTCTCTAGGCCAGCTGCTGCTTCTTACTTGTCCTACCAATTTACGATAACTTTTTCACTTTTTTCTTGCAGAGTCTATCATCTCAAGAACGTGCCGCCTACAAAGAGGCGAATTCTAGTGTGAGTATGCCAACTTGGCAAGGAACCGACTTTGGTCTGTTAGGGAAGATCATCTAAGCTTATCTCCCATATTTATCTTGTTTTTTGCAGAAGCGTAAGAGTACTACGAAGCTGAAGGGACCTGCCCCCAAATCCAAGCCAACCTCTCAGAACAAATCCGTAAGTGACAGAGGCATAACTAGAACCCTCAGGGCCCCTGTGAAAGAAACCATAAGGGGCCCCCTGACCCCCGGCCATCCCATTCTCTCTCCCCCCCACCCCCACGTGGCAGAATACTACGGCCAGGCAAATGCGACTTTTGCATCCCTGGTAGTTCTACCAATGGTGTCAGTAGTTTTTTGTTATTTTCTTTTTTTATAATTTTTTTTTTTACCATCTTATATATATAATATCGCAATTGCGATCTCTGTACATGCCCCCCTGGTAAGTGATAGAGATATAGATATTGAGTTGGCCCACCCTTTGCTGCTTTAACAGCTTCAACTATTCTGGGAAGGCTGTCCACAAGGTTTAGGAGTGTGTCTATGGGAATGTTTGACCATTCATCCAGAAAAGAATTCAGGCAAAAGTCAGGCACTGATGTTGGATGAGAAGGCCTGGCTCGCAGTCTCCGCTCTAATTCATCCCAAAGGTGGTCTATCGGGTTGAGGTCAGGACTCTGTACAGGCCAGTCAAGTTCCTCCACCCCAAACGCGCTCATCCATGTCTTTATGGGCCTTGCTTTGTGCACTGGTATGCAGTCATGTTAGAACAGGAAGGGGCCATCCCCAAACTGTTCCCACAAAGTTGGGAGTATAAAATTGTCCAAAATGTCTTGGTATGCTGATGCCTTAAGAGTTCCCGTCACTGGAACAAAGGGGCCAAGTCCAACCTCTGAAAAACAACCCCCACACCATAATCCCCCCTCCACCAAATGATATGGACCAGTGCACAAAGCAACCTAAACCTTGTGGACAGCCTTCCCAGAAGAGTTGAAGCTGTTATAGTTGCAAAGGATGGGCCAACTTAATATTGAACCCTATGGACTAATGCCCCATACACACGATCAGACTTTCCGACAACAAAACCGTGGATTTTTGTTCGAAGGTTGTTTGCTCCAACTTGTCCTGCATACACACGGTCACACAAATGTTGGCCAACAATTACGAACGTAGTGACGTACAAGACATACGTGATATCTCCATTAGGAACGCTAGTTTTACAAGATGGAGCGCTTCCGGCTCGTACTTGATTCCGAGCATGCGTGGACTTTTGTGCGACGGACTTGTGTACACACGATCGGAAAAATCCGACAACAAAAATTTGTTGGCGGAAAATTTGAGAACCTGCTAGCCAACATTTGTTGGCGGAAAGTCCGACAACAAATGTTCTGTGGAGCATACACACGGTCGGACTTTCCGCCAACAAGCTCCCATCCAACATTTGTTGTCGGAAAATCCGATCATGTGTACGGGGCATTAGACTGGAATGCCATTAAAGTTCATGTGTGTGAAAAGGTAGGTGTCCCAATACTTTTGGTTAAAAAAAAATTATGTATGTATATATATATTATATGATAGATTTTTATTTTTTTTCTGGTAATATGGTGTATGGATGTGTTTATATATAGTTTTATTTATATAAAGATAGATAGATATTTATTTATTTTTTTTTGGTAAGGGGATTTTTCTTCACTTCTTGTCCCAAAGACATAACAGGAAGTAGGAGGAAATCCCCTTTGACACAGTTATCACCAGAATAGGTGTCCCCAATGGAAGATGTCCCCTGTATGTTCCGTATGTTCACCTATGCCCAGCAGCACATTCCCAACTTCTCTTTCCTCCCTTGCTCAAATGTTCAGATGCTGGAAAGAGGAGAAGCCACCTTGTGTAAGCTATGAGTCATTCAAATCGTAGTTTACACAAAACTCTGGACTCTCCCTGTGACAGCGCTGGTGATTGGCCTAGCCCAATCACATGGCAAGTTACATGCTCCTTCATACTCCAAAGAAGTGTTGGAACAAAGTCATCTAAAGCCCAGGGCAAACATACCAAACTGGCCTTGCCCCCCTAAGATGTATGAGCATTAGGTGTCAGCAAAAAATCCCCCGCCCTCCCAGTGCAAATCTGCTCCCCTGCTGAAATCCTCCCTCTAAGCTCAAATCCTCTCTCTCCCCAACCCCCCCCCCCAAAAAAAAAATCATCCCTCCTAGCACAAATCCTTTACCCTTCACATTTCCCCCTCCCAGCACAAATTCTCCCCCCAATCCCACCTCCTAGCACACATCTTCTCCTCCAAATTTCCCCTTCTAGCACAAGTAACCCCCTAATCATCCCTACTAGCACCAAACCCCCCTCCCCACCAAAAAAAATATGTCCACTCCTAGCACAAATTCCCTCCCCCCTCTACCATATCACCTCTTCTAGCACAAACCTCCTAAATCCCCCCCTCTAGCACTAATCCCCCCCAAATCACCACTCCTAGCACACCACCCCCCCAAATTTCCCCCTCCTAGAACAATTCTTACCCTCTGCAACCGACCAAATTCCCCATCCCAACACAAATACCCCCCCCTTCCCAATCTCCTTGTGGTCCCTCCCACCTCACATGATACCACAGTGCCCAGGGCAGCCGTCCCTCCTGCCCACCCCTTGTCCCGGCCCTGCTGCAAAGTACCAGTTATATTCTTCACTCCCACCAGGTGTACATATCTTTATGGGGTTGAAGGGAAGGATGTCTGTCCTGCTCTGCACAACATTTGAGTTGCCCAACTTGGGAGTCCCGGAGTTTTATTACTTGGGTTCATAGATTGGTACAAAGTCTCACGAGCACCTGGGGGGGGGGGGGGGGGGTTGTCGCAATTGGTTGAGCACCTTTATGTTGGCAGGCCATGGATTTGATTAAGAGTCTTCTCTGGAGATTGTTTGGTATGACTGACATACCACCATCATTTCAGGACGACGAGGATGATGACGACGACGATGATGATGATGACGACGACGATGACGATGATGATGACGACGATGACGAGGATAAGGACTCCTCCGAAGGAGACTCCTCTGACTCTAGTAGTGAAGACAGCGAGGATGGGGAGGAGGTGAGCTGATGGGGTCAAACTTGTTTTTCTAAAGGTATCTGAAAAGTACCGATTTGTAGTACTGACCGTTGTGTTTTCCTACCAACAGAATGAAGATGAAGAGGAGGATGATGAAGAGGAGGATGATGATGACAATGAATCTGGTTCCAGTTCCTCGTCTTCGTCCTCAGGAGACTCCTCAGACTCCGACTCCAACTGAGGGAAACTGACATTTTTTTAAAGAGGAGATTGAGTGGGACTGATGTGTTTAAAGTGTACCTGTCTCCGCTACACTGGAAGCAGCCATTTTTTTTTTTTTCTACTAACCCATTCTTGATCAGAGCGCAGCCTGTTTCCATCTAGGAACGAGGAATATCACCTAATCAACAATTTGGATGCAACCAGTGATGTCATCAATACTCAGTGATCGGATAGGCTGCTTTATACTGAGTCTTACACAAAACGGCCTCCTCAAGTGTGTCAGTGACTGGTACACTTTAGATTGTTTCAGGGCTGTAGCGGTCTGATAGGGTATCTTGGAGCATGATTAGCCTCCATGTAAAAAAAAAAAAAAAAAAAAAATCTGTATCACAGTTGTGGCACCGTGAACCTTGAGCCTCTCCTACTTTTCTACCTTGGAAGGAAGTTGATGCGCTTTTCAGTTTTTCCTTCCCTGACTGACTTTTTTTGTGCAACCCTCCTTACAATCCCTGTAAATGATGGGCCTTAAAGTGTCTGAAAGAAGAACAAGTTTCCATAGCAACTAGGCAGCTGCTCTTTTATTTTCTAAACTGTGATGCTAAGAGAGATGCTGATTGGTGGTCATGGGCAACAGCTTTTCTTTTATGAGGTTTCTTCTTACCTTTCATTTTTTCCTACCACCCCATGTATTTTATTTTTCTCCAGCTCTGCTTAAAGCCCAGATGAAGTCGCAGAGCTAGATGTGTAATTTAAGACATTGTTCTAACAACCCTCATTTTACTGGTCTCTCTTCTATTTTTTTATTACAGCAGTTATGCAGGGTGTCTGTAGTCTAGTAGGCAACAGAGATGCACTCCGTGATCAGCATTCAGTAGCAGAACTGGTTAAACACGCCCTCTCCTCTCTCTGCAAAACAAGTCGGAGGGGGTGTGGCTGTTACTCAGCTCTGCCAGGATAAAGCACTGCAGTGTGAAGTATTTTAAGGCATTTTTCTAGCCAGTCATGAATCATGACCTAGAGAACTATGAGACTTCATTTGGGCTTTAATTCGACCTACAGTTTTACTACTTCCCCATAAGCTTCCCTCTTGCATGAACCCGTTTTGCATTTTGCTTGTGTAGTAGTGTCCTTCTCCATCTAGGAACGTTTTGCTTAAGACCAGAACCGCCATATGATCTTGTCAGTGTACCAAACCCGCTCATTTGTCTCCTTGCTTTTTCTGCTATGTATAAAATCAATTTTAGGCAAAACGCACCTCGATTTGAGAAGGGCCCCTGTCATACCCAATCTGCTTTGCCGTACTATTTTTTTTCCCTTCTGTTTTTGTATTAAGACTTGCTGTACTTGGCCCTCCTTTATGATCCTGTCGTCCTGTGTCATATCTGCTACCCTTGGCACCTTTTGGTTCAGAGCCGAGGGTGAAGCAGGGATTTTAGATCATTGGGCATTTTGGCTGAAATTGTCTAAAAGGGGCGTCAATTGTTATCAATATAAAGGATGGTCAAGTTGGCTGCTTGGGGCAACACACAGTTTTCCAGAACTGTAAATCATGAGACTTTTAACAAGACCGGATCTGCTCTGCTTGTTTGCAATCACGGATGTCCTAGAGTTTTGAGTTGATCTCAATCTGTTGCATAAGAGAGAAGGATGTTTGAGGTAGCCATCGCTTGAAGCTGACCTGTCTAGGGTAACTATTCTTCATAGCAATGCTTGGGTCCCTGTGGAGCTCCTTGGTGCCCAGGTTGCATGTAGGGTCTCAACTTCTCTCCACACTAAGGCTGGCCAAAGACGGTTCAGCATGACCGGCCAAGATTCGAACCATGTGTGGGTAGGCTGAATGTACCAAGTTGATCCATTGATCAGCTTGGGTACAGCAAGCCTGCCGAATTCACTTGCGATTATCGCTGATGGCTGCTATAGCCTCTAGCAATATTCATTGTCTTCTCCCGGTGGGGACAGCTTCCCCTGCTGGGAGCAGACAATGGCTCAGCAGGACACTGTGTTGATGGGGGAATCATGCAAATTTCCTTCCTGCAACCTGTGGTCGGAAGAAAGAAATTTGCACAGTCTATAGCCTGCCTGAGATTAAACCCCCACCGCCATCACTAAATTCAAATAGCAGAGCTTCAGTGAGCAGTAGAGGCCCTGACATTTAACTGGACCTTGAGCTTATTCTCAACATGGAGAGAAGTTGAGGTGGCCATGTGCTCAGCCTGAGCTTAGGAACCATGGGAGGAGCACCACAAGGGGCCAGGGATTGATTTGAAGATTAAAACTGGTCATGCACATGGTAATTTTTTTGGTCAAAATTGCAAAAGCATTGGAAGACCTAATAGTTGGTTTACTTCTCTGCTTAGCTTTGACATGACAATGGACCAATTTCTGGTGGTCAGTCAAAGTAGATTTCTTATTTTCTGACTTTTTTTTTTTTAACTTTTGATCGCTTAAAGGAGATCCCAGTGGATCAAAAGTGGTTGAAATTAAATGAAAATTGTCATGCGTATGGCCAGCTTAACACTTGCAGGAAAGGTGTCTACACTTAAAGCGGAGCGGCACCGAAAAAAATTTTTTTAAAAGTCAGCAGCTACAAATACTGCAGCTGCTGACTTTTAAAACATGGACACTTACCTGTCCAGGGCGCCCGCGATGTCGGCACCCGAGGCCGAAGCGTCTCTCCGTCCTCGGGTGCTGCCGCCTCCATCTTCGGTAAGGGAATCAGGAAGTGAAGCCGTGCGGCTTCACTTCCCGGTTCCCTACTGCGCATGCGCGAGTCGCGCAGCGCAATACGAATGGTCCCTGCTGCCTCTGGGACCCGTGTGTTTCCCAGCAGGCAGCGGGGGGGGGAACAGGATGTGGCGTAAATACCCGCAGATTCTGCGGCTATCTACGCCGGAAGTGGGTACAGATACCTGTAATATACAGGTATCTGTACCCCCCTCCCCCCTGAAAGGTGCCAACTGTGTCACCGGAGGGGGGGAGGAATCTAATGAGTGGAAGTTCCACTTTTGGGTGGAACTCCACTTTAAGTAATGTTAGCCTAGGCACATTGTGGGCCCTCTCAGCTTCATTTTAAAGCTAAGTTCACATTTTTCAGAAAATAACCAATGCAGTGAAAGGGCCCCAGTCTGTGCAGCTTTATAAAATGTTCCTTAAATTTATTGCTGTACCAGTAGGCCAGTTGGGCCCTCTGGTGCCTGGCCAAAAAACTCCCAGTTGGCAATCCCCATGTCCTGCCTTTTTGGATCTTGCTCCTGTAATGCTGGGAGTGAGCGTCCAATGGTTTTGATGTCCTAGCAACCAGGCAGGATGTGGTAATCACTAGCTGGGAGTTTTTCAGTCAGGCTTTCCAGGGGGGCTACAGATGAAATTATTGGACATTTTACAAAGGTGCAGTTTTTTAATATCTACTGGAGCCCATTAACTGCGTAGGCTTATTTTTTTTCTGGAAAAGATGAACTTCGCCTTTTTGATATTGGACCATGTCACAAAATGGCTTCCAGTTCCTTTACTGTACAGGTAACAGAAGCACTTTGGGTCTTAAAGCCTAATTGAAATCGCTAAAAAAGACATTCAGCCAGCTCGTCCTCATACTAGCAACCTCAGTCCATCTTTCCTCCACTACCCTGTTTACAGCAGTTATGCATTGTGTCTAAATTTGACATCCTTGCCCAGTGCAATCTCTAATCTGACCTGGACAGACACGCCCCCCTCTCTTCCTCAGAGGATAGTTATCCCGAGGGGTGTGGCTGTTACTCAGCTCCGCTTGCATAAAGCACTGCAATGTGAACGCAGGAAGCAGCTTTTTTTACTGCATAGTGCTGCTCTATTTCAGCATAACTCACTGGACCAGGAGGGCAGAAAGCCTAAAAAATCATTTTCAAGTGTAGTTCCACTTTTGCAGTCAAATTTCTGAAAACTCCACTATATGTTTATCATTCACACAGCATACCTAAAAATATTATTTCGAAAAAATTAATTCTTCCCTTTCTAGTTGTTTCTTAAAGGCCTTTTGGGCAGACCGCAATCTACTCTGAACAGATTTAGAGTCAAAGTGGAGCGACAACATAGGGGCAGACTCATTGCCGCGCAATGCAGAATTCAGGCCTTTAACCCTTTTAGTAGAACAGTGGTAAAATTTAGTTTACAACTGAAAATTAGATCTGCCAGCACAGTACAGATGGTTCATTATGGTAAACATTAATGCCCCAACCACCTCTTTAATATTATATAGCTGAGGAAATATTGGAGTTTTCAGAAAAGAGCAAGTCAAAAGGTAAACAGCAATTTTTTTATTTTATTTTTTGTGAAGTAGGTGTTCTCCTAATTTGTCTGCAAAATCGGAAATACACTTTTAAATTATTCCAAGTGAAAGGAGGTTCTAAATCATAACAACTGGCAGTGCAGGTCGATGAAGAAAACCGGAGCGCAGGACTTCAATTGGGCTTTAAGTGTAAAAATCAGTGTGTTGCCATAGCAACTCGGTGACATTTTCCTTTTATTTTACATACTGTTAGCAAATTTGAAACTGGAATCTTGTTGCTATGGGCAACACAGGCCCCACCCTTCTGCTGCGATGGGACTGGGGGTAGTGAACAACAGTTGCACATCAGATCGCAGATAGCAAACAAAAAACAACATCTTTGATCTCCAAAAACATCGGCGAGAAAAACAGTTGTTGCCCATAGCAACTAACCTCCATGTTTCTAAACTGTGGTTGCTCTGGGAAGCAGTCCGCTTTTGTATTTGCTCCGGTTATTCTCAGTTGGCCCAGTGGTTGAGAAGGAGAGGTTTTTTTTGTGTTTTTTTTTTTTTTTTCTGTTTGTTACATGTATCAAAGTTGTATTTTAGCCACTTGTTTTAGTATGTACATCAAGTTTTTTTTTTTTTTTTTCTCTTGCGTCCGTTTTAAGAAACCGAAAAAAAAGCCCTGAGTTACTTTGTATTTTTTTTCCTTTAAAATAGTTTTTCTCTTTTTGAGGGAAATTTAGATTCTTTCTGTGTCCGATGTAGGCACGGTGAGATGCGACACTTTTAGTGCATTTTTAGCACTATGGAAAAAAAAAATAGGATGTGAGCTACGTTACAATAATAAAAAAAAAAAAAAATAAACCTTTTTTTTTTTTTTTTTTCCTATATTGACGATATTTAAAAACACGGAAAAAAAATGTTTTTTGTAGGTTAAATTGAAAACAAAAAAAAAAAATGTGTTTTGTAACAGATTCATTGGTTTAGTGTAGACAGTTTAAAGATAATGAAGTGCGTTCTCATTATTTTTGTTTTGTACAAAAAGGGGGATGGGGAGGGCAAGAGTTTTCTGTTAATTACTCTGGAAAAAAAATAAATAAAACTTTAGGGATAATAGATTTGTCTGTGTTTTTTTTTTTTTTTTTTTAAGATTTTTTTTAAGATTTTTTTTTTTTTTTAAAAGCTTTAACCGGTTCCTATCCAGCCATTATACATAAAGGGCTGGGTGGAAGCTTGCGTATATACAGTATCTCATAAAAGTGAGTACACCCCTCACATGTTTGTAAATATTTTATTCTACCTTTTCATGTGACAACACTGAAGAAATGACACTTTGCTACAATGTAAAGTAGTGAGTGTACAGCTTGTATAACAGTGTAAATTTGCTGTCCCCTCAAAATAATTCCACACACAGCCATTAATGTCTAAACCGCTGACAACAAAATTGAGTACACCCCTAAGTGAAAATGTCCAAATTGGACCCAATTAGCCATTTTCCCTCCCCGGTGTCATGTGACCTGTTAGTGTTACAAGCTCTCAGGTGTGAATGGGGAGCAGGTGTGTTAAATTTGGAGTTATCGCTCTCACTCTCTCATACTGGTCACTGGCAGTTCAACATGACACCTCATGGCAAAGAACTCTCTGAGGATCTGAAAAAAAGAATTGTTGCTCTACATCAGTGGTTCTCAACTCCAGTCCTCAGGACCCACTAACAGGCCAGATTTTAAGTATTACCTTGGGGAGATGCAGACTAGAATACTGCAATCATTGAGCATCAAATGATATCACCTGTGATGTATTTCCGTTATCTTGCAAACCTGGCCTGTTAGTGGGTCCTGAGGACAGGAGTTGAGAACCACTGCTCTACATAAAGATGGCCTAGGCTATAAAAAGATTGGCAAGACCCTGAAACTGAGCTGCAGCATGGTGGCCAAGACCATACAGCAATTTAACAGGACAGGTTCCACTCAGAACAGGCCTCACCATGGTTGACCAAAGAAGTTGAGTGCACATGCTCAGCGTCATATCCAGAGGTTGTCTATTGGGAATTAGACATATGAGTGCTGCCAGCATTGCTGCAGAGGTTGAGCCTGTCAGTGCTCAGACCATACACTGCACACTGCATCAAAATGGTCTGCATGACTGTTTCGTCCCAGAAGAAAGCCTCTTCTAAAAATTATGCATGAGAGCCCGCAAACAGTTTGCTGAAGACAAGCAGACTAAGGACATGGATTACTGGAACCATGTCCTGTGGTCTGATGAGACCAAGATAAACATATTTGGTTCAGATGGTGTCAAGCATGTGTGGCGGCAATCAGGTGAGGAGTACAAAGACAAGTGTGTCTTGCCTACAGTCAAGCATGGTGGTGGGAGTATCATGGTCTGGGGCTGCATGAGCGTTGTCGGCACTGTGGAGCTACAGTTCATTGAGGGAATCATGAATGCCAACATGTACTGTGACATACTGAAGCAGAGCATGATGCTCTCCCTTTGGAGACTGGGCCGCAGGGCAGTATTCCAACATAACGACCCCAAACACACCTCCAAGACGACCACTGCCTTGCTAAAGAAGCTGAGGGTAAAGGTGATTGACTGGCCAAGCATGTCACCAGACCCAAACACTATTGAGCATCTGTGGGGCATCCTCAAACAGCAGGTGGAGGAGTGCAAGGTCTCTAACATCCACCAGCTCCGTGATCTCGTCATGGAGAAGTGGAAGAGGACACCAGTGGCAACCTGTGAAGCTCTGGTGGACTCCATGCCCAAGGGGGTTAACCACTTCAATACCGGGCACTTTAACCCCCTTCCTGCCCAGGCCAATTTTCAGCTTTCAGCACTGTCGCACTTTGACAAGTGCACAGTCGTGCAACACTGTACCCATATTACGTTTTTATCATTTTTTTCAAACAAATAGAACTTTCTTTTGGTGGTATTTAATCACCACTCATCAGATAGATAGTCTCTCTCTCTTCATAAATTTAGGCCAAAATGTATACTGTTTTGGTGAAAATAACCCAAATCAGTGTATAGTTACTGTATACATATCTAAAAATTGATCAATCCTGATGTACTGACGGCCTATCTCATAGTAGACAGTCCAATGTATTTGGCAGGGCGAGTTGAAGTTGTCATTTTGTGCACAATCTTTTGGAAAATGAAGACATTATTTTTATTTTTTTTAACATACTGTCACTAGTGCAGTACAGCATTATATATAACTAGTGACAGTATGAAAAAAAAAAAAAAAATGTTTGTTTTCTTTTTTAATTGATTTATTTTTTTTTTTAACATACTGTAACCAGAGTAATACAATGATACCATAGTAAGACTGTACTACTCTGGGGAGGTGATCAGGATTTTTTTCTGTAACAGGCTATGCTTGCTTATAACAGTGAATTTTACTATTATAAGCAATCATT
The DNA here is from genome assembly GCF_042186555.1 of Aquarana catesbeiana. Lineage (NCBI taxonomy): Eukaryota > Metazoa > Chordata > Amphibia > Anura > Ranidae > Aquarana > Aquarana catesbeiana. Next base: position 50,638,484 of record NC_133335.1, read on the forward strand.
TTTTCTGAATGAAAACCAATTTTTCAGTGTTTACTATTGTTATTAGCTGTGATTGGCCACAGCTAATCACATTGTACAGATGGGTTGAACAGCCGGTGACCGATCGCGCCGCAGCACGGCCCTTGGGGCGCACGCAAGGTGCTTTCTTATGATGTTCACCCAGAATGAAAGAGCTCCCGTCCGGCCGTCATTTGAATGTAGGATGGGCGGGAGAGTGTTAACCACTTCAGCCCCGGAAGGATTTACCCCCTTCCTGACCAGAGCACTTTTTACAATTTGGCACTGCGTCGCTTTAACTGCTAATTGCGCGGTCATGCAATGCTGTACCCAAACGAAATTTGCGTCCTTTTCTTCCCACAAATAGAGCTTTCTTTTGATGGTATTTGATCACCTCTGCCGTTTTTATTTTTTGCGCTATAAACGGAAAAAGACCGAAAATTTTGAAAAAAAATGATATTTTCTACTTTTTGTTATAAAAAAAATCCAATAAACTCAATTTTAGTCATACATTTAGGCCAAAATGTATTCGGCCACATGTCTTTGGTAAAAAAAATGTCAATAAGTGTATATTTATTGGTTTGCGCAAAAGCTATATCGTCTACAAGCTAGGGTACATTTTCTGGAATTTACACAGCTTTTAGTTTATGACTACCTATGTCATTTCTTGAGGTGCTAAAATGGCAGGGCAGTACAAAACCCCCCAAATGACCCCATTTTGGAAAGTAGACACCCCAAGGAAATTGCTGAGAGGCATGTTGAGCTCATTGAATATTCATTTTTTTTGTCCCAAGTGATTGAACAATGACAAAAAAAAAAATTACAAAAAGTTATCACTAAATGATATATTGCTCACACAGGTCATGGGCATATGTGGAATTGCACCCCAAAATACATTCAGCTGCTTCTCCTGAGTACGGGGATACCACATGTGTGGGACTTTTTGGGAGCCTAGCCGCGTACGGGGCCCCGAAAACCAATCACCGCCTTCAGGATTTCTAAGGGCGTAAATTTTTGATTTCACTCCTCACTACCTATCACAGTTTTGAAGGCCATAAAATGCCCAGATGGCACAACCCCCCCCCCCCCAAATGACCACATTTTGGAAAGTAGACACCCCAAGCTATTTGCTGAGAGGCATGTTGAGTCCATGGAATATTTTATATTTTGGCACAAGTTGCGGGAAAGTGACAAATTTTTTTATTTTTTTTGCACAAAGTTGTCACTAAATGATATATTGCTCACACAGGCCATGGGCATATGTGGAATTGCACCCCAAAATACATTTAGCTGTTTCTCCTGAGTATGGGGATACCACATGTGTGGGACTTTTTGGGAGCCTAGCCGCGTACGGGGCCCCGAAAACCAAGCACCGCCTTCAGGATTTCTAAGGGTGTAAATTTTTTGATTTCACTCTTCACTGCCTATAACAGTTTCGGAGGCCATGGAATGCCCAGGTGGCACAAACCCCCCAAAATGACCCCATTTTGGAAAGTAGACACCCCAAGCTATTTGCTGAGAGGCATGGTGAGTATTTTGCAGCTCTCATTTGTTTTTGAAAATGAAGAAAGACAAGAAAAAACTTTTTTTTTTTTCTTTTTTCAATTTTCAAAACTTTGTGACAAAAAGTGAGGTTTGCAAAATACTCACTATACCTCTCAGCAAATAGCTTGGGGTGTCTACTTTCCAAAATAGGGTCATTTGGGGGATGTTTGTGCCACCTGGGCATTCCATTGCCTCTGAAACTGTGATAGGCAGTGAAGAGTGAAATCAAAAATTTACACCCTTAGAAAGCCTGAAGGCGGTGCTTGGTTTTCGGGGTCCCGTACGCGGCTAGGCTCCCAAAAAGTCTCACATGTGGTATCCCCGTACTCAGGAGAAGCAACAGAATGTATTTTGGGGTGTAATTTCACATATTCCCATGGCATGTTTGAGCAATATATCATTTAGTGACAACTTTGTGCAAAAAAAAAAAATGGTCTCTTTCCCGCAACTTGTGTCACAATATAAAATATTCCATGGACTCGACATGCCTCTCAGCAAATAGCTTGGGGTGTCTACTTTCCAAAATGGGGTCATTTGGGGGGGTTTTGAACTGTCCTGGCATTTTATGCACAACATTTAAAAGCTTATGTCACACATCACCCACTCTTCTAACCACTTGAAGACAAAGCCCTTTCTGACACTTTTTGTTTGCATGAAAAAATTATTTTTTTTTGCAAGAAAATTACTTTGAACCCCCAAACATTATATATTTTTTTAAAGCAAATGCCCTACAGATTAAAATGGTGGGTGTTTCATTTTTTTTTTTTCACACAGTATTTGCGCAGCGATTTTTCAAACGCATTTTTTGGGGAAAAAACACACTTTTTAAAATTTGAATGCACTAAAACACACTATATTGCCCAAATGTTTGATGAAATAAAAAAGATGATCTTAGGCCGAGTACATGGATACCAAACATGACATGCTTTAAAATTGCGCACAAACGTGCAGTGGCAACAAAATAAATACATTTTTAAAAGCCTTTAAAAGCCTTTACAGGTTACCACTTTAGATTTACAGAGGAGGTCTACTGCTAAAATTACTGCCCTCGATCTGACCGTCGCGGTGATACCTCACATGCATGGTGCAATTGCTGTTTACATTTGACGCCAAACCAACGCTTGCGTTCGCCTTAGCGCGAGAGCAGGGGGGGACAGGGGTGCTTTTTTTTTTTTTTTTTTTTTTTTTTTCTTTATTACTTTTTTGCTTTTTTATCTAATTTTTAAACTGTTCCTTTCATTTTTTTTAATCATTTTTATTGTTATCTCAGGGAATGTAAATATCCCCTATGATAGCAATAGGTAGTGACAGGTACTCTTTTTTGAAAAAATTGGGGTCTATTAGACCCTAGATCTCTCCTCTGCCCTCAAAGCATCTGACGACACCAAGATCGGTGTGATAAAATGCTTTCCCAATTTCCCAATGGCGCTGTTTACATCCGGCGAAATCTAAGTCATGAAATACTCGTAGCTTCCGGTTTCTTAGGCCATAGAGATGTTTGGAGCCACTCTGGTCTCTGATCAGCTCTATGGTCAGCTGGCTGAATCGCCGGCTGCATTCTCAGGTTCCCTGTTGAGACAGGAGAGCCAGAGAAAAACACGGAAGACAGTGGGGGGGAGGGGGGGCATTCCCTCCCACTGCTTGTAAAAGCAGTCTAGAGGCTAATTAGCCGCTAGGATTGCTTTTACATGAAAGCCGACCGCTGGCTGAAAAGAATGATACCAAGATGATACCTAAACCTGCAGGCATCATTCTGGTATAACCACTCAAAGTCGTGAATGGCGTACCTGAAGACATAAAAATGGTTAACAATAAAGCACAGTAAACGGTAAAGTATAAAAAATTGCATATCTGAAAAACAAACATGATAAAACATAATAACAATAAAACATTGCAGAATAGAATACAGTAAAAAAGAGCAGAACAATAGAGAGAGAATAGAGAGAGAGAGAACAATAAAACGACAACTATTTTTTTTTTTATTTTATATATATTTTTTTTTTTTTTTTTTTTACACTTTTTTTTGTAACTAACTTTTATAACTGTAACCAATTCCAGGTTCGGGTCTCTCAAAATGCGATGGCATCTTGGGAGACCCTGTGAAAGTGTGCCTAGTCTGTGCAATGCTATGCCCTATGCTAATACTCAACTAGTGAATGGTAGCGTTCAAAACATTCACCAATGCAAAGACCAGGATTGTCAGGACAGGAGGGACAATAACAATAATAGCGGGTGTCACGCCTATATCCGCGCTTGCTGCAGACACAACATCTTTTTTGAGGGGTTCGTTGGGTAGGGGTACTCGGGAGGACATAAAGAAAATGCCTCTCATGCAGCCGACTGCATTTGGTTGGGGATGTGAATGGGGGAAGTACGGGCGCTGCAGAAGTGGTGGGTTCTCAATTAGGATTGGCGAATGCAGCAGGAAGGGCATTATGGGCACGACGGGCCTCTGTTTGTCTTCTTCTTGGTGGCAGCGGGACACTACTTGTGCTTGCCACCTCACCAGCTTGAACTGCACTTATGGGACGTCACCAAGTGTTACTGCAGTGCTGGTTTGACTACGACCGGGGTGTACTAGGCCGCTGGTGCTTGCCAGTTCACCAAAACGCTACCAAAAAAACTGTTAGTGATCGCAGGGATCAGGCCTGACTCTGCGAACGCTGCAGTTATGTGTTTAGTGTTTTGTAAGTGACCGTGATCGATCGATACTGCACTTGGGAGGGCTGGGCCGGGCGGAGGGGCAAAACGCAGGTGCTAGCAGGTATCTGGGCTGATCCCTCTAACTGCGTTTTTGGGAACCCTAAACTGCTGGGGACGCTAGTATAGATCTGATCGGATCAGATATCGATCCGTTTAGATACTATACCATTAAGGGAGGTGTATGGTGCGTGCATGGGTGTTAGCAGTACTGGAACTAACCTGAAGCTGCCTGGGGCTGGGGCTTGTCAGTTCACCAAAACGCTACCAAAAAAACTGTTAGCGATCGCAGGGATCAGGCCTGACTCTGCGAACGCTGCAGTTATGTGTTTAGTGTTTTGTAAGTGACAGTGATCGATCGATACTGCACTTGGGTGGGCTGGGCTGGGCCGGGCGGAGGGGCAAAACGCAGGTGCTAGCAGGTATCTGGGCTGATCCCGCTAACACTGCGTTTTTGGGAACCCTAAACTGCTGGGGACGCTAGTATAGATCTGATCGGATCAGATATCGATCCATTCAGATACTATACCACTAAGGGAGGTGTACGGTGGGTGTTAGCGGTACTGGAACTAACCTGACGCTGCCTGGGGCTGGTGCTTGTCAGTTCACCAAAACGCTACCAAAAAAACTGTTAGCGATCGCAGGGATGAGGCCTGACTCTGCGAACGCTGCAGTTATGCGTTTAGTGTTTTGTAAGTGACAGTGATCGATCGATACTGCACTTGGGTGGGCTGGGCTGGGCTGGGCGGAGGGGCAAAACGCAGGTGCTAGCAGGTATCTGGGCTGATCCCGCTAACACTGCATTTTTGGGAACCCTAAACTGCTGGGGACGCTAGTATAGATCTGATCGGATCAGATATTGATCCGTTCAGATACTATACCACTAAGAGAGGTGTACGGTGGGTGCGTGGGTGTTAGCGGTACTGGCGCTAGCCTGACGCTGCCTGGGGCTGGTGCTAGCCAGTTCACCAAAACGCTACCAAAAAAACTGTTAGCGATCGCAGGGATCAGTCCTGACTCTGCAATCGCTGCAGTTATGCTTTTAGTGTTTTGTGACAGTGATCGATCGATACTGCACTTGGGTGGGCTGGGCCGGGCGGAGGGGCAAAATGCAGGTGCTAGCAGGTATCTGGGCTGATCCCGCTAACACTGCGTTTTTGGGAACCCTAAACTGCTGGGGACACTAGTATAGATCTGATCGGATCAGATATTGATCCGTTCAGATACTATACCACTAAGGGAGGCATATGCTGCGTGCATGGGTGTTAGCGGTACTGGCGCTAATCTGACGCTGCGTGGGGCGACGCATATCACCGCCGGGCGATCAGGGGGCTAAACCTTTATTAGGTAATAAACGGCGGGTGCCCTGACACTATAAAAAATAAACGAACTAACCAGCGTCACCCATAACGGTTATACGGTGATCAGTGGTGAAAGGGTTAACTAGGGGGCAATCAAGGGGTTAAAACATTTATTAGGTAGTATATGGGGGTCCCTGTCGCTATAAAACACTGATGGCGAACCTAAATATTTACCTCCCTAATTAGCGTCACCAGCGACACTAATACAGCGATCAGAAAAATGATCGCTTAGCGACACTGGCGACGGGGGGTGGTCAAGGGGTTAAAACTTTATTGGGGGGGGGGTTAGGGGAGTATCCTAGACCTAAAAGGGGCTAACCCTAACTGCCCTACCACACTAACTGTCACAAACTGACACCATGCAGTGATCAGAAAAACAAAAAACAAAAAAAAAAAACAACTGCTTGGTGTCAGTGTGACGGGGGGGGGGGGGAGGGGGGATCGGGGGGTAATCGGGGGGGGGGGGGGGTCGGGGGGTGTAATGTATGCCTAGCGTGTTCTACTGTGTGTAGTGTTGGTGCACTCACATTACAGTCTTCCCTCCTCAGCGCCGGAACGGAAAATGCCGAGCCGAGGAGAGATGACATCATTTCCTCTGCCTCTGTGTACAATACAGAGGCAGGGAAATGATCCCATTGGCCAGGAGCGATCGCGAGGGGGGGCCACGAATGGATGGCCTCCCCCTCACCACCGATCGCCGGGGAGGATTTGCCGACCGCCGCAGGCACCGGGGGGGGGGTGTCCGATCGGACCCCCCACCCGCGGGCAGGCAAGGACGTACCTGTAAGTCCTTTTGCCTGCCCGTGCCATTCTGCCGACGTACATCGTCGTGCGGTGGTCGGCAACTGGTTAATAATGCAGCAAGTACAGAAAAATACCTGTTGATCTACCCGAAATCCAGTGAGCATTCTGTAGTGAGCTGACAACACTTTCTCTACTGCACTGGAAACTCAAGCTGTGTTGTCAGCCCTGCCTAAATTCTCGCTTGTTAGATTACAGAACACTTCTCAACCCATGTTATAGAGATGAGAAGAGAGACAAAACATGGGGGAAATGTGCATATATGACAGATGTGTACTTAAAATAGTATTCTTGTACTTACTGTAAAATCTTTTTCTTGGACTCCAAGAAATGGAATTGACGGTAAGTAGGTAAATCTCATTTTCTTTCTTGTTCATTGAGATACACAAGAATTCCAATACAGTCAAGATGTCCAAATACAGTCCAACTGAGAGGTTAGCAACACAGAAAACAGTAAGAGGTCACACAATGTGAACTGGGGACCAGCTGAAACCCAGGAGTCACCTGAAGAACCAATGCCTGAATCTGAATGGATGAGATGGGACTCACGACCAGATAGGAGGACCTGGAAGCACAACCCAAAGGGAGAACACGGAGGATCAAACTGAGGCTTCAGACCAGGATGGAGGTCACGGCCAGAGAATGACTCCATATGGAAGAGAATACCTAACCTGAGCCAGTGAGAAAGTTGACATGGTCAACCAGAAGAAAACACTGGGGACAGCCTCAGGAGCAGGTTCCAAAAGGAACAGGTACAAGCAAAGACCGGTGTCAATCCACATTGGAAAGGCCTGACATCATTAACTCCAGGGTCAAGGAGATATAACTTTGACTAAAAAAGGTTATCTAGCCAGACAACCAAGCTTGTCAAGAGAGGTACATCAGAGAATATACAATATACGTATTGCCAACAGCCCACAAGAGTATGAAGTGACTCCTGAGACCACAAGAGAACTCAAGGGTTCAATCGCACAAAGACAACATGACATAAAGAAGAGGGTGCAAGGAAGACTGTGCTACTAGGGTAGGCAGGCATGAGATTAGACCTTGTGTGTATGGTTTAGCCTTGAGATGGTGGATGCAGGAAAGGCTTTGCCTGGCACCACTGCTTCTAGAATGCTTCCTCTCTAATGTCTCTAGAATGGGTAGCTGTGTGCACAGTATATATGGTGAGACCCCAATATACTGTACATATGGATCCCATGTCCTGGTGCCCTTTTGAATCAGTCAATCTTTTCTTTTGTAGAGTTGGGGAAGGTTAGAACCCATGTCAGATTTTTATTTCTGTCTATTTCACTGTTGCAGATTTCCCCTCATCTTCTATCTGGTGAAACCATTGCCAGTAGGACAGGAAGTGAGGAAAAAATCTTGATAACAGAGCCCAAGATAGCAGTAGATGCCCAACAGGAACTCCAAAGCCTGGTACACACTAGTAGCTTTTTTATCATTCAACCCAGCGGGGCTGAACGAAAAAAAAACCTGACAACTCAGGAGGAGCCGCTGTACTAACTATCCAATGTTAGTACTACGATCTCCCCTGCTGTGCTATTATGTTCTGACAGGGGGACACCCCCCCCCCGCCAGAACACTCCAGAGACGGTTGGACAGACTTTTTTTCGATCATGCCTCATTGACAGAAGCCAGCTGACCAACTTCTGTTGGACCGGCTTTTGTACACACGCTCCAAATGTCGGCCAGTTCCTACTGAACCAGCTGATGCTGTCCGACATTCGGCCCCTGTGTACTAGGCTTAAATCTTCCAAACTACCCAAAACTTGCAAAACATTTTTGACTTGACATAGACTTTATTAGTATGAATAACCATTCTGGGGCCTGTGTGACCTGCTTTGCTTTGTATTTCATGGGACACAGCAGAGCTTATAGAGCGTTGTCTACATTGCTGGACCGGTTTCCATTCAATGTGTCCATCTGTTTAGATAGGGCATAAAAAAAAGCCCCAAACTTGTGCTTAGAGAACATAATTTATACACAAAATACAGTGGCTTGAATTAATGAATATTCTACTCAATAGACAGAGTTTATAGGAATAAACTTCCATAATCCTGTAAATGTGCAGACACAGGTAAATACACCCAAAACTAGCATTTTTTTTCTTACAATTTTCTGCCAGAAAGATCCAGCATAGATAGGAGTATTTTAATACACCCTTGTGCATGAAGCCTTAGGGCTAGTTTACACTTGCTTCAAATCATGGCTTCAGACACGCTTTGTTAAAGCTCTCTGAATGCCAGTTAAAGCTCCTGTCACTAAATAAAATGGTTAGGTTACAGTCCTGTTTACACCTTGCTTTTGCTTGGTGCTTTGATGAGGCTTCGGTGGGGCTTCGATGAGGCTTTGGTGGAGCTTCGGTGGGGCTTCCACCTAGCTTTGCTATAGACTTCTATGGAGGCTTTGAAGACACTTTGAAGCACCACTGAAGCTACATGGGGGATCATTTTTGAAGCAAAGTCAAAGCAAAGAAAAAGCAAGGTGTAAACAGGTCTGTAAGCTAACCATTTTATTTAGTGACGGGAGCTTTGACTGGCGTTCAGAGAGCTTTAACAAAGCGTGTCCGAAGCCTTGTTTTGAAGCAAGTGTAAACTAGCCGTTAATGTGTGTTGAAACCAAAGCAAGTGTAAATGAGCCCTTACTGTTATCATCAAGAGTGAAAGTGAAAGAAAATCCCGTATTTTTGGTTGTCATCAGACCACAAATAGGGGAAATCTTCCAATGGGGACACGAGTTGTGATGGCTACCGGGGACTTCCTCACATGGGACAGGAAGTAAAAGGAAATCTCCCCGATGGGACAAAGATGATAAAAGGGTTAGTTCACCTTTACCAAAAACAAACTGAGCAGCTTTGACTAAAGTTGAATAATGCCCTTGCTATAGGTGTAGGCCATTTACGTACCTCATGAAGCCTGACCTGAAAACTCCCAGGACATTGCTAAGCAAGGCCTGCCTAATACTATTCATCTTCATCATCACAGGAGTGAGCTCTCAAACGCTAAACTCAGAGCTACTGCATCAAGAAAGAGAAGGAGTATGTGAGGGGGTTCGAATTAGAAAAAAATGCTCCTGTGTTGGTGAAGATGAACAGCAATAGGGAGGCTTCGCTTAGCAACGTCCTGGGAGCTTTCAGGTCAGGCTTCATGAGGTATAGAAATGGCCTACACCTATAGCAAGAGCATTATTCAATTTTAGTCAAAGCTTGTTTTTATCTACCAACATCCCTTATCTGCATTGGCAATTTTTTGGTAAAGGTGAACTAACCCTTTAAAATAAGGTAGTAACCCCTCCTTACTTTATCCAAAATGGAAAAAAAAGTTTGGTCTTAGTTCTACTTTAATACATTATCAAGTTTTTTTTTTTTTTTATGGAAGCAGTTTAGGCACCTGAATGTGACCTAGTATTGGTCTATTGCATTCCCTGTATAGCAGGGATAGGGTGTGAGAGGAAGCAGCAGCAAAGGGAGCCAATCAGTTCATTTGCTAACAAGAAGCATGCTGATAGGATGAGAGATGAGCTCATTAGAGTGCTGCTTCTTTCACTGCCCATGTTTCGTCACATATGGTGACCCATCACATTTGGCTACCCGCTGGACTGCGCATTCGCGACTACGTCATATGCGTTCCAACACTGTGGCGATCTGTGATTGCGCAGAATTTTGTGGCCACACCCCTGAGTCCAGGTTTAAGCACCACCATCCAAGTGGACATAGATTTAGATTATAATTATGCCAAGTGAAGAGAGGCCTTTTCCCGAAGTGTGGCGAGTGAAGCGAGGCCGCGAGGGGCCCTGTGGCAAAGTGGTCTTTACAACAGTGTTGGAACGCATATGGCGGCGTCGCGCATGCGCACTCCAGGGGGTAGCAAAATGTGATGGGTAGCCGAATGTGAGGATACACCCAGTCACAGTTTTGGGTGGGTCCAGGAAGACCTGGGTTTTGAGGAAGTGAGTTGAATGATACTGATCATTAGTCTGAGGACATCTAGCAGCAGAAAAAAAAGTACAGCAGTGTAAATCTCTGAAGGTGAACATTTAGGCACAAACTGGTTCTTTTATCTCTAAGCCCAGGTTCACACTAGTGCGATCTTAGACATCGCATGTGACCTGCACCCGCACTGCAGGTGCCAATCACATGCGATGTCTGTGAGATATGAGTTCAGCCATACCGTTGTATGGCTGAACTCGCAATAAATTTGCAGGAAAAAAAGTGCAGGGACTTTTTTTTCCCCGCAGTGAAATCAGATCGCATGGGTGTTCTCACCTATGCAATCCGATTCCTGTGCGAGTTCACAGTGCACACTGCGATCTGTGAACCAATCTGGGGGTGTCATTAACAATACATGCCGATAATTCAAGAAATTAAGGTGAGAGTTCTGTGAGCTCATTTCCTGGATTAGACACCTCTATTAACCTATTTATGAGACCAATTTGGACAAACTATTAATTAGAGTGATGCCTGAGTAGAAATGAATTTTCTAATCACCACATGGACTTTTTGTCATTCTTTATTTCACATGTCCCTGGATTCATGTATTAATTATTATACGAATAATATATTTATGTATCACGTTTTGCACTTTTTATAATTTTTTACAATTTTATTACTGTAGCGCGGGATCATTATAGATCTATTTGTTTATTTTGGTAGTGTGATGTGAACGCTATTAGACCCTGCTGCAGACAGTTCTCTATTGTATTTTATTGCACCTTCATTGCACATTGTGCACTTTTGATTATCTTACCACAATTTTGTGGGGGATTTTATTTGTATTGATTTTATTATTATCTTAAATCATTTTCATTTTGTCATATTAGACATTTTCTGAACACATCACAGTAGCGCGAAGGCCCTTCATTCTAACACTTTTTCTATACATCAGGTTTCCCCAGTAGAGCTCCTTCATACATCAGGTGTCCCCAGCGGAGCCCCTCCTTACATCAGGTGTCCCCAGCGGAGCCCCTCCTTACATCTGGTGTCCCCAGCGGAGCCCCTCCCTACATCTGGTGTCCCCAGCGGAGCCCCTCCTTACATCTGGTGTCCCCAGCGGAGCCCCTCCCTCATCTGGTGTCCCCAGCGGAGCCCCTCCATACATCTGGTGTCCCCAGCGGAGCCCCTCCATACATCAGGTGTCCCCAGCGGAGCCCCTCCTTACATCAGGTGTCCCCAGCGGAGCCCCTCCTTACATCAGGTGTCCCCAGCGGAGCACCTCCTTACATCTAGTCTCCCCAGCAGAGCCCCTCCTTACATCTGGTGTCCTCAGCGGAGCCCCTCCATACATCAGGTGTCCCCAGTGGAGCCCCTCCTTACATCAGTTGTCCCCAGCGGAGCCGCTCCATACATACATCAGGTGTCCCCAGCTGGGCCCCTCCATACATCAGGTGTCCCCAACGGAGCCCCTCCTTACATCCGGTGTGTCTGCAGCGGAGTTTCCGCCGCCATTACCGTACATTATTAGTAACAGGCCGAGGTAACCAAGATAGAGGCAGAGCCGGCGGAGTGGCTACAATAGAAATTGAGCTGCAGCGCCGCCCACCCCACGCCCTTTTCCACAACAGGTCACAAACAGACCGGCAGGGGGCGGGGGTGGGCGGCGCCGCAGCTCAAATTATATTGTCAGCTACCCGGCCGGCTCCGCCTCTTGTTCTTGGTCTTCGGTAAAATGGCAGCGGAGGCAGCGGGGAGCCGCGAAAAATCGGGAAAAAAACGTATTTCCCGGGAAACGCTAAAATCGGTAAAAAAGGTCCAAATCCCGGGAATGTCCAAGGAAATTCGGGACAGATGGTAAGTATGCTGATCTCTGTATATTGCCCTACATCCTACTACATCCCAACTTTTTGACATGGAAACGAGGGAAACCTATCAGCAAAAGTATGTAAGTATAGGACACACCCCCAGTCACACTTTCGTAAAGGAGAATTAGACAAAAAAATGATTATTTAAACTCACAAATTCTTTTTTTTACCACTATTATACCTTTATATTGGCTTTTGACAGTTACAAATCCAGCAATTTAAAAACTGGATGAAAGGTTTAGCACTGGAAAACACTTTTGAAAGTGCATTTTGTATACAACTATATTGATCAGACCAAAATGAGGGACAAATGAAGAGGAAAGAGGGACAGATAGACCTTGTTCCAAATCAGGGACAGTCCCTCGAAATCAGGGACAGTTGGGAGCTATGTCCTACTGACCTCTGTACACTGCCCTACCTACTACTGACCTCTGTACTCTGCCCTACCTACTACTGACCTCTGTATACTGCTCTACATTCTACTGGCCTCTGTACACTGCCCTACAGTCTACTCACCTCTGGACACTGCCCTACATCCTACTGACCTCTGTATACTGACCTACCTACAACTGACCTATCTACACCACTATTACAGTGATCCCCATTAGTTTCTGGGTCCTGTGCCAAGCAGCTGCACTGCTGCTTAGTGAACACGGGAGGTCACTCACTTGCTCGGCACAGGTGCCATTTAGAGAAAAGTTTGGATTTTCTCAGTGATTCCAAAGCATTCTCTGATTGGACGAGGTGGAGAGACAGGACAGTGACATCACAATCTCCACCTCGTGTACCCAGAGTACACTTTGCATTCATTGAGAAAATGCAAAGTGTTCTCTGAACAATGCCTGTGCCAAGCAAGCAACCTCCTGTGTTCACTAAGCAGCAGGGTAGCCACTCGGCAGGGGACCCAAAATCTTGCAGCAATCACTGTAGTAGATGTGTAGTAGATGTGCCTACTACAATGGTTTCCAACTTCTTCAAAGATCAGCCAGGTGTGCCACATACTTGCATTACTCCAGGCAGGACCAATGTAACTATAGAAAAATATCCATACCTGACCTTCAGCTTTAAGTTTTTCTATGAAGCCTTATTTGGCCGGTTCTGCTTTTCAATACAATCCACTCTATGTAAGATTGTTTCTAAATACTTCTGATATTTATGTAGAACAGTGTGTGGGGTGATTGGTCCGGGGGGAGAGAAAAGTCAAAAGCTGGACCTACAGTGAATACGAAACGATCACAATTCTGCTTTGTACCCCTTTTAGTGGATATGTCTTTTTTTATTATCAGTAGTAGGGATGAGCTTGATGTTTGGGTTGAACATACGTTCGACTCGAACATCAGGTGTTCGCCCGTTCGCAGAAGAGCGAACATTATGGGGCGTTTGTGGCAAATTTGAATGCCCCATAATGCACTGCGTGATCACAGTGCATTGCTGTATGATGATTGGCCAAAGCATGCACCATGACCTGCATGCTTTTGCCAATCCCAGTGCCCTCTGCTAAGAGAGCCATAATTGGCCAAAGGCAGGGTGCCTTTAGCCAATCATGGCTCAGGGGAATTAAGTCCACGCCCCACACTATATAAGGCTGCCTACATGGCGGCCCTGTGTAGTGTTGTTGTTGTTGTGGACGGAGAGATAGCTTGATTTCGATTAACCACTTCCCGCCCGGCCTATAGCAGATTGACGGCCAGGAAGTGGTGCTGTTATCCTGACTGGGCGTCACATGACGTCCAGCAGGATAACATCCCGGTGCGCGCATGCGGGGGGCGCTCAGCGATCGTGAGTGTAGTGTGTCAGTCTGACACCCCGCATCTCCGATCGTGATAAGAAGCCTCTGTCAGAGGCTTCTTACCACGAGATCAGCTGTGACCAATCACAGCGTGAACCAGGAAGTGACAGTAAACGGCATTCCTCGGTTCGCGCTGACAGGTAGAGCCGATCGAAAAATTCAAAAAATTAGTGGTGAAAAAATACTGCAGCTGCTGGCTTTTAATAACAGGACACTTACCTGTCCTGGAGTCCAGCGATGTCGGCACCGCAGCTGATGTTTCCATCAGGTGCTGCCGCTGCCATTGCGGGTAAGGGAACCCGGCTGTGTAGCCTTATGGCTTCACGGCGGGAACCCTACTGTTTACCTGTTCACAGAGCCTGCAATGTCCGCACCCCAGCTGATTTTTGGATAGGCTCCCAGGTGCTGCCACCATCTCCACTAAGGGAAACCTTCCCAGCCGATTCCTTACTGGGCATGCGTGACCGCGCAATTGTCATTCAAAGTGCAACATCGCTGAAAGGTAAATTTGGCCTGGGCAGGAAGGGGGTAAAATCGCTATGTATGGGTATACACGGCAGCTAAGCTAGACATTCTTTCACCCGGGGCAAAGAATTAGTTCGCCCCCCCCCGGGGTCCCCCACGTGTCCCCCCCTAGTTTCAGCTCTGGGTATAGATTGAATTCCAACAATATGTCTCCTCCTAATGCCTCAATGGTCAGTTACAATGTTCATGGCAACCAATCAGCTTTTATCTTTCATTTATAAAGTTTATCTATACAAGCTGAAGGTAGAATCTGATTGGTTACCAGGTAGAATTGCTCCGGCTTTGATGAATTCCCTCCTCTTATTTCGGTGAGCATTGTTCCCGGACAGCAAGTGACGGGAATCCAAAAGTTACAGTTGTCACCTAAACAGGAATTAAGAGAAAATCCTTCCGCAGGGGACATCTGTTCTGGTGATGACTGTCAATGGACCGTTCACACCACAGTACAGTGATCTGTATTAGGCAGTCTATGAAAATAAATGTCCTCATCACATGGAGAATACAATGCAGACTGTCTGGTCAGATGGACTCTGATTTAAACCTTTATTAGTTCCCTGGTAGTTCTTCTTATTATACAATTCTGTACCTCAGAGTTCTCCTCACACATAGTGCTAGCATGGCCACACCCCCCCAGCTCTTCCCGCCAATTCCTGTCAGGCGCGCATTGCATGCCGGGGGTTCCTCGCCCTCCTGCTGACCCTGCCCACCACAGAGCGGAGCCCTGCCCCTCCTCTTGACCCCGCCGACCATGGAGCGATTGTCTCCGGGTGACATGGAGAGTCCGGTAAAGTCGTTGGTCCACCTCTGTCTGAGGAGAGTGGAGGACCCCGAGGACGAGGAGTAGTGTGGCGGAGCCGGGTCCTTACCCTGCAGTCTATGAACACCAAGGACAGGAGGATTAATCTGTGAGGGGGCATTATCACCAAAGCCGGGGAGAGGGTGAGTGACTACAACCCCCAGCATGACCCTACTGACAGAGGACTACAACCCCCAGCATGACCATACTGACAGAGGACTACAACCCCCAGCATGACCATACTGACAGAGGACTACAACCCCCAGCATGACCATACTGACAGGAGGACTACAACCCCCAGCATGATCCTACTGACAGAGGACTACAACCCCCAGCATGACCATACTGACAGAGGACTACAACCCCCAGCATGACCCTACTGACAGGAGGAGTACAACCCCCAGCATGTCCTGAGTGACACTGTATGTAACGCACCCCTGAATCCTTCCACACTTTGTGTAAAACCATTTGTAATAGAAGCTTTTTATTCTTATTTATAAATGATTGTGCTGGGATTGTGTCTGTGAGAATCCAGCCTGTGACAGAAATCATAGAACTATTTATAGGTACAAGAAAGCCCGGGTTTTGTTTAACTAAAGCCCCTCCCACTCTTAAAGCGGTAGTAAATCCCAGGTGGTTAAAAAAAAAGTGTCCCTACAAGACAATGTCATGATGTGCTAGTATGCATCGCATACTAGCACATTATGAGAAACTTCCTATAGAAAGAAGCCTCCAGCGCCGCGCGGTCACCGATGTCGGGGCTGACTTCTTCCCTTGGTCTTCCTTCTGGGTTCGCGGCCTCCAGCTACACGAGTGGCCGGGGCGTGATGACGTCACTCCGGCACGTGCGCGTGGTAGCCGCTGTTTACGTCACGCGCTCTGAAGGTCCTGCACTGTAAGCCAGACCAGTTTAGGAGATATTCGCAGTACCTACAGGTCAGTCTTATTATAGTCCTACCTGTAGGTACAAGTGGTGCAACAGAGTTACAAGAGAGCATTTGGCCACACCCATTCTTGCGCACGTAGGGACACGTCCTCTCTCAGGTGTCCCTCATTATGAAGATGTAAAGTCGGGAGGTAGGTGTAATGTACAATGATTTGGCCTCTAGTCACATTTGTGATCACTCTGTGGTACAGATATTACTAAATGGAACGCACGCCAGCGCCGCCATGCCAGAAGTACGACCGCACTGTGCGTTCCAGCTAACGCCAAAAGCCTCCGGATACCTGACTGCAGCTGTCCGTCCACAGTGGTCAGGTGATGCGCTCCGGCGTGGAACGCACAGCGGCATGTAGAGCCGCACAACCCGAGCTGGAGCCTCCAGTGGCCGGAGGTGGAAACAGCACCACCGACTACATCCACTACAGCTCCGGTGGTCATGTGACGCGCTCCAGCGTGGGGCAGACAGCGTGGGGCGGACAGCGGCACTTTGAACAGAACAGCGCAGTGCGAGGACAGGAGCCTCAAGTAGCCGAGGATTACAACTGTCATAGCTGAGCCTATAATAATGCTGCATACACAGCAGGGATGTGGACTCATTTAGGCTGCGAGTGTGCGCCCCCAGTGGTGAGACAGGGAGTTGCACTGAAACTTTCGGAAATAACTCATAATAGAGGGGATGATGGAATATTAAAACAAGTTAAAGTAAAGAAGTGTGTATAAGTTGTGCGTAGTCTCCCACTGGTATGTATCTGACTGGGCGCACACCACAGAAGATGATAGCGCAACCACTGGGTACACTCTCAGAACCATTTAAAAAAAATTCATAAAACCATTAACTACTTCAATACCGGGCACTTACACCCCCTTCCTGCCCAGGCCAATTTTCAGCTTTCAGCGCTGTCGCTGTTTAAATGACAATTGCGCGGTCATGCTATACTGTACCCAAACAGAATTTTTAACATTTTGTTCCCACAAATAGAGCTTTCTTTTGGTGGTATTTGATCACCTCTGTATTTTTTGCTAAACAAATTAAAAAGACCTAAAATTTTGAAAAAAAAAAAAAGAAAAGTTTTTCTTTTGTTTCTGTTATGAAATTTTGTAAGTTTTCTCCTTTACTGATGGGGCACTGATAAGGTGGCACCGATGAGGGGGCGCTGCTGGGCACTGTTAGGCGGCACTGATGGGCACTGATAAGTGGCACTGATATGCAGCACTGATAGATGGCATTGATAGGCATCACTAATGGCTCTGGCAGGCATTGAGGATGTTCACTGGTTGGCAGCTGCCTGGGCAATGATTGGCATTTCGCTGGTGGTCTAGGGTGGTATACCTGGTGGTCTAGGGTGGTATACCTGGTGGTCTAGGGTGGTATACCTGGTGGTCCAGTGTGGTGGCAATCCCTGGTGGTCCTTGCAGCATCCTGGTGGTCCTGGGTGGGCATCGGAGGGGGGACTGCGCTGATAAACAACCAGCACAGATGCCCTATCAGGAGAGCAGCCGATCGGCTCTCCTCTACTCGTGTCTGTCAGACGCGAGTGAGGAAAAGCCGAGTAACGGCTCTTCGTGTTTACACTGTGATCAGCCGTGATTGGACACGGCTGATCATTTGGTAAAGAGCCTCCGTCAGAGGGAGGCTCTTTACCGAGATCGGTGTAGCGGTGTGTCAGACTGACACACCGCACCACTGATCTCCGCGATGCGCGCCCCCACGAGCGTGAGGGCGGCCGTTCTGGGCGCTGTCATATGATGTCCACCCAGAACGAGAGACGCACCGACCCACCTTCATTTGACGGTAGGCGGACGACAAGTGGTTAAAATGAGTTTCCAATGACTAAGAACATCCGTAATGCATATGGGTTCTGAAGATAGTTGGGTGTAGATACATGTTTGGCGGCCAGTCTCTACCCTCGGGGTGGATAATGGACTCCCATATCTGACAAGCAGCCATGTCACCGCACTATTTAAGGGGAAGACGGAGGAAACTGTTTTGTTGGCTCTGTGGAAGAGGCATGTCCTCGAAACGCATTAGCCTGTTGGATGTCAAACTGTCCTGCCATGTTATATGATTAATCAGGGACTGGATTTTGCTATTTTTCGATATGATGAGCTTTTAACGAATTTGCCATTTTGTGACTATAATACTTATCACCTCTATAAGTAATAAAGTTATCTTTTAAGGGTAATGCACTCGCCTAGTGCGCCCTCTCTTTTGCTTTATGGTGTCATTTATTTTTGCATTTGAGCCTGAAAAGCATTGTAACCACGATCAGTGCATGGCGGGTGCAATGCTCAGGCTCCTGCAGACTATTCCTCCAGCTGCAGGTCTATACAGATTTATGTACATTAAATTACAGGGCTGGAGGAAGTGATCAATGGACTACGAGTGCAGTGATGTCCCACACTTGTGTTCCATTCAGGGGGGTGGGGCTTGGGTGTCCTATACCCACTTCAAAATTTGTGTAACCACTTCAGCCCCCCGGAAGGATTTACCCCCTTAATGACCAGGCCATTTTTTGTGATATGGCACTGCGTCGCTTTAACTGACAATTGCGTGGTCGTTCGATGTTGTACCCAAACAAAATCAATGTCCTTTTTTTCCCACAAATAGAGCTTTCTTTTGGTGGTATTTGATCACCTCTGCGGTTTTTATTTTTTGCCCTATAAACGAAAAAAGAGTAACAATTTTTGAAAAAATGCTATAATAAATAAAAAAAAATGTAAAAAAAAAATTCTTCATCAGTTTAGGCCAATATGTAATTTTTAGTAAAAAAAATCACAATAAGCGTATATTGATTGGTTTGCGCAAAAGTTATAGCATCTACGAAATATGAAGATAGATTTATGGAATTTTTATTATTATGATTATTATTTTTTTTACTAGTAATGGTGGTGATCAGCGATTTTTAGCGGGACTGCGATATTGCGGTGAACAGACCGGACACTTTTGACATTTTATGGGACCAGTGACATTTATACAGCGATCAGTGATATCAAAATGCTGATTACTGTATAAATGACACTGGCAGGGAAGGGGTTAACACAGGGGGGCGGTCAAAGGGTTAAGTATGTCCTAGTGGGGGGATTGGACTGACTGGGAGTACAGAGAGATCACTGTTCCTAATCACTAGGAACAGACAATCACACTGTACTCCCCTGACAGAACAGGGATCTACCTTGTTTACGTTGACAGATCCCTGTTCTGACTCTCTGTGGAGCGATCGCGGGTGGCCAGTGGACATCACGGCCGCCGACCACGCGCATCGGCTCCGGCGCCGCACGTGCCCGCTGTATCTATTTTTTGACGAACCATACCGGTATGGCGATTTGCGCAATAGAGCCGCCCTGCCACAGTATAACTGCGGCGGCTGGTCGGCAAGTGATTAAAGTGATTGTAAAGTCTCATTTTTTTTCTTGTAAATATAATAAACATGTTATACTCTCGTGCTCTGTTGCAGTGGATTTGCACAGAGCAGAGGGCTGGAAAGGAATGGGAGAGAAGCGCCAAGCTGATCTTAGTGCAGCATCATTTTAATGAATGGTTAAAAAAAGATAACAGTGTGAAGTGGGGTATAAATTGTACTCACATAGTGCTCTGTAGGTGAAGGCTTGCTAGGTGCAGCAGTGTAAGAAGCCTCCGGTGGATCCTGTGTTTAGCCACGAGCATCGTGTGTCAGCTGTGTCTGCAGCCTCGAGAGGACTCGGCAAGACGCCGGCTTCAACTCAGCATGGAGGTTTTCCAGAGCTGTCAACCTTGGCGCCGCCCACTACAGTCTTTGGCCAAACAACGCGTTTCAGAGGAAAGCCTTGCCTCCGAAACAAGTTCTGATTGGGGAAAGACTGCAGTGGGCGGCATCATGGTTGACAGCTTTGGAAACCCTCCATGCCGAGAGATGAAGCCAGCGTCTTCCCGAGTCCACTCGAGGCTGCAGACACAGCTGACACCCGACGCTCGTGGCTAAACACAGGATCCACCGGCGGCTTTTTCCACCGCTGCACCTGGCAAGCCTTCACCTACAGAGCACTATGTGAGTGCAATTTATACCCCACTTCACACTGTTATCTTTTTTTAACCATTCAATAAAATGATGCTAAACTAAGATTGGCTTGGCGCTTCTCTCCTATTCCTTTCCAGCCCTCTTCTTTTCACAGTTACCGGGTCCCCAGCCCGCACCTGAAGCAGCCTCGCCATCGCCAGCAGCCAACATTACACAAACTTTCTGAGCGTTACTCACTCTTTATAACTTATTTACCATTAGGCTACGCTCACACTGAGGTGCTTTGCAGGCGCTAAAGTGCTAAAAAAAAGCGACCTGAAAGAGCCGCTCAATTCACTCCAATGTGAAAACCCCGAGGGCTTTCACACTGGAGCGGTGCGCTTGAAGGACAAATAAAAAGCCCATTCATAGGCTTTATTATTCACCACTTTGCAGTTCTTGGGTTCTAGCGCTGAGTTTCACACTAGTCTTGTGTGTGTTTTTTACTTTGCACAGAGCATCCCGGATCCCCCCTCTTCTCGGGTCCCTCCTCGTTGCTGCTCCTGGCCCCTCCCTTCTGTTGAGCTGCTTGTTGTGGGGGCACCCGAGTTGAGTCACAGCTCCCCCTTCAGACAGAGCCCTGACCCGGCCCCATCCCCTCTCTTCCCTGATTGGCTAGCTGAGTTTGACTGACAGCAGCAGCAGCCAATGGCGCCACTGCTGTGTCTCAGACAATCAGGAGAGAGAGTCTCGGACACTGAACAGAGAGGGACCTCAGGTAAGTATTAGTGGGGCTGCTGCACACAGAAGGCTTTTTTCTTAATGCATTAAGATAAAAAACCTTCTGCCTTCACAACCACTTTAAAAACCACTTCAAGACTGCCACACGACGATGTACGTCCAAACTTTGAACGGGGATATGGTTGTTATGGCAGCAGCCGGCTTTCAGATAAAAGTGGTCCCTGCGGCGGATTCGCCGCGAGATCACTTTTATTGGTGGCGGGAGAGGGGCCCCCCCTCCCGCCGTGATCCGGTGCCCTCCGCCGCTTACCGGAGGCGATCGCGTCCTATCCTGTGGTGTGTCTGGAGACGAGTGAGGCTAAGATGGCGCTCACTCGTCTCCATGACACTGCTGGGCGGAAGCGACGTCAAAACGTCACTTCCGTCCACGCCTCTTAAAGGCACATTTTTTCAAATGTCATTTTTCTAAATGACTTTTTTTTTTTTTTTTTTTTTTTAATTGCATTTTAGTGTAAATATGAGATCTGAGGTCTTTTTGACCCCAGATCTCATATTTAAGAGGTCCTGCCATGCTTTTTTCTATTACAAGGGATGTTTACATTCCTTGTAATAGGAATAAAAGTGACACCATTTTTTTTTTTTTAAAAACAGTGTAAAAATAAATAAAATATTGTAAAATAAATAATAAAAATAAAAAAAAAAATTTTAAAACCCCCCTGTCCCGACGAGCTTGCGCGCAGAAGCGAACGCATACGCGAGTAGCGCCCGCATATGAAAACGGTGGTCAAACCACACATGTGAGGTATTGCCGTGACCGGTAGAGCAAGAGCAATAATTCTAGCCCTAGACCTCCTCTGTACCGCAAAATATGCAACCTGTAGAATTTTTTAAATGTCGCCTATTGAGATTTTTGAGGGTAAAAGTTTGACGCCATTCCACGAGTGAGCGCAATTTTCAAGCATGACATGTTGGGTATCAATTTACTTGGTGTAACATTATATTTCACAATATAAAAAAAATTGGGATAACTTTACTGTTGTCTTATTTTTTTATTCAAAAAAGTAAATTTTTTCCAAAAAAAGTGCGCTTTTAAGACCACTGCGCAAATACGGTGCAAAAAAAAGTATTGCAATGACCGCCATTTTATTCTCTAGGGTGTTAGAAGAAAAACCATATATAATGTTTGGGGGTTTAAAGTAATTTTCTAGCAGAAAAACCTGTTTTAAACATGTAAACACCTAAAATCCAAAACGAGGCTGGTCCTTAAGTGGTTAAGCACCCCCATCCATTGGGCATCTGCCTGGTTTTCTTGCCCATGTTCAAGCACAGAGGAGGTGCTACTGAAGCTGCTCCGCCTCCTTCCTCTTCCCGAGCTGTCACATTGGATAAAAAGTTAGCCTAGGAGAAAAGCCAAGAGACCCAGTTACCCACCACAGCTCTATATCCATATCATGTAGGAAGAGGAGAGCCTGACACCAGCAAAGGAATGTATCTATGACTAGTGCACAGGGATTTTGTCTTTGACCAGTTGGATGACCAGTTGGATCAGCGGGCCCCACCCCAGAAGTCATGGCATTAGAGGTTAGGTGTGGGCTCATCTTTCCATTCCTACCCCAGTCATAGTTTGTCTTCTTCTGGGGGCCTCCTCTCCCCTCCCCCCAATCTCTTCAGTTCTCTTCCCCCTCTGTTTATCACTTTCCACTCTTGTCCCCCCTCTGCTCTCTCTCCAATGATGGGACTTGTTTTATTCCCAGTGACACAACAATGGGACTTATCCCACTGACACCAATGGTGGTACTCATTTTTTTCAACTGACCCTAATGGTGGTATTTATAATTCTGCAATGATGGAATGTACTTTATCCCACTGACATCAATTATTGAATATATTTTAATATCACTGACACCAATGTCACCTATTTTATTCTCATTGACACCAATGATAGGACTTATTTTCTTATACTAACACCAGTGACAGGAGTTAGTTTATCCCACGGACACGAATAATGGGGTTTATTTTATTCTCACTGACACCAATGATGTACCCCCATGCCCTCTTGACAGCACACTTCGCACACCTCATTTTTTTTCTCAAGCCCTTTGAGGTGTCCCTCTTAACCACTTCCTGCCCGCCATATAGCAATATGACGGCTGCAAAGTTGTTTCCTTATCCTGACTGGACGTCATATGATGTCCAGCAGGATAAGCCACTAGGGTGCGCCCACGAGGGTGGAAAAGTACCCAGGGGTCCTAGTAGATGATAGCAGAAGCTTGGCATTGCTGAGCCTAACAAAGCAAATAGAATATTGGCATGCATTATGAAGGGGATAAACTCCAGGGATAAAGCGATAATTCTCCCACTCTACAAGAGTATGCTGTCCAGTTCTGGGCACCAGTACTCGGGAAGGATGTACTGGGACTGGAGAGAGTCTCCCTGAGGAATTCCCTGAGGAAGTCACGAGGGGTCGTGACGTAACGCGTAGGACCCCACGCTAGCTTATGCAACCGGAAGTTCTTACTCTGATCCGGTTGTTGTTGTTGCGGACCGGAAGTTTTGTAATAGGTAGCGGCGGAGCGCCGCTTTGTGCTGTACTGTCTGCATCCCATGCCCTGTACAGCGGTTTTACTATTAAAAACGGGATTTATTTTACTACACCATTGGAGGCTGTCCTTTTTCTTTTCTTTGCATATATTCATCTGGATCCGGAGATGAGCCTGACCCAGCCTTATGATTGACATCTACTCACCTGAGGACTCATCAGTCCCCATCACCGTCCACCAGTTGGAGCAATAAGGCATTTACCTATGCCTATAGAGGTAAGGGCACTGTGAGCACATTACCACACAGACGTCACCTATTGCTGTCTTCATCACCTACTGTATTCTTTGAGAAGATTCATGAATATCCAGCCCTATGCTATTGGACTAAGTTACTGATTGACCTTATTTAGTACCTGGCGATTCACTACAACCTTTTTTGGATATTTATTAATATTTTTGATGTTTATCATTGCTCACTTCATATATTTAATGATCTTTTTGACAATTTAATATCACTTGGATTTCTATCTTCATTGTGCGCGAAATCACTTTACTGTCTCTTTTTCATTGGTTGATTTGTGTACACCACTAGATTTTGCAGCACTACACACAGCACACATTTTTTTAGTAGAGCAGAGGTTCACATATTTTGTTTTAGTTATGAGGAAAGATTATGAACACTGAACTTATTCTCTCTGGAGAAGAGATGCTTGAGAAGGGGATATGATTTTAATGTACAAATACTGCACTGGTGACCCCACAATAGGAATAAAACTTTTCAGCGCAACGGAACTTAAAATGACGTGCGGCCATTCACTAACATTAGAAGAAAACAGGTTTAACCTTAAACTTGGTAGAGGGTTCTTTACTGTAAGAATGGCCAGGATGTTGAATTCCCTTCCACAGGCGGTGGTTTCAGTGCGGGGCATCGATATTTAGAAAACTATTAGATAAGCACCTGAATGACCACAACATACAGGGATATACAATGTAATACTGACATATAATCACACATAGGTTGGACTTGATGGACTTGTGTCTTTTTTCAACCTCACCTACTATGTAACTATGTAATAAAAAAGAAACAAAGAAAACATTTTTTTTTTTCGGTCTTTTTTTTATTTGTTTAGCAAAAAATAAACACCCCAGTGGTGATCAAATACCACCAAAAGAAAGCTCTATTTATCGGGAAAAAATGATACCAATTTTCTTTTTTTTTTTTTTTTGGGTACAGTGTTGCATGACCACGCAATTGTCATTTAAAATGTAACAGGGCTGAAAGCTGAAAATTGGCCTGGGCAGGAAGGGGGGGGGGTGCCCTGTATTGAAGTTGTTAATTATCTTCAATTGCTTGAGACTGTACTAAGCCCCTGTTCACACTGGGCTGATTTGATATATCAAATCACATGCCAAATCGGAGCCTATTGCGACGCTGACTTTGCAGCGCCACACCGATTCCTAACAGTAGTTCCTGCACTACTTTTGTCAACTTCGGGGGCAGTTTCAATAGACATCCATGCATGAACCCCCAAAGATGTCTTTCAAATCGCCCCTGAACTCGAACTGAAATGTAGGTTTGAAATCGTGCAAGTTCAGCTGAACTCGTTCAATATCTAACCCGCCCTCAGTGTTAACGGGGGCTAAAGGATATATCTTTAATGAGAGGCTCACATTAAATCTGAATAAAATGGCATTGCTCCTAGTAAACAATGTGACCAATATAAATAAAGATCACCTTCTTCCCTCTTCTGCTTGATCCATCTTGTTCCAGAATTTTTTCCAAATCTGCACAACAGAATGTGCAGTGCACCAAAACAAGCAACTTTGCGTTGTGGTGCGCTGTGTTGGGAGAAAATCTATAAATCAGTACTCTGCACATTGCTATACACCCTTTCCATTTCAAATAAATGTTGCATAAAAAGGGATTTTTGGTTCACATATATCGCAATACATGTTTAAGCTGGCCAACTGCGTCAAAGTAATCCCTCTCTGGCCAGTTTTTTTTTTTTTTGTTTCCTATACACACAGAGCAAAGCTTAGCGGCAGAGGCGGCTCTCTAATCAGGCGAAATAGGCGGTAGCCTCAGGCCTCGCAGTCACAGGGGCCTCGCACAGCTGGCTAGTTTACCTAATTAGAGAGCCGCCTCTTCCAAAAAAAACTCTTGGGCAGCATGGTGTAATTTGTTCCAATGGGGCAAACAAAATCCTTCCTGACCCCCAAATCGGTTTATTCTGTGGTGAGCTGTCAGTGGGCACATGGCCTGTGTAGCAGCTTTGAAATCCCCACTCTTCTACTCTCTACGGCACTTGCAGGATAGATCAATGACATTCTGACCGGTCATCGCCAGCACAGAACATCGAGTGCTGCAGATAGAAGACGGAGAAGAGCAAGGATTTCAAATCCCCGGACCACTACATAGGCTTCGTGGGCACTAACAGTTCATCACCCTGGAAGGTGAGTACAGCTGAATGTACAGTATGGAACTCACCTGTTGATCCAGAGGAAGGCGAAAAACCCTTATGAAGCATGATATAATTTGCTCCAACAGGGAAAAAATTCCTTCCTGACCCCCCGAAGGCGATCGGATTGCTCCCTGGATCAAACATCTTTAGTGTAAACAATGGTGGTAAAAGGTCTGTGTGTCAGGTCACCTGAGACCAGGTGACAGATGCACTTCATAGGAGTCGGAAGTGCACCGCTAAGATAGTGGACCCTAGGACTGAGTGCTGCGGATAGTACCCTGGGAGGTTCAGGGAGCAGGTCTACTGGATCTCTAACACAGATCCCAGTTGGAGCTAGAGCATAGATTCCCCAGGGCGCGGAGTCTAAGAGCCAGCAGGTGTTCACCAGAGCCTCTAGTAGTGAGGATGGACTGCGCTGCAGTCTGGCTCCAGGTCGCGGCCCCTAGGGTCTCACAGCTCATGCTCACGGTAGACTACAGGAGAAGGAAGCAGCAGGCTAGAACTTGTCCAAAATGCGTAGAATTGTTTTTTCTGAATCTTCGCAGGACGATGTCATTATCTAATGCAGATTTGCATGCGTGCCCACATGCTGTTGATGTATGTGAACTTGGGTAAGTATATCTCTTCTTCTGGATTCTTTGATGGTTTTGGCATTATAGCCGATGGAGAAAGTCGGTCGTCCGTTTTCATGTTCATGGGCTGTAAAAAGAAAACACAATGTGTCATATTCAATGTTTAATGATCTCTGGACTTATTGTTTAATAATTATCAGCTCTCCCAATACAGACTAGAGCAGATCTCTTCTTCCTCAGTTCCATGTAGTGAGGGAACAGATAGGACATAGATCTAGAAGCAGACTATGGGGTTGATTTACTAAAATTGAGAGTGCAAAATCTCGTGCAGTTGTGCATGGTAGCCAATCAGCTACTAACTTTAGCTTGTTCAATTAAACTTTGACAATAAAACCTGGAAGATGATTCGTTTTTATGCAGAGCTGCACCAGATTTTGCACTCCTCCAGTTTTAGTAAATTAACCCCTATGTGTCTATGGCCATCACTTCCTCCACATGGTGATGGGCGACGTCACATCTCATAGACCTCATAGAGATTGTATCATGTACCATTGTACCATCTCACTTCCACTCACTCCCAACTGTGCACCATTCTGTCTGGTGCATAGAAAGTTATGTTCTTATCTTCTCCTCTCATGGAAAAGGGAACAATTGACTGGTTAGTCTGTAAGGTTTTCCTGCAGGCTGGATTACGTTTGTGTTCCCTACATTATCTGTAAGGACACAGCATTGCTCCAATCTATCAGATATATAGTAATATCGTCCCATTAGGATTTGGGTACTTACCCATTCCACATTGAAAGGGGGCGATGCTTTCCCTTCCTCTAGTTCTTCCCAGTCGATGGATTCCATGAAGATGTGGGATCGGATGTCTTCACTGATCCCCAGTCTCTCCTCCGGATATTTGCAAAGCAGCTATAAAATAATGAACAGTTATCAATGAGGACTTGTATACATGAGTAATAAAAGTTACAACACTTGGCTCTGTATAGATTAGAACTCTGACTACTGTGCGTCTCCTGCTGGGTGGTTATTTTCAACCCAATAAAGCATCTTAACGTGTGAAGACACACACATATAGGCTAGTGCAGGTGCTGGATGCAAAAATAAATGTGTTTCTGATTGGATAGAATTATGAAATGTGCATATCAGTGATTTACATCATGTGGCATCTTCTGCCCCCTCAGTCCCATGATAAAGTGTTTCCATGATTGTATAACTGAATCTTTACTGGGGGACAAAGAAGCCAAACTACCCAACAGTCAATGACCAGACTTGTCAGCAAACCTACACTATACTCCTAGAGCAGTAGCAGTAGTAGCCGGAATCCGTTTCTGTTGCTATTTAGAGTTAAAAAAGGTCTTCTCCTACTTACTCCTTCTATGAAGTCCGCCAGGTCCGGGTCCATGTCAGGGGGGTAATAGGGATAGCTGAAGTTCACCTCCCTCCTGTATTCATCAAAGGTCGTTCTCCTAAATGGCATATTGTTTGTGGCCAAGATGTAGGTAATGACTCCTAGTGAAAACCAGTCAGGTTCAAACTGGTAAAAGTCATTGTTGACAACCTGCCAATCCAAAGAAAGAACATCAATAAGTACATTGGTCAGTACAGAAAACCAGAATATATCAAAGAAGCCCACAAAGCTGAGTTCATTTTTAAAGGGGCCGAATAGGCTGACCCCATTATCTTATAGGAAGCACAAGCCCCCTTCCCCCCAACTTAGTCTTTTATATATAATATCTTTTATAATGTATATTCATCAAACACCTATTCTAAGAGAATGTATTTATAAAGCTGTGGTGTGTCCTTTAAATGGCCATACTGCTGCTTTACAAACATAAATCTTTATAAAGCAGAGTGGAGTGTGTTACAAAGGTATATGGCACTCCGCTGGCTTCTCAGGACTTTGAACAATAATAAAAGGAATGGGTGTAAAGAAATATCAGAATGGTATTTGATGAATTCTGATACACTGAATAGATAAGTTATGAGTATGGAGAAATATACAAACCTCTGGAGCCATGAATCCTCTGGTTCCAGCCACACCGGTGGTCCTTTTATCGTCCCATAGACCGCCCACTGCCAGTCCGTAATCGGCAACGCGGACATGTCCTTCTTCATCCATTAGTATGTTATCAGGCTTGAGGTCCCTGCAAAGAGAAAGACTGTAAGTGTCATTTTCTGGCACGGGTCATCTAAAACAGATTTGGAGGATCCCTTTACCGCCAACTGATATTTCAATTATAGATGGCTGCTAGTGGCAGAAGTTTTCCATTAGCTTCTTATATCAGTTGGTTGGAAAAGTGGGAAGACATTAGGTACCCATGTATATATGTGCCTCTCCTCAATCTCACCTCTGCACACATTTTACACAGGTATATGGTCTACAATTGAATAGAATTAGTTACCTATGGAGGATGCCATTACTGTGAAGGAACTCCAGTCCACAAGCTATTTCCGCCACAATGAATCTGTAAAAGAGAAAAACAAAGTTAGATTGAAATAAAATTACATTTAAAAGAAATTCAATTCAGATAGAAGCAGAACCCATGGGCAGAGGGAGGCAGGGGCAGGAAGGGGCTGGTCCAGTGTGATTAACAGTGCCACCTGAGACAGGTGCAATTCCTGGTGCAGTTTTTACCAAGATCCCAAAAAAGCCTACTGGGCGATCCCACCTATAGGATCCAATCTGCCCCATTTTAAAGAATAGG
The DNA here is from genome assembly GCF_042186555.1 of Aquarana catesbeiana. Lineage (NCBI taxonomy): Eukaryota > Metazoa > Chordata > Amphibia > Anura > Ranidae > Aquarana > Aquarana catesbeiana. The sequence continues at coordinate 50,667,743 of NC_133335.1, forward strand.
CACCTCCAACACTGCCCCTATGCTTGTGTCTCAATAAACATGTACAATGCGACTTATTACTAGGCAACTATGTTCTGTCTCCATCTCCTTTCACATGTGCAATCATTGCCCACTATAGGAAAAGCTGTGTGTGAGAGCAGTGGTCAGGCTTTCCAGGGTGCTGCCAGCATCAGGTATTTAAACCATTGCTGCAGCACTGAGAATGTAAAAATAAAATAGAAAGAAGAGCATATATATATATATATTACTCTATATACAACCTGACTGCATTACAGTAATAAATACAAAGGATTTAATTGGACTTAAATATCTTATAAGGCTTGCTTTCTTTTCTATTTTGAACTTAGTAATGAAACGTACTGGATGTCCTCACTGTCGCCTGGGGCAAAGTTCCAGATGAAGTCACTTAAATTTCCTCCGCAGACATATTCCATCACAAAACAGGCGGTGAAGGGTGTTTGGAAGGCGGCATATAGCTGAATTAGAAAGGGGCACCCTTCTGACTTCTCCATGGCGTAGCGTTCTATATCGAGGTCGTAGGTATTTCTAGTCTTAATGACTGACTTGATGGCCACCTTCTGCTGGCTCTTTCGGTGGGTAGCCAGAACAACCTGAATGAGAGAGAAGATAACAATTAGTGGGGTCCTCGGTGTTGAAAGGGTGTTTTGTGGGTGGGACTAGTAATTTAAGTAATGGGAGTAAATGAGCACTTACCCTTCCAAAGGCTCCTTCTCCGAGCACATGGTGCAATGTGAAGCTTGACAGAGTTATTGTCATGTCTTCGATTGGTGCGATGGAGTCATATCCGGTGGTTTCAGTCTCTGAGTTGAAACATCCTGAAGGTCCTGGAAAGACACTCACCATGCTTAGGGCAGTGTCATGTGTTCCAGCCTCAGCCGAGGCAGGATGGGAAGGGCTGCAAGGCCCTGAAATGACACACTCTGTGCCCAGGTTGTTGGGAGTTCCATCTTCATCTGGACATGCAGTGCTGCAATGTGCTGAATGTTGCGAATGGACCTCCATGATGCTGGAGGTGCTGATGTGGGTCCCAACCTTAGCCAAGGTGGAACTGGCAGGGCTATGACACCCTGAGGGTTCTAGAGATGACTGGTAGTGATCCTCATCTCCAGACATGGAATTGGTGGCTGCAGTCACCTCAGCCGAGGTGAGGCAGGAAGGGCTACCAGACCCTGAAATGACACTGATGTTCATATTGGTGTCATTGGTTCCAGTCTTAGCTGGATGTGCAGGGCTTGAATGCCCTGAAGGTATTGCAGAAACCTCCATCAGGTTGGAGGTGCTGATGTTATTAGTCCCAGCCTTAGCCAAGGTGGGACTGGCAGGGCTATGACACCCTGAGGGTTCTGGAGATGACTGGTAGTGGTCCTCATCTCCAGACATGGAATTGGTGGCTGCAGTCACCTCAGCCGAGGTGAGGCAGGAAGGGCTACCAGACCCTGAAATGACACTGATGTTCATATTGGTGTCATTGGTTCCAGTCTCAGCTGGATGTGCAGGGCTTGAATGCCCTGAAGGTATTGCAGAAACCTCCATCAGGTTGGAGGTGCTGCTGTTATTAGTCCCAGCCTTAGCCAAGGTGGGACTGGCAGGGCTATGACACCCTGAGGGTTCTAGAGATGACTGGTAGTGATCCTCATCTCCAGACATAGAATTGGTGGCTGCAGTCACCTCAGCCGAGGTGACGCAGGAAGGGCTACCAGACCCTGAAATGACACTGATGTTCATATTGGTGTCATTGGTTCCAGTCTCAGCTGGATGTGCAGGGCTTGAATGCCCTGAAGATATTGCAGAAACCTCCATCAGGTTGGAGGTGCTGCTGTTATTAGTCCCAGCCTTAGCCAAGGTGGGACTGGCAGGGCTATGACACCCTGATGATTTTGGAGATGACTGATGGTAAAAGTCATCATCATTATTTTCGCGCAGGTAATGCGTGAAGCAATTTCCCATTGTGGAAAATCTCAGAAACTCAAGCAAAACAAGGAGCAGAAAAAAGCGATGCTTCCTCTACAACTCTCACAGCTTGAGTGAGCTCCACACACTGAGCAGCCGTTATTTTTAGCCTCTGAGCTCTGATGTCATAGGGTCACTGTTCCAGTGTCCAATGAGATTTGAGGATTGAAGTCACATGATCAAAGTGACAGTTATTTTTTTTTCAAAAACATCTGAAGTCACATGGCTAAAACATGTGACTAATTTCAAAAACATTGGAAGTCACATGGCTGAACATGTGACTAGTATCAAAAACATTTGAAGTCACACAACAAAAAAAAACTAGAAAAGCTACAATTTCTGGGAAAAATGTGAAAAGTGTTCTTGCCTCTACAACTGGAGTGTGGCTTGAGTAACTGTTGTGTGGTTGGAGTGGCTGGAGTAACTGTGAAAAGTGTTAAAAAGCTTAATATTTTAAAAAGTATAAATAGTAGTAAAACAGTTGAAGTCCCATCATTAGTTGAAAGAGCTGAACATTTTTTTCAAAAATGATTTTTTTTTCAAAAGATTTTTTTTTTTTTTCAAAAATGATTCTTTTTTTCAAAAATGATTTTTTTCCAAAAAATTTTTTTTTTTTCAAAAATCTTTTTTTTTTTTAAATCTTTTCTTTTTCAAAAATCTTTTTTTTTTCAAAAATCTTTTTTTTTTCAAAAATCTTTTTTTTTCAAGTGTTAAAAAGCTTAATATTTTAAAAAGTATAAATAGTAGTAAAACAGTTGAAGTCCCATCATTAGCTGAAAGAGCTGAAAATTTTTTTTTAAAAATTATTTTTTTTTCAAAAATTTTTTTTTTTTCAAAAATTTTTTTTTTTTCAAAAATTTTTTTTTTTTTCAAAAATGATTTTTTTTTCAAAAATAATTTTATTTTTTTTCAAAAATAATTTTATTTTTTTTCAAAAATGTTTTTTTTTTTCAAAAATTATTTTATTTTTTCAAAAATTATTATTTTTTTTCAAAAATTATTTTTTTTTCAAAAATTATTTTTTTTTTTCAAAAATTATTTTTTTTTTTCAAAAATGATTTTTTTTTCCAAGAATGATTTTTTTTTCAAGTGTTAAAAAGCTTAATATTTTAAGTATAAATAGTAGTAATACAGTTGAAGTCCCATCATTAGCTGAAAGAGCTGAACATTTTTTTTAAAAATGATTTTTTTTAAAAATGATTTTTTTTTTCAAAAATGATTTTTTTTTTTTTCAAAAATGATTTTTTTTTTTTTCAATAATGATTTTTTTTTTCAAAAATAATTTTATTTTTTTTTCAAAAATGTTTATTTTTTCAAAAATAATTTATTTATTTGTTATTTATTTATTTATTTTTTTCAAAAATTATTTATTTATTTTTTCAAAAATGATTTTTTTAAAAAAAAAAATATATATATATTTTTTTTTTCATGGGGTGGTCATAATGTTTTGGCTGATCATGGGGTGGTCATAATATTTTGGCAGCTTTTGTCACCTCCCACTCTAGTTTTAAACATTTCGCCATTCATTCCTATGGGACCAATTTCGCCGCAAAAACGACGATATTTCGTGAACCATTCAGCAAAACTTTCCACAAAGTAATAGCACACCAATCAGGAACAATCCGCACGTTTCGGTATATTACTGTCCATATAGTGTAAAAGCTGTGGGAGGAGTTAGGGTGGTAAATTTGGCTATAATAATAATAATAATATACGGTATATATGAGATAACAGTAAGTAGTCTTGCTATGCAAGTACACTTAAAAAAAAACAAAAACAAAAAACCTTAAGACCTTATGATTTGAGCCTTGAAACCTTGCAATAAGATTACAAAAATGTCAGTTTTTTTAGCCCCTCCATGACGGGGAGATTTTTTTTATATTCAGCACTGTGCTACTTTAACCACTTCCATACCGGGCATTTTCACCCCCTTCCTGCCCAGGCCAATTTTCAGCTTTCAGCGCTGTCGCACTTTGAATAACAATTGCGCGGTCATACAACACGGTACCCAAATGAAATTTTTATCATTTTTTTCCCCACTAATAGAGCTTTCTTTTGGTGTATTTGATCACCCCTGCGGTTTTTATTTGTGCTATAAACAAAACAAGAGTGACAAGTTTGAAAAAAACACAATATTTTTTACTTTTTGCTATAATAAGTATCCAATTTTTTTTTTTTAAACAAATTTTTTCCTCAGTTTAGGCCGATATGTATTCTTCTACATATTTTTGGTACAAAATATCGCATTAAGCATATATTTATTGGTTTTGTGCAAAAGTTATAGCAAAAGTTTATAGTGTCCACCGGGCACCCGCGATTGCCCGTTAACCGGGCCGGACCGTGGATCTGTGTGTGTAAACACACAGATCCACATCCTGTCAGGTGAGAGGAGAGCGATCTGTGTTCCCAGTACAGAGGAACACTGATCGGTCTCCTCCCCTTGTACGTCCCCTCCCCCTACAGTTAGAATCATTCCCTTAGGAAACATATTTAACCCCTTGTGTCCCCCTAGTGGTTAACCCCTTCACTGCCTGTCACATTTACACAGTAATCAATGCAATTTTATAGCATTGATCGCTGTATAAATGTGAATGGTCCCAAAAATGTGTCAAAAGTGTCCGATGTGTCCGCCATAATGTCGCAGTCACGAAAAAAAATCGCGATCGCCGCTATTACTAGTAAAAAAAATAAATAAATATTTTTTTTTTAAAAAATGCCATAAATCTATCCCGTATTTTGTAGACGTTATAACTTTTGCGCAAACCAATTAATATACGCTTATTGCGATTTTTTTTACCAAAAATATGTAGAAGAATACGTATCGGCCGAAACTGAGGAAAAAATTAGTTTTTTTTAAACAAAACTGGGATATTTATTATAGCAAAAAGTAAAAAATATTGTGTTTTTTTCAAAATTGTCGTTCTTCTTTTGTTTATAGCGCAAAAAATAAAAACCGCAGAGGTGATCAAATACCACCAAAAGAAAGCTCTATTTGTGGGGAAAAAAAGGACGTCAATTTTTTTTGGGTACAATTTCGCGTGACCGCGCAATTGTCGTTTAAAGTGCGACAGCGCTGAAAACTAAAAATTGGCCTGGGAAGGAAGGGGGTGAAAATGCCCGGTATTGAACCGGTTAATGTACAGTATAGCGTATGCATAAGTGTGCTGGGGGTAAAGAGGTGTAATGGGGAGGGGATACAGAGGTATGCTGGGAGGGATACAGACATGTGATGGGGGGGGGGGGGTACGGAAGTGTGTTGGGGGGGGATACAGAAGTGTGTTGCGGGGTATGGAGGTGCGCTGATGTGGTTTGGAGGGGTTCTGAGGGTAAAGCGATGTGCTGGGGGATATGAGAGCTTGTTTGGGGGGGTACGGAGATGTGCTGAGGGTCCTGGAAGTCTGCTGGGTAGAAAGGCATGCTGGAGGGTACGAAGGTGTGTTGGGGAATATTGAGATTTGCTGGGGGGGTACAGAGATGTGCAGACACAGCGGCTGCATGTCAAACTACGGGCAGGAGCAGGCTTATGGACCTGAATGCCCATACAGTAGTCTGCTTTTGAATCCATGCTCCTGCCCGCATACCAAATTTTGACATGCAGTTACATGTGGCTGTGTCTGTGCAGTCGCTGCGTTTGCATCTACCTGTATAAGCTTAAAAATATAAAGTTAGGCGCTACTATTATACTTGTGCTTACAAACTTAAAAAATGTGGGGACTTCCTGATTACGCCTATTGGTGAAATGCATTGAGGTCGGGTTGCTGCTGTTACTTCCGGGCTGTCAGTGAGGTCACGTCCGGAATAGATGGAACGCATGGCGGATCCCTTTGGAGAATGGCGGGGCAGAACGCTGATAACACAGGCTGTTTGTGCTGGTGCTGCTTTTGGCACAGAATAATCATAGGCCCCTCTCACACGGGCGCCTCCGTGGAACAGATTCCACTTGCCCAGCGGGGGAGGGGGGGATCTCTTCGCTGATCCCCGCTGAGCAGGCGGATGATAGGTCCTGATCCTCCAGATGGAAAAAAAGGACAACCCTCTGTCTGGATTTTGCAGGCAGGATTGGATCGGATAGCAGCGGATGTCAGCAGGCACGTCATCCGCCACTTCATAGGGAGGACTGCAAGGTCCAATCAGGTCTGCTTGAAAAACTGACAGGCAGACTTGATTGGAACGGCTCGTGTGAAAGAGGCCTAAATATCACAAAAAGTAATTTTTCACATTTTTTAAGTTTGTAAGCACAAGTATAATAGTAGCGCCTAACTTTATATTTTTAAATTTATTTAGTGGTTTTACACACTAAGGCCCCTTTCACACTGGGGCGCTGCTGTACCGTCGTTCTTGCAGTGGTATTCGGCCGCTAGCGGTGCGGTTTTAACCCCCGCTGGCGGCCGAAAAAGGGTTAAAATCCCTCGTACAGCGCGGCTATAGCCGCGGTATTGCCGCGGTATAGCCGCGCTGTCCCATTGATTTCAATGGGCAGGAGCGGTGAAGGTGCGGTGAATACACCGCTCCTTCATCGCTCCAAAAAAGCGGTTTGCAGGACTTTTTTCACTGTCCTGCCTGCACACCGCTTCAGTGTGAAAGCCCTCGGGCTTTCACACTGAACAAACAGCGGAGGCTGTTTAGGGGCGGTTTGCAGGCGGTATTTTTAGCGCAATACCGCCTGCAAACCGCCCCAGTGTGAAAGGAGTCTTAAAGGGATGGCTGCTAAATATATTTTTATGGTTGTCGCCCTTTATATAATAATATTTTTCACCTGTATTGGCTGCCCAAACACCGCTCAGAGCAGATGCAGGTGCAATACCAAATGGAGCCTGCCCGCAGGACAAGTGTCAGTGCCTGATTCAACAAAGCCTTACTACCAGTGTTTCTTGTACTTTTGTTTTTTTTTTCTTTTTGTTTTTCTTTAGCCCCATAACAGCATCTTTCTTATATAATGTTTGTTTCAAGCTGTTGTAAAGGTGTAAAGGTTGAAGGCTTTTTATTGAGCGTCCCACAACACTGTGCGCTTCACAATGTATTCAAGGGCCCGCTGGTCAGGTGCAAGGCTTTGCCATTTAGGGCAGAGAACACTGTCAGAGACTATTGGACAAAGTGATGATGACTTTGTCAATCAGGGCTCATTGCTCAAAGTCCCACCCAGTGGCGGTCATTCCATTAGGGGCGCAGGGGCGCCACCCCTAATCTACATGCAGGGCCCCGGATGGATGGATTTTAATAGGGCTTTTTTTTTTTTTGAAGCACGTGATTAGAGCCTGAGGCTCTAATTGGCTTCAAAAAGGGTGGGCTCGGGGTGCACACCCACTTGTGTGACAAAAGCAAATTAATAATCTATTAATTTTCCTGCCTCTATTGTTTTCCTGCCTCCCCTCCTGGCCAATCAGGAAGCGTGTCCTGAGACCTGATTGGCAGAGAGGAGAAGCGACCATATTGGCTAGGAGCAGAAGCAGGGGGGGAGGCGCTGAGGAGGAGACGCAGGGGGAAGCTGCCCACGACCTGGATGAGGTAAGTGCGGGGCTGGTGGGCTGAGATGGGCGAGCAACGGGAGGGGGGGTTTGTCCGCCGATCAAGCAACAGGGGGATGGGGGTTTGTTCGACCAACTGAATGAGAGGGGGGGTCATGTCTTGTTTTCTGACCCCCCCCCAAAAAAAAAAAATAAAGCACCAGCCACCACTGGTCCCACCCCATATTATAAAGGTTCCTTCCCATAGGAACCTTTTGCAGTGATGTTGGAATGGAGAACAGGGCTCAGTATGCTACTAGCAAGTTAGTGTGTTCACTTATTGTGACTCTGAGTGTAGAGTGTTAGTGTAGTGTGAGTATAGTGTGTAATTATAGTGTAGTGTGTCAGTGCAGTGTTTAACACAGCATTACATAAATTTTTTTTTTTTTTTTTTGGTGACTGTGATGCTGGCGTTCCCTTTTTTATTTTATTTTTTAGAGATTTTACATTTCTGTCAGCATCGGTCCTCAATTTAAAGAGCACCAAACACCACTTTTCATTCAATAAAGTGCATCAATATAGAGTGTGGCGCTAATGAGTAGTGAGACACCTGTTACTGATCAAGTAACAATGCTCTCTATGGAGGAGTGATAAAACTTACAGTGTAAACTTGTGAAGTGAAAGGTAATTATTTAGTGAAACATCCAAAAGAAATATAATAACGGTGAATACTTAGATATGGAGGAAAGTGGAATACTCAGTGACAACCTATAAGTTAATTAAGAAACAATCATGCATATAAAACCATATTCCAAAAAAACAAAAACAAAACAGGCAAATATTGATGCAAGGTATCTCAATATACTGAGTATGCTGTTCAACAAAAATAATGTTCATTAGGATAGAGATCAAGAGAAAGGACATCCAAATCTCTAAGGGGGATAAACATATATGGAAACTACAAGTCTCTTAATGGGTGGATGGGGTACTCCTATTTAGTCCCACAACCGACTGGGCGCAAGCCGTCTTCCTATAAGGTGCTTATAGGTTGTTCAGGAAGGGTCCTTAGAAACAAGCTGAATCCTGACTCATGTGGGTGGTTTCAACCCGGAGAAAGAAAAAGCAAAAGGATGCCCTTACCAGATCAGGTGGACTCACAGGCCGTGGCGGTGAGTCAAACGAGCTTGTACCGTCAAGCGGTATGGGGTGAAGATCTGTAAGAAGACTCGTGAAACATCTTGTCAGCAGTCCTCAAATGATGTACCGAATTGGGATCCGGGGTCCCCAGGATGCGATTTCGGTCACCAGGTGACTGTTTCCTCAAAGGTCCATCATATGTGCAAATAGGCAAAGAAAAGAAAAAAACTTCCACATAGTGTAAATCCTTGATTTGTAGAAAGCGTAAAAGCACTTTATTTAAGGAGTATGCTCCAAAAGAATTTTTACAAGTAGGGGCAGTAAAAACTCGGCTCAAAGTAAAATTGATATCAAAAGATGACATAAAAAAATATAAAAACAGCGCAGTGGGTAGTGGTGGGGTATAGTCATAGAAACCCGACGCGTTTCGCCTCCAAAGGCTTCTGCTGGGGTATGCATACCCCATACCCCAGCAGAAGCCTTTGGAGGCAAAACGCGTCGGATTTCTATGACTATACCCCACCACTACCCACTGCGCTGTTTTTATATTTTTTTATGTCATCTTTTGATATCAATTTTACTTTGAGCCGAGTTTTTACTGCCCCTACTTGTAAAAATTCTTTTGGAGCATACTCCTTAAATAAAGTGCTTTTACGCTTTCTACCAATCAAGGATTTACACTATGTGGAAGTTTTTTTCTTTTCTTTGCCTATTTGCACATATGATGGACCTTTGAGGAAACAGTCACCTGGCGACCGAAATCGCATCCTGGGGACCCCGGATCCCAATTCGGTACATCATTTGAGGACTGCTGACAAGATGTTTCACGAGTCTTCTTACAGATCTTCACCCCATACCGCTTGACGGTACAAGCTCGTTTGACTCACCGCCACAGCCTGTGAGTCCACCTGATCTGGTAAGGGCATCCTTTTGCTTTTTCTTTCACCGGGTTGAAACCACCCACATGAGTCAGGATTCAGCTTGTTTCTAAGGACCCTTCCTGAACAACCTATAAACACCTTATAGGAAGACGGCTTGCGCCCAGTCGGTTGTGGGACTAAATAGGAGTACCCCATCCACCCATTAAGAGACTTGTAGTTTCCATATATGTTTATCCCCCTTAGAGATTTGGATGTCCTTTCTCTTGATCTCTATCCTAATGAACATTATTTTTGTTGAACAGCATACTCAGTATATTGAGATACCTTGCATCAATATTTGCCTGTTTTGTTTTTGTTTTTTTGGAATATGGTTTTATATGCATGATTGTTTCTTAATTAACTTATAGGTTGTCACTGAGTATTCTACTTTCCTCCATATCTAAGTATTCACCGTTATTATATTTCTTTTGGATGTTTCACTAAATAATTACCTTTCACTTCACAAGTTTACACTGTAAGTTTTATCACTCCTCCATAGAGAGCATTGTTACTTGATTAGTAACAGGTGTCTCACTACTCATTAGCGCCACACTCTTTATTTTTATTTCACACTTGCAACGGTCAAATTGCTGTGTCGGCTGCTTCATCTCCCTTTAGGAGTTGGCGCAATTTCTACATCTTTTTTGAATAAAGTGCATCCAATCACACATTTCCCAGTTCCTATTAAATTTGGGTAATAAGCCCCCCCATCATGTCTGGGAGGCCAACAAGGAGACGCAGACGTTCTTATGCCACTATGAGGGGGCCAGCAGCATCTGTATCCACAGGCAAAGCTGGATGTGGTCCTCAGGCAGGGCACATTTGTCTCTGTTTAGTGATGTTGCCTGTGCTATCCAGCCACAGCATGCAAAGGAGGTGGTGGACTGGCTTACTAAACTATCCTCATCCTCTATGAACCAAGCTGACACTAGTGCACAGTCCACCACAGCTGCCAGAGTGGCTTGTGTGCCTCCTTGTCCACAGCTATTCTAGCCCCAGCATCATGCATGGAGGAATCAGCTTAGTTATTTGAACACAGCGTCAGCCACTTGCTTCTTGAGGATGCACAGACATTACTTGATTCTGATGTTAGTTCTGAGGTATAGGAAGGGAGCAACATGAGCCTACAGAGAGGGGAGAATGCTGATAAACAACAAATTGGCAGTTATGTTCCCACAGCCGCAGTTTTTTACAGCAAGGCCAATTTTTGCTTTCATCAAATGTACCTCTATAGCAGTGGTTCTCAACTACAGTCTTCAGGACCCACTAACAGACCAGATTTTAAGTATTACCTTGGGGAGATGCAGACTAGACTACTGTAATCAATGAGCAGCAAATTATATATCACCTGTGATATATTTCAGTTATCTTGCAAACCAGGCCTGTTAGAGGGTCCTGAGGACAAGAGTTGAGAACCACTGCTCTATAGGGTTACACTGTGAAGGCACCACCAACACCCAAAGCTCAATTTTTCTGTGCCTGTTACTTCAATCCAAAGTCTGCCAAAGAGACACCAGACTTTATCTAAAATAAAAATGTTACTCTTGGCCTCAGTGTACTATAATGTGGCTTCTTTACATGAGGCTTCCTCACTGTGGTGCAAAATTTTGTTATTTCCATCCAAAGTCTGCCAAAGAGACACCAGAACTTATCCAAAAAATCTCTAATCTTGTTCCGAGTGCACTAAAATGTGGCCTCATCATACAGACTGGCTCCCCAAGCCATTGTTTATTAAATAAAGCTTGCAGGGAAAATCAATTTAAATGTATTTTTCTTTCTTTATACATGTCAGTTTTGCTGCAGCAGGTTCTATACATGATACAGATGCGGCACTTTACAGGCAGACTAAGGGCACTATGTTTAAAAGAACTTTTCATTTTTTATTGTTTCACTTTAAGCATCATTAAAAACATTGCTCCTTTAAAAATTATATTTTTTAAAAATTTTTTTGCATTGGTACATGTCACCGAGGGCAGTACCCAGACCAGACCTCCATACCCTTTTTATGGCCAATAACTTGAATATAAGCCTTTAAAATGGGGACATTTCGATTTTTCAAGTTCGGATCCCATAGACTTAAATGGGGTTCGTGGTTCGGGTCCGAACTTTTGCGATGTTAAAGAGTTCTGACGGGAATTGACCCGGGGGGTTTTCGGCCCATCTCTATAGAAGAGTGTGTGTGTGTGTGTATATACACACACACACTTGAATATTTCCTTTTAGGGAAGCTAAGGTAAGTAAAAATAAACTTCCTCTATAGCTCTACATATATACAAGGCAGCTTCCACAATAAAGAGAGAACGGAACAAAACTGTTTGACATACATGTGTGTCTGTTCTCTGTGGTAACACGACGGGTTATACTTATACAATAGATAAGATCTTCTGGCACACTGCATTTATCTTATCTTTTTTTTTGCAGCACTCAGGATATTGAAACTAGTGCCGGGTAATAAAAAAGGTGAGTTGGTAATTTTTATGGAGGATGTTATTTTACATGATTCTTCTATTTCCATTCATATTAACCACTTCAGGTCCGCCCCATAGCGGTTTTACTGCTACCTGTGTGCTGGATCGCATAAATATATATGTGATAACACACAGCAGAGGCCCAGTGGCGGGTATCGTGGACTCAATGTCCGCTGGCACCCACTGTTGATCTAGTAGAGAGGCAGAAGGGCAGTCTGCCTATGTAAACAAGGCAGATTGCCATTTTGACAGGAGGGAAGGCATGAATCCTGTGTCTCTGCAAAGCTCTGCCAGGAGTTGTTGTCAAATGGAGAGTTAAATCACCTTCCTTTGAAGGAGCGGATGGTGGAAATTGAAAGTTGCTGGCAACGGCTTTCCCCGAGCCAGAAAGAATATTATCACAAGCAGGCAGAAGATCAACAGAGAATCTTTTTCATGCAGCTTGAAAACTGGATGAAGGTAAGCCTTCTTATTTGGCTTCTTGCAGGCCAGCTGTGCTTCTTCTTACTTGTCCTCCAACCTTAATATGACCTTTCTACTTTCCTTGCAGAGTCTGTCATCTCAAGAAAGTACCCCCTACAAAGAGAAGATTTCTAGTGTGAGTATGCCAACTTGGCAAGAAATCATTTTTGGCATAGTGGGGAAGATAGTTCATGCTTATCTCCCATATTTATGCTGTCTTTACAGAAGCTCAAGAGTACTACGAAGCTGAAGGGACCTAACCCCAAATCCAAGGTAACGTCTCAGAACAAATCTGTAAGTGATTTATATATATATGCATTTCCTGTCCCAAAGACATGTCCCAAAGACATAATCCCCTCCATTTCTGGGAGCACAATTTCTGGTTGCCGCCAGTAAAGTAAACAAACATGGCAAATCATGGCAAATCATCACATTCACCTATGCCCAGCAGCACTTTCCCAACTTCTCTTTCCTCCCTTGCTGTCATGTTCAGATGCTGGAAAGAGAAGAAGCAACCTTGTGTAAGCGATGAGTTATTCAAGTTGCAGTTTACACAAAACTCTGGACTCTTGCCCTGTGACAGCACTTTTGATTGGCCTAGCCCAATCACATGGCATGTGTTCCTTCATACTCCAAAGTACCAGTTATATTCTTCACTCCCACCAGCCAAACATATCTTTATGGGGGTGAAGGAAAGGATATCTGTCCTGCTCTGCACACCATGTGAGTCACCTAATTTGGGAGTCCCAGAGTTTTATTACTTAGGTACATACAGTAGATTGTTACATAGTAGGGCAAAGTCTCACTAGCAGCCGGGGGTTTGTCACAACTGGTTGAGCACCTTTACCTTAGCAGGCCATGGATTTGATTAAGAGCCTTTGTCTGGGGATTGTTTGGTATAACTAACTTACCACCTTCATTTTAGGATGATAATGATAATGATAATAATGATGGCGACAATGATGATGATGAGGATAAGGACTCCTCTGAGTCTAGTAGTGAAGACAGCGAGGATGGGCAGGAGGTGAGCTGATGGGGTCAAACTGTTTTTTCTAAAGGTCTGTAGTACTGACCACTGTGTTTCTTACAAACAGAATCAAGATGAAGAGGAGGAGTATGACGATGATGAAGAGGAGGATGATGATGACAATGAATCTGATTCCAGTTCCTCATCTTCATCCGGAGCAACCCTGGAGGCTGCCAGACAGGAGGGATCTGCTAGTCCAACGGCCCCTGAATTATCCAGAGACAGAGTGTCTAAAATTAACAGCCTGGTTTCTGAAGAAGATCCCTTGAAAGCAAAGGAGGTTTCTGACAAACTCCTAGCCACCTTTCAAGTAGGAAGAGTGTGACCAGGGCAATATACCCGAAGGTGTGAAAATGCTACAATTCCTGGTGTTCACCCAAAGGGCATCAGATGAAGAAGATTGTCTTGGATTTAGAGTTCCTCCATCAGGGAATGGAGAAGGGCTTAGCAATAAGTAACATCAAGACTCAAATGGCAGCTTTGTCAGTTTTCCTGGAGAAAATATTATTTCGGGAACCCCTGATTTTTAGATTTTTTAGGGCACTGGCCAGGAACAGGCCTGCATCCCTTAAAGTTTTTCCCAAATTGGATTTATCTTTTTTGTTACAGGGTCTCACAAAAGGTCAGTTTGAGCCCTTAGAAGAAGCCTCATTTAAGTTTTTACTTTTAAAACAATTTTTTTAGTAGCGATTACTTCAGCCCAAAGAATAAGTAAAATTCGGGCCCTGTCAGTTGCTGAACCTTTTTTAGTTATGTTTTTGGTCCCAGTAGTCCTCAGGTAGTCCTCAGAACAGACCTGGGTTTTCTCCCAAAAATCTCTTCATTGCACTCAAGAAATAGTGTTACCTACCTTTTGTGCAACTCCAGCTAACCAAGGAGAGGACGCTTTCCATACATTAGACGTAAAAAAGTGTTTTTTGCAGTATCTAGACGTGACCAAAGATATAAGGCAGTCAAACTCTTTGTTCATCCCCTTTTCTAGATCGCCCAAGGGTGAGAGAGCCTCCAGAAGTACTTTGGGGAGGTTTGTTCAAATTGGCCATCAGGGAAGCATTTGTCGCACCGTGAACCTTGAGCCTCTCCTACTTTTCTACCGTAGAAGGAAGTTGATGTGCTTTTCAGTTTTCCTTCCATGACGTTATTTTTGTGCCCTTCTTAAAATCCCTGTAAATGATGGGCCTTAAAGTGTCTGAAAGAAGAACAAGTTTCCATAGAAACTAGGCAGCTGGTCTTTTATTTTCTAACCTGTGGTGCTAAGAGAGATACTGATTGGTGGTTATGGGTAGCTTTTCTTTCATGAGGTTTCTCTTCTCTTTCGTTTCATTCTTTCTTACCACCCCATGCATTTTTATTTTTTTTTTTATACCTCCAAAAACATTGGCCAAGAAAAACATCTGTTGCCCATAGCAACTAACCTCCATGTTTCTAAATTGTGGTTGCTTGGGGAAACAGTCCGCTTTTGTATTTGCACCGGTTATTCTCAGTTGGCCCAGTTGTTAAGAAGGAGAGGGGTTTTTTTTTTCGTGTGTTTTTTTTTTTTTTTGTGTGTTTTTTTTTTACATGTTTCAAAGTTGTATTTAAGGCACTTGTTTTAGTATGTTAGTTTGTTTTTTCCTTTAACCACTTTAAGACCAGCCGCCGTAGTTGTACAGTGGCAGGTTGGCTCCCCTGGGCGAATTGCCGTCGTATGTCAGCTCCTGCAGTTGCGGGCGGCGCGCACACTGACAGGTGCTGCACACTGCGGGAGCGTGCCTGTGGGTCGGGCGGACTCGGTGTCCGCCGGCAACCCGCGATCGCATAGTACAGAGGCAGAATGGGGATCTGCCTTTGTAAACAAGCAAAATAAAAAGGGATAGAGAACAAGGATTATAGTGGTGCCTAAATAAAGTATATAATGTACTAATGAGTAAAAATATAAAGAGTTTTATTATTACAAAAATCAAAACATAAAATACATACACAGGTGTGTGAACAGACATATAACAGTTGGTACATACAAAAGTGGCCACAGAAGTTAAAAGGTCACAAAATTAGAACAGGCGATTAGTCCCTACATGTTTCGCCAAGACATTGGCTTCTTCAGGGGAATGACATTGAAAACCTGTATATGTATGTGGACTCTCTAATTCCTCAAACGCCGGCACGGCGCCAGGGCCATCCGAGGACTGTCAGCAACCAGTTGCCGCACCAATTGAGGCTGCAGAGGGCTAATAGAGACAACATAAAAATTAAATTCAAAATAGAAACGGGGCGCCAGAAAGTCTCCTATCAGTGATAACCACTGAAGTCTTGCTGGACTCCAGGGGCGCCTCATGAGTTTACGGTTGCTTCATGGTGTTTCTATTCACCTCGGTGACTGGTTGTAGCCGTTTTTGCAGATGCCTCTAGCTTGTTTCTGCTCCAGCATGGGTGATCACTTTACCCTGATGTAGGAATTTGTTGCATACATTTACTCTTTGTGTTTATATATACCCTATCGCGATTAATCTATCATTTGCTGTGGTTATCATCTGATAGGAGACTTTCTGGCGCCCTTGTTTCTATTCTCAGTTTAATTTTTATGTTGTCTCTATTAGCCCTCTGCAGCCTCAATTGGTGTGGCAACTGGTTGCTCACAGTCCTCAGGTGGCCCTGCGCCGCACCGGAGTTTGGGGAATTAGAGAGTCCACATACATATACAGGTTTTCAATGTCATTGCCCTGAAGAAGCCAATGTCTTGGCGAAACATGTAGGGACTAATCGCCTGTTCTAATTTTGTGGCCCTTTAACTTATGTGGCCACTTTTGTATGTACCAACTGTTATATGTCTGTTCACACACCTGTGTATGTATTTTATGTTTTGATTTTTGTAATAATAAAACTCTTTATATTTTTATTCATTAGTACATTATATACTTTATTTAGGCACCGCTATAATCCTTGTTCTCTATCCTTTTTTATTTTGCTAACATTAAATTAGGGATGAGGTGCCATATACTTTGAGGATCTCCAGCCATATGACATATTTTCTGTCTTTGTAAACAAGGTGGATCCCCATTCTGACAGATGACATGACAGAGCTCTACTGTTCCCAGTCATTGGGAACAGTGATCTTTGTCATGTCCCAGGCAGCCCATCCCCCCTACTGTTAGAACACACATAGGGAACACAGTTAACCCCTTGATCGCCCCCTAGTGTTAACCCCTTCCCTGCCAGTGTAATTTTTATATTGATCAGTGTAATGTCACTGGTCCCGAAAAAGTGTAATTTGTCCAACCAAGAGGTGTATAACCCAGCACCTAGAAGTAGCCTGAGAGAAGATGACAAGGGAGGAATTTTTGAAAAATGAATTCGAACTTGGTATCAGCCTCTTGCTTGTTTTATAGCAACTCTCATACTGGGAGAGGGAGGAGCACTGGGAGCCATTCAGATGTTCAGCATGCAAATGTGCCAACAAGGAGCATGCTGATAGCAGTGAGCAGAGAGATGACTCAGAATAGCAACCTGGGGGTGGTGAGACAACACTACAATATCCTCTACCTGTAATCCACGAAGCTGTGCTATGTGATGGGGCTGTGTACATCTCAGGACTGAATAGACAGAAATCTAAAGTTAAAAAACGCTGAAGGTTTAATATTACTTTAAGTCTGGATTCACACCAGTGTGGTTTCCCTGCATCCAATTCACATAGCAGGAGATTGTGACCGGCTCTCTATGGAACTGGTTAACACATCTCTGCTGCGGCTCCGGTGCAAATTGCACAGAAGTCCTGTGCATCTTTTGGTCTGTTACAGGTCCGAATTCAGCCCAAAATTCAGGCTGAAATCGGACCTAAAATAGTGAATGGAGATGCACCGGACTCCTGCTGTGAGCTGCTCTGTGCTGCGGAGTGAACCCAGCCTAGGGCTAGGTTCACCCCTATGTGTGTTGCGATTGATGTGTTTGCCCAGCATGTTTTGCAGTGTGTTTGTGATGCCCTTTGCATTTTTTTCCTAATAGGAAAGAATGACAGTCCTGTTCATGGAGTGCGACTTTGATGCGCCTTTACAGTCTCTGGCACTCAAGTTGCATCAAGGGCACCATCACAGGCACATCAAAATAGTGCAGGAACCTTTAAATGTCCAAAGTTGCATGTTAGGGATAAGGTTAAGAGCTAGGGTTAGAATTGGGGTTAGCGGTAATTGTTAGGGTTTGTGTTCTAACCTTAACAATTACCACTAAGCTTAACCCTAACCCTAATGATTACTGCTAACCCTAACAATTAGCGCTAACCCCAACCCTAATGATTACTGTTAACCCTAACAATTAGCACTAACCCTAACCCTAATGATGACTGCTAACCCTAACAATTAGCGCTAACCCTAACCCTAATGATTACTGCTAACCCTAACAATTAGCGCTAACCCCAACCCTAATGATTACTGTTAACCCTAACAATTAGCACTAACCCTAACCCTAATGATGACTGCTAACCCTAACAATTAGCGCTAACCCTAACCCTAATGATTACTGCTAACCCTAACAATTACCGAAAACCCTAACCATTACCACTAACCCTATCTCTAATGATTACTGCTAACCCTAACAATTACCGCTAACCCTAAACCTAACCACTAACCCTAACCCTAATAATTACTGCTAACCCTAACAATTAGCGCTAACCCTAATGATTACTGCTAACCCTTACAATTACCACTAATCCTAACCATTACCGCTAACCCTAGCCCTAATGATTACCGCTAACCCTAACGATTACTACTAACCCTAACAATTACCACTAACCCTAATCATTACCGCTAACCCTAGCCTTAATGATTTTCGCTAACCCTAACGATTACTGCTAACCCTAACATTTACCGCTAACTTTAACCCTACTGATTAACGCTAACCCTAACCTTAAAGATTATCGCTGACCCTAACAATTACTGATAACCTTAACCCTACTGATTAAGAAAAAAGGAGGCTTCCATCATGACAGGTATGGAGTGTGGTGGTCCCATCCCTAACGTATTGAAACACAGAAAAAGATCCAATTGGGGGTACCCTTGGCTCGTGGTGCTCACGAGCCGAGGGCACCCCCATTGGATCCGGACACACCAAGGGTCTATCCTAGGAGTCGGCCACTGTGAGCCTCCTCTGGATATTTATCCATCCGGCATATAGCCGGCATAAGATAGCCCCCAATGAAGACTTATTGTACTCTGGCTCATTCAATAAACTCGGACTATGGCAATCCAATGAGCACATAATCCATTTAGGCTCTGGGTCTGATATCAAGGAAAAATACATGATTGAACTTTGGGGGTCATAGGTGCTGCCTGAACACAGGGTCATTCCACCTGAATCCATACATTTGTAAATGTTTGCAGCTCCCAAGACTCTGATGAAGGTATCAGAATACCGGAAACGCATTGGGTATAGGGGTACATCAACCCCAGGAGAGTACATTTATATTACATCTGTAAAATTCCTTTTTTTATTGTATATCTATTTTGTATGGAAGGCACGTTCTTGTCTGTATGTCATAGACACCCTCACGTCTGTTTTTAAGTATATTAATAAAATTTACAAATTTTATTCCAAGAGTTGGTGGTCTATTAAAGTTCCAGTCCAAGGGGGATATCTTTTTCTGTGTTTTAACCCTACTGATTACCGTTAACCCTAACCCTAATGATTACTGATAACCCTAACAATTACCGCTAACTCTAACCATTACCACTACACCTAATGATTACTGCTAACCCTAACAATTACCGCTAACCTTAACCCTACTGATTACCGCTAACCCTATTGATTACCGCTAACTCTAACGATTACGGCAAACCCTAACACTAATGATTACTGCTAACCCTAACAATTACCGCTAACCTTAACCCTAACCATTACCGCTAGCCTCAACAATTACCGCTAACCTTAACCCTACTGATTACCGCTAACCCTAACGATTACCGCTAACCTTAACCCTAACATTTACCACTAACCCTTATGATTACCACGAACCCTAACCCTAACATGTGACTTTGGATACATAAAGGTTCCTGCACTACTTTGCTGAAACGTTGATGCGGCTTTGATGCGATTTGTGAACCAGAGAGTGTAAAGTCGCATGTAAGTTGCATCAAAGTCGCACTCCATGAATAGAACTGTCATACTTTCCTATTAGCCTGAAAAAAAAGAAAACCTCAAAACACATCAAAAATGCCATTAAAGTCTTTTACACGCAAAACGCAATCTGCTGCGGGAAAAAAGGCCTGGACCCTTTCCAAAAAAAGCACCGGCTCAAAATGCACAGGTGTGCGCTAGAGGCATAGGAAACCGTGTTAAAGGACTGTAGAGCGTTTCTGCAAAATGCGTCCATGACAGTCCATGTAAAAGGCAGGCTGAGTTCAGGGAATAGTCCAAAATCCAGTCCAAGGTCATACACAGGGAAATCCAATCTAGCAGACCAGGTCAGACAGACATGGGGCTTGATCAGGAATAACACACATATCACAAGCATGCGAGTGAGGGTTTGGCTGGCTTATAACAGGTTTGGTTTGCACCCCGAGACTGACAACATTAATCACCTTGCAGGTGGACAGACGACAACTGGAGGGCCATAGCCAAAACCCGGATGCTGGAATCAGGAGCAGGAGCACTAGATGCTCCTGACATGGGGACACTTATTCCTGTGTCCAGTTCAAGAGATTTTCCCTTCACTTCCTGCCTTATAGATACAGAAGATGAGAGGGAATCTCTCCAGAGTGAGGGAACAAATGTCCACATTGGAATATTTTGTCTCTTTTCCAGCTCTGATTAAAACTCAGAATATAAGTTTTTCCCTCACTTTCAGTCATGGTTACATTGGTTACCAGGACAAATAGAGGGAGTGAATCTCCCAGCTAGGCATCAACACATACGGTATATACAATATACAGGCTATACATTCATTTCTATATACACACTACTGTACAAAAGTTTTAGGCAGGTGTGATAAAATGCTGTAAAATTAAGAATGATTTAAGAAATAGAATTGTTAATAGTTTATTTGTAACAAAATGGAAAGTAAATGAACAGAAGAGAAATCAAAATCAATATTGGGGGGGGGGGGGGGGGGCACCCTTTGCCTTCAAAACATCATCAATTCTTCTAGGTACACTTGCACACAGTTTTTGAAGGAACTCTGCAGGTAGGTTGTTCCAAACATCTTGGAGAGCTAACCACAGATTTTTGCGGATGTCGGCTGCCTCAAATCCTTCTATCTCTTAAGGTAATCCCAGACAGACTCCATAATGTTGAGATCAGTGCTCTGTGGGGACCAAACCATCACTTCCAGGACCCCTTTGTTCTTTTTTAAGCTAAAGATAGTTCTTAATGACTTTGGCTGTATGTTTGGGCTCATTGTCCTGCTGCAGAATAAATTTGGGACCAATCACACGATTGCCTGTTGTTATAGCATGATGGATCTGCCTGTATTTCTCAGTATTGAGGACACCATTGATCCTGACCAAATCTCCAACTCCATTTGCAAAAATGCAGCCCCAAACTTGTAAGGCACCTCCACCATGCTTTGCTGTTGCCTGCAGACACTCATTATTGTACCTCTCTCCAGCCCTTCAGTGAACATACTGCCTCCTGCTGCAGCCAGATATTGACTCATCAGTCCAGAGAACCTGCTGTCCTTTTTTCTGCAACCCAGCTTCTATGTTTTTGTGCATAGTTGAATCATTTAGCCTTGTTTCCACAAGGGGGTATGGCTTTTTGGCCGCAACTCTTTCATGAAGACCACTTCTGGTCAGACTTCTCCTGACAGTAGATGGGTGTACCTGGGTCCCACTGGTTTCTGCCAGTTCTGTGCGGATGTCACTGCTGGACATCTTCCGATGTTGAAGGGAAGTAAGGATAATGTGTCTTTTATCTGCTGCATTAAGTTTTTTTGGCCAACCATTGCATCTACAATCCTCAACGTTGCCCATTTCTTGGTGCTTCTTCCAAAGAGCTGGAACAGCACATCTTGAAACCCCAGTCTGCTTTGAAATCTTTGCCTGGGAGAGACCTTGCTGATGCAGTATAACTACCTTGTGTCTTGTTGCTATGCTCAGTCTTTCCATGGTGTATGACCTGTGACATAAAACTGTCTTCTACAACCTCACCTTAGTAGCAGAGTTTGGCTGTTACTCACCCACTTTTAAGCCTCCTACACAGCAGTTTCTGTTTCAATTAATGACTGTCTTTCAACCTACATATGAAATTAATGCTAATTAGAACCTGCTTGGTATACTGTAATTGAATAATCATACACTTGACTCTAAACCTACAAAATCCCTGAATTTGACTTTGCAAGTGTAAGAATTGATGCTGGTTTGAAGCTAAAGGGTAGTCACGTCAAATATTGATTTGATTTAGATTTTACTTCTGTTCACTCACGTTGCATTTTGTAAATTGATAAAAATATATACAGTATTGTTGAAAGCATTCTTCACATTGCCTAAAACTTTTGCACAGTAATATACAGTATCTCACGAAAGTGAGTACACCCCTCACATTTTTGTAAATATTTTATTATATGTTTTCATGTGACAACACTGAAGAAATGACACTTTGCTACAATGTAAAGTAGTGAGTGTACAGCTTGTATAACAGTGTAAATTTGCTGTCCCCTCATAATAACTCAACACACAGCCATTAATGTCTGAACTGCTGGCAACAAAAGTGAGTACACCCCTAAGTGAAAATGCCCAAATTGGGCCCATAGTGTTAATATTTTGTGTGGCCACCATTATTTTCCAGCACTGCCCTCTTGGGCATGGAGTCAACCAGAGCTTCACAGGTTGCCACCGGAATCCTCTTCCAATCCTCCATGATGAAATCATGGAGCTGGTGGATGTTAGAGATTTTGCACTCCTCCACCTTTTGTTCGGGGATGCCCCACAGATGCTCAATAGGGTTTAGGTCTGGAGACATGCTTGGCCAGTCTATCACCTTTACCCTCAGCTTCTTTAGCAAGACAGTGGTCGTCTTGGAGGTGTGTTTGGGGTTGTTATCATGTTGGAATACTGCCCTGCAGCTCAGTCTCCATAGGGAGGGGATCATGCTCTGCTACAGTATATATATATATATATATATATATATATATATATATATAGATACTGGTGTATGAGAAGACCTGGCCCATAATAGACATTTCCTTAAAACCCAAAGGTGTTTAGTCTTTGTCTTTATGGAGCTGGCTTTGGGCACAGGGGTACAGTCATGGTGGAAAAGAAAAAGACCAAATTGTTACCACAAGGCTGAAAGCGTACAATAGTTTAAAATATCTTAGCCTTGACAGTACTGGAAACACCTTAAAGTGTAATTCAAGGCAAAACTTTTTTTTTTGTCCTAGAATGAGTTGAGATGGGTTAGAACACCTGGCAGGTTTTTAATGCTGTCCATGTCCCCATTAGGGAGATTCACCCTCTCTGTTTGTCCTGGTGACAGTTATCATTGATAGTGAAAAAAAAAATCTAAAATCTTGGGTTGTCCCCAGAACAGGGACAGACCGGAAATTTTCCAGTGAGCGCAATAGTTCTGGTGACTACTAGAGACTCCCTCACTTTAGAGGGATTTCTTCTTACTTCCTGTTAAGGCTACAGGAAGTGAGGGGAAATCTCCCCAATTAGACACAGATTATAGGCTGATAACCCTCCCTTATTCTATTCAAAATAAAAAAAAACAGCTTTACCTTCAGTTCTATGTTAAAGCGGATTTTTACCCATAACAACTTGATAAACAACATAGTTCTTTAGCAAGGAACATACATTCCACATTTATAATTATACTACCAAAAATAGTGTTTGCTGTAAATTGCCTCCAGCATTGCTCCTGCTTCTTGCCATTTTGCTGAAGCCTATAGCCCCTGAGCAGCAGTAAATCATAAAGCATAATGAAAGCCATCAATTTAACGGTTTCAAAAAAATTACATTCCTGGTAGGCTGGGAATGCTAACTGTCACATTTGTTTGTGTCCTCAACCAAACTGTTAAATCATCAAATGGCTGGTGTCATAACTGTTCACATGTGCAGCACCATGGCAATTGCAGATCAAACGGAAGCAGCTTCCTTGGCTGTAAAGGATAGGAGGGTTTAATTAAGGGTGTCGGCAGATCGGCCTTTACAAACTCAGCAGTGCCTAAAAATGGAGAGCAACTGAGCATGTGTAGAGCAGGCTGAGACAGCCTATTACTGGATTTTATACAGCATAGGCACTTATTTTTAATTAATGTTTTACATAGCTATACCTGCAAAAGGGGCCAGCTGAAAGTGATCCAGCAGGACTTAATTTTTTTCACGAAAGTCCCACTTTAACTCAAAAATTTAGAAGAGTGTCCAAATACCGTTAGCCAATTGGTGTTTCACTAGTGGTGCAGAGTTTCTACGGTTATATAAATTTGTAACATGTACAGATCAAACAAATAAATGGGTCCAAAACAGTCTCTAGCCATGACAAAGTACTTTATGTAATAAATTCCACATGACATGTCTCTTACTATGGTACTGAAAAAATGATTTAACCCCTTCCTGCCCACGCTATAGCTGAAAGACGGCTACAGTGCGGGCCTAAATTGGCAGGAGGGCGTCCATGTATGTCCTCCTGTGCATGAGCTGCCTGTGTGCCCCTCAGAAGCCACCAGTGCCACCTGTCAATGCCGCCAATCAGTACCTCATCATCAGTGCTGCCTATCAGTGTCACCTACCAGTGCCCATCGGTGCCACCTATCAGTGCCCACCAGTCATGTTTATAACAAACTATGAAGACGGTTTGTTTGTTTTTTTCAAAATTTTTGGTCTTTTTTTGTTTGTTTAGCAAAAAATAAAAACCCCAGTAGTGATTAAATATGACCAAAAAAAAAGCTCTATTTGTGTGGGAAAAAAATGATTTGGGTACAGTGTTGCATGACCGTGCAATTGTCATTCAAAGTGCAAGAGCACTGAAAGCTGAAAATTGGCCTGAGCAGGAAGGGGGTTTAAGTTCCTAGTAGGCAAGTGGTTAAACAGCAAATCCAATCTATGGCAACAAAGCCCCCTAGACAACTATACGTACATGAAAGAGCATCCAAAGACGTTCTTCATAAGAAGGAACATAATGTTTCAGAGAGAAAAAATATTTTGAAATTAAAAAAGAAATTGTGTTTATAAGAAAAAAATTCTACAAAAACAGCCATGGAGCCAGTGTAAAGGTTAAAATAAGACTAAAAAGCTTTGCAAGCTGTTCCATCATGACTCAATCATCAATCGCCTGCATGACAACAAAGAATGTCACTGCATTTGCAGGACTATGGTGATCACTCCTGGAGAACAGATGGCTATGTACATGGATCAAAAAGCATGAAAAATTGAGAGGCCCTTCTGTGTCTTAAAGCAGCCTGTTCCGTTTCACTATATTGACATGGGCACATGTGCAGTGCAAGCATTCATGCTAATTTAATGGTGAGTTAGAAATATGAGACACATTAGGCTTCCATCAATTATCTATGATAAGGTTTCGCCTAAAATTGCAAACATTAAGGACCCATTCACACTGTTGTGCTACATTAGTGCACATGCATTGGCATATTATCATTATTATTATTATACAGGATTTATGGAAACCCCTGGCCCACAGGAGACGCTGGATATGATGGGTTCTCTGTTCTTCTTCTATGCTACCACTCTATAATATTGCACAGAAAATAGGCCACCAGCAACTGGATGTTAGGTTGAATGTATGTATTATGGCATGGCAGATGAACAATGTATGAATCAATACACGGGCAATTGAACAGGTTTAAAGAGGCTGCACTAGATAATCATGGACCCGTAAGATGGCAACCAACTGAACTGTACTACTGCTAAACCGAATCCTAACTGATGCAAACAGGGTTAAAAGTAACATCATTAACTAACCCCAAAAAAATAAAGTTCCTTGTGTGCACACTAACCATACAGCCCTAAAAGTGATACACCTGCAAGTGACCATAAAATACCTGGAACCTGATTGTCAGTATTATGCCGTGTACACACGAGCGGACTTTTCTATCGGACTGGTCTGACGGACCGAGTCCGGCGGACAATCCGATCGTGTGTGGGCTTCATCGGACCTTCAGCGGACTTTTCCAGTCGAAAATCTGACGGACTTTTGAAACATGCTTCAAATCTTTCCGATGGACTCGAGTCCGGCCGAAAAATCCACTCGTCTGTATGCTAGTCCGACGAACGAAAACCCACGCTAGGGCAGCTATTGGCTACTGGCTATCAACTTCCTTATTTTACTCCGGTCGTACGTCATCACGTACGAATCCGTCAGACTTTGGTGTGATCGTGTGTGTGCAAGTCCGTTCATTCCAAAGTCCGTCGGAAGTCCGTCAAAAGTCCGACGAAGGTCCGCCGGAATGGCCGTCAGACTTTTGTTGCTGAAAAGTCCGCTTGTGTGTACGCGGCCTTAGACAGCTTTCCTTAGGGCCCTTCTGTAAGGTAGTGCATGTGAAGCTGTCTCTAATAGGCATCCATATCCATCATTTGAGAGACCTTAATGCCGCGTACACACAAGCGGACTTTTCGACCGGACTGGTCCGACGGACTTTCAGCAGACTTCCAATGGACTTTCCCAACGAACGGACTTGCCTACACACGATCACACCTACACACGTGATGACATACGACCGGACTAAAATAAGGAAGTTGATAGCAAGTAGCCAATAGCTGCCCTACCGTGGGTTTTCGTCCGTCAACTAGCATACAGACGAGCAAACTTTTTGATAGGAACTGGGTCCGGTGGAGTTCCGACATAAAGATTTGAAACATGTTCCAAATCTAAAAGTCGTCAGATTTTCGACCGAAAAAGTCCGCTGCAGGTCCGATGAAGCCCACACACGGTCGAATTGTCCGCCAGACTCGGTCTGTCAGACCAGTCCGGTCGAAAAGTCTGCTCGTGTGTGCGCGGCATGAGAGTTCTTTTGACTGTTGCATAAAGACACCACACACATCAATAGCAAGTTGAGCACGAGACCCTAGATATCTTAGGTTTAAATAAGACATTAGAGTGTGTAATGAATGGCTGATGGGCTGCTAAGTAAAGAGCAGTCTCTATTGCATTGACTGTGTGCAACAAAGGATTAATCTTTGTAGTTCTGTTCAACACTTCTGGCAGGCAACAGGTCCAGTCCCATGCGCTTAGTGAACAGTTGTCGCAGATTTCTCAGTCCTCGCGATCAGATCCTCCTCATCAGGTTCTCACAGTCAGGTCCTCGCTGGCTCTTCCTGACTGTAAGCACACATGGCAACAAGTCCCTCCATCTTTGTGCCCCAGCACGGCAGGAGAACTCTGTGTCCAGTGTTAATTTCATCGACTAAAATGACTAAAAAACATTTTAATCGACTAAATGAATACTATTTTAGTCGACTAAAATATGACTAAAACAATTAAGATGACTAAAATAAGACTAAAATGGCATTTTAGTCAAAAGACTAAAATGGGACTAAAATTAAAATGACATTTTAGTCAAAAGACTAATGCCCCGTACACACGGTCGGACTTTGTTCGGACATTCCGACAACAAAATCCTAGGATTTTTTCCGACGGATGTTGGCTCAAACTTGTCTTGCATACACACGGTCACACAAAGTTGTCGGAAAATCCGATCATTCCGAACGCGGTGACGTAAAACACCTACGTCGGGACTATAAACGGGGAAGTGGCCAATAGCTTTCATCTCTTTATTTATTCTGAGCATGCGTGGCACTTTGTCCGTCGGATTTGTGTACACACGATCGGAATTTCCGACAACGGACTTTGTTGTCGGAAAATTTTATATCCTGCTCTCAAACTTTGTGTGTCGGAAAATCCGATGGAAAATGTGTGATGGAGCCTACACACGGTCGGAATTTCCGACTACCGTTGGAAAATCGGACCGTGTGTACGGGGCATTAGACTAAAACTAAATTGAAATTTGACTTCAAAATTAACACTGGCCTTTAGTGCATGTTCATACCTTAAATAATAACATATGAGATTTTTCACTCCAGCAGTATATAATGAGTTTGGAAATTGTAGAGAAATGTTAACTAATGCATTACAATTTAATTACACCCATTCGATTTCAGACGACTAAAATGAGTTTTAGTACTGGAGATTTAGTCGACTAAATATGACTTAAACTAAAACAATTGCAAAAGACTGAAATGGGACTAAAACTAAAATGCCATTTTAGTCCTAAGACTAGGAACAAAGAAGGTAACCCCCTCAAATGGGACTTTAACAGACCACCCACTCAATGATGAATAAAATATAATCTTTAATAATATAGAATAAAAAACATATAAAATCTACAAATGACAAAAATGCACAATGTGTATCATATGGAAAACAAAACAAAAACTGTACACATGAACGTCATACAATGTGAATGTCCTAATACCCTGGCATTAAAAAATAGCGGCTCCAGAGATACACCTCACACTGATTCAATTTCCCGGCATTGGATCAGTGTTCCATCTATCACAAGAGCAGGTCTAGGAGGCGGCCGCCCGGGCATTTCAGACCCAATCTCCGTGACACAATGGGAGATACCCTCAGGATACCCCCTCCCTCCATCAGTGCAGACCCCACCTTCCTCAGGATAACCCCCCTCTATCAGTGCAGACCCCTCTCCCTCAGGATAACCCCCTTAATCAGTGCAGACCCCCCTCAGGGTAAACCCCCCTCCATCAGTGCAGACCCCCCCTCCCTCAGGATAACCCCCCTCCATCCGTGCAGACCCCCCCTCCCTCAGGATAACCCCCCTCCATCCGTGCAGACCCCCCCTCCCTCAGGATAACCCCCCTTCATCAGTGCAGACCCCCCTCAGGATAACCCCCCCTCCATCAGTGCAGACCCCCCTCCCTGAGGATAAACCCCCCACTCCATCAGTGCAGACCCCCCCTCCCTCAGGATAACCCCCCTCCATCAGTGCAGACCCCCCTCAGGATAAACCCCCCCTCCATCAGTGAAAACCCCCCTCCCTCAGTATAACCCCACTCCATCAGTGCAGATCCCCCTCAGGATAAACCCGCCACTCCATCAGTGCAGACCCTCCTTTCCTCCGGATAACCCTCCTGAATAAGTGCAGACCCCCCTCAGGATACCCCCCCTCCATCAGTGCAGACCCCCCTTTGCTCAGGATAACCCCCCTCCATCAGTGCAGGCCCCCCTCCCTCAGGATACCCCCCCCATCAGTGCAGGCCCCCCTCCCTCAGGATAACCCCCCTCCATCATGCAGGCCCCCCTCCCTCAGGATAACCCCCCCTCCATCAGTGCAGACCCCCCTCAGGATAATCAACCTCCATCAGTGCAGACCCCCCTCACTCAGGATAACCCTCCCTCCTTCAGTGCACACCCCCCTCAGGAAATCCCCCCTCTTCATCAGTGCAGACCCTCCTCAGGAAATCCCCCCTCCATCAGTTCAAATCCCCCCTCCCCCTCATGCACCTGGGCGGTGGGCAGAGGAGGATTCAGTGTGCAGCCGCCCGGAGAGTTGTTTGCTCAATCTGTCACTCTCCGGGCGGCCCTGCGGTCTTGTGTATAGTGAAATGAGGCAGCAGGAGTAAGAGTGAGGAGTCCCAAGGCAAGCGTGGCGCTGGCACATTCCCGCTGAAGAGCCCTGCCTCCAGGACCCTCTGCCACCCTTAGAATGGTGTCACCTGGGTGTCATCCAGGTGCAGGCCACCCCCCCCCCGCAACCCCCCGCCCCCCAAGCGATGCCACTGAGCTGTCTGGAGAGTTGCTTGCTCAGGGTGTCACTCTCCGGGCTGTGGGCTTGTGTGTACAGTGAAAGGAGGTAGCCGCAGCAGGAGTGAGAGTGAGGAGTCTCACTCGGCTCTGGGCAGCGTACCCCTTGGTGCCTGTACCTCCAGGGGTACTTATACCATGGGTTGAGAAACACTGGGCTAGCAGCAGCCATCCGAGAGACTGGCAGACAGGGGTGGTGGACACTAAACAGTGTAATGCCCTGTACACACGGTCGGACATTGATTGGACATTCCGACAACAAAATCCATGGATTTTTTCCGACGGATGTTGGCTCAAACTTGTCTTGCATACACACGTTTGGACAAAGTTGTCGGAAAATCCGATCGTTCTGAACGTGGTGATGTAAAACACGTACGTCAGGTCTATAAACGGGGCAGTAGCCAATAGCTTTAGTCTCTTAATTTATTCTGAGCATGCGTGGCACTTTGTGCGTCGGATTTGTGTACACACGATCAGAATTTCCGACGGAAAATTTTATAGCTTGCTCTCAAACTTTGTGTGTCGGAAATTCCGATGGAAAATGTGTGATGGAGCCCACACAGGGTCGGATTTTCCGACGACAAGGTCCTATCACACATTTTCCGTCTGAAAATCCGCCCGTGTGTACAGGGTATAAGTGTTCACGTTGGTAAGGTGGATGAGTCTAGCAGCTGCATTCACCATAGACTGAAGAGGGAATAGCCATTGTCCAACACATTGTCCAACTCATGTCCAAATGAAACACAGATTATAAGGGGTTGAGAAGGTTGTTGACATTGAGGTGGTAGCTCGGATGGTTGAAGACTAGGTGTCCTAGAAGTTTGGAGGTAAAAAGGAGCAAGGAAAGAGATGGGCGCTAAAGTGATACTGTGGTAATTGCCATAATTCATTCACATAGACCAGGGGTCTCCAAACTTTCTAAGCAAAGAGCCAGTTTACTTTCCTTCAGGCTTTAGGGTGGGGGAGCAGAATGTGGCCAGTGGGAGTAGAATATGCCCCAACATCAGTGCTCCATCATTGGTTTAATTGGTAGAAATAAAGCCCCATTGTTGGTATCAAAGGAAGAATAGTGCCCTATTGATGGTGTCAGTAGGAGAAATGATGCCCCATCATTGGTGTCAGTTGGTGAAATAGTACCCCAAAGGACAGATAAAGGCAAGCAAAGGACCACATCTGGCCCCCCAGGCCACAGTTGAGACCACTGAAATAAATGATATATATCGTACTACTGTATTTGCTTTTTTTAATCCTCTAAGTTGTAGCTCAAAATTTCAAGTCCTGAGCTACTAGCCAGGCCTCAAGGGTTACTCACCACCAGTTGCCCCACCCAACCCCTACCCTGCCTCGCCCCTAATTCCACCCCTAAACACGCCCTCATAAATTATCTCATGAAATTACACTTAAATGTTTTATGCAGTATTAAGTTATAAAAATAAATATTAACAACAACTTTATCCATGCCCATCAGTGCAGCCTCACCTGTACTCATCAATGCAGCCTCACCTGTGTCCATCAATGCAGCCTACCTGTGTCCATCAGTGCAGCCTACCTGTTGCCATAAATGCTGCTTCACCTGTGTCCATCAATGCAGCCTACTCCTACAGCCTGCCCCA
Organism: Aquarana catesbeiana; assembly: GCF_042186555.1. Classification (NCBI taxonomy): domain Eukaryota; kingdom Metazoa; phylum Chordata; class Amphibia; order Anura; family Ranidae; genus Aquarana; species Aquarana catesbeiana. Next base: position 50,698,526 of record NC_133335.1, read on the forward strand.
TCATTGGTGTCAGTTGCAGCCTACCCGTGTCCACCATGCAGCCTGTCTGTGTCCACCATACAGCCTTCCTGTGTCCACCATGCAGCCTACCTGTGTCCACCACGCAGCCTGCAGCCTACCTGTGTCCACCATGCAGCCTATCTGTGTCCACCATGCAGCCTATCTGTGTCCACCATGCAGCCTATCTGTGTCCACCATGCAGCCTGCCTGTGTCCACCATGCAGCCTGCCTGTTTCCATCATGCAGCCTGCCTGTGTCCACCATGCAGCCTCCCTTTGTCCACCATGCAGGGGAACAGGAGAGGAAGAGGATTTCCAGCTGAATGATCAGAGTGTCGAGGGATATCACTGGAACAGCTTTCATTTCAATAGCAGTGTGTTTCTACTGCTTGGCGTCACATACAGCCCTGCCCCCTGGCCGGGGGAACTTTGATACACGTCACTTGTCCTAGGATTGGATGGGTGATCTGTCTATCAAAGTCCCGGGATCAGGAGGTGGAGCTGTATGTGATGCAGAGCGGTGGAAACACACTGCTATTGAAATGAAAGCCACTAGTGAGGTTCCCCGCGCTCTGACGATCCGGCCGCCTGCTCTCCTCTCACTTCCTCTCTGCGAGCGCTGGGAGAAGGAGTCCCGTACAACCCGACTACCAGCGGTGCTCGCCGCCCCACTTCCAGGCAGCCCTTCCTCGCCAGTCCTCAAATACCACTCGCAAAATGTGAGTAGGCGAGTGGAAAATTTGAGGGCTGCTCTAAGTATCTTATTCCTGCGGCATTCTCAGGGAAATATCTTTGGGAGGGGCTTCTATTACTCTGCTGATATATATTTAATCTGTGTCTGGCCAGCCCTGATTGGTGTTGTCGAAAGACCATGACTGAAAAAGAAAAAGTTTCAGAAGAGCAATTCAAATTTGATTATAAATATCAAATAATTGTTTTATAGATCCCAATAAATCCTTATTGAACATCAAATGTGTATTTTTTGTGCATTAATATGGTGTGGGCAGAGTCAGAGATGACTAACGCTTGCTTTCATTTTGTTCAGATGATATTTGCATTAAGGCACTTTTTTACTTTACTTTATTAGCAATTACATTTGATATATTTAATACTGATTTATATTAAAACTAATGCCGCGTACACACAATCGGATTTTCCGACGGGAAATGTTGGATGTGAGCTTGTTGGCGGAAAGTCCGACCGTGTGTATGCTCCATCGAACATTTGTTGTCGGACTTTCCGCCAACAAATGTTGGCTGGCAGGCTCTCGAATTTTCCGCCAACAAATTTTGTTGTTGGACTTTCCAATCGTGTGTACACAAGTCCGTCGCACAAAATTCCACGCATGCTCGGAATAAAGTACGAGCCGGAAGCGCTCGGTCTTGTAAAACTAGCATTCGTAATGGAGATATCACATGACTATGAATTATTGAACTTCCTTTTTATCGGCTTGTCGTACGTCTTGTACGTCACTACGTTCCCACGTTCGTAATTGTTGACCAACATTTGTGTTACCGTATGTATGCAAGACAAGTTGGAGCCAACCTTCAAACAAAATTCCACGGTTTTGTTGTCGGAAAGTCCGATTGTATGTATGAGGCATTAGAGTTTTTGTGAGCTTCTTAATGAATGTAATCAATCAGCATACTATATCCCAGCTCCATAGTGTTTGGCAATAGGAGAACATGGAGAGGGTGGGAGGGAAGGAGGGAAGTGTCATTTACCACTGTGCATATGCACACGTGTGACTCTATAATTATGTGGACTGCACCAGATAAGAAGAAGGAGGAAATGAAGAGCTTAGATAGGAACTGCAGAGCATATTGACAGGAATGATATCAGCTGATTGGAGAAAAGCCAATGTGGTACCAACGCATTATTTTTTACTTTTTGCTATAATAAATATCCCCCAAAAATATATAAAAAAAACATTTTTTTTCCTCAGTTTAGGCCAATACGTATTCTTCTACATATTTTTGGTAAAAAAAAAATCGCAATAAGTGATTATTGATCGGTTTGCGCAAAAGTTATAGCGTTTACAAAATAGGGGATAGTTTTATGGCATTTTTATTAATAATTTTTTTTTTAAATACGGCGATCAGCGATTTTTATTGTGACTGCGACATTATGGCGGACACATCGGACATTTTTGACACATTTTTGGGACCATTGTCATTTATACAGCAATCAGTGCTCTACAAATGCACTGATTCCTGTGTAAATAACACTGGCAATGAAGGGGTTAACCACTAGGTGGCAGTGTAGGGGTTAAGTGTGTCCTAGGGGCGTGTTTCTAACTGTGGGGGGCATGGCTGTGTGTGACACGTCACTGATCTCTGCTCCAATGACAGGGAGCAGAGATGAGTGACACTGTCACTATAGGCAGAACGGGGAGATGCTTGTTTACATTAGCATCTCCCATTCTTCCTCCCCGTGAGGCAATCGCGGGTATCCCTGTGGCGTTCGAGTTCGCGGGACCCGCGACCCGACTCACGGAGCTTGCCGCGCGCGCGCCTCCGGCGGTGCACGCCCGCTGGCTGCCTCTTAAAGGGGAACGTACAGGCACGTGATTCTGGCTGTACAAGCCCTTCTGCCGCAGTATATCTGCGTGAGGCGGTCGGCAAGCGGTTAAGAGGCTCCTCTGTCCTCCACTCATTACCTGTATTAATGGCACCCATTTAAACTTGTTATCAGTATAAAAGACACGTGTCCACAACCTCAAACAGTCACACTCCAAACTCCACTATGGTGAAGACCAAAGAGCTGTCGAAGGACACCAGAAACAAAATTGTAGACCTGCACCAGGCTTGGAAGACTGAATCTGCAATGGGCAAGCAGCTTGGTGTGCAGAAATCAACTGTGGGAGCAATAATTAGAAAATGGAAGACATACAAAACCACTGATAATCTCCTTCGATCTGGGGCTCTACGCAAAATCTCACCCCGTGGGGTCAAAATGATCACAAGAACAGTGAGCAAAAATCCAAGAACCACACGGGGGGACCTAGCGAATGACCTGCAGAAAGCTGGGACCAACGTAACAAAGGCTACCATCAGTAACACACTACGCCACCAGGGACTCAGATCCTGCAGTGCCAGACGTGTCCCCCTGCTTAAGCCAGTACATGTCCGGGCCTGTCTGAGATTTGCTAGAGAGCATTTGGATGATCCAGAAGAGGATTGGGAGAATGTCATATGGTCAGATGAAACCAAAGTAGAACTGTTTGATAGAAACACAACTCGTCGTGTTTGGAGGAGAGAGAATGCTGAGTTTCAACCAAACACCATACCTACTGTGAAGCATGGGGGTGAAAACATCATGCTTTGGGGTTGTTTCTCTGCAAAGCGAACAGGACGACTGATCCGTGTACATGAAAGAATGAATGGGGCCATGTATCGTGAGATTATGAGAGCAAACCTCCTCCCATCAGCAAGGGCATTGGAGATGAAACGTGGCTGGGTCTTTCAGCATGACAATGATCCCAAACACACCACCGGGGCAAGAAAGGAGTGGCTTCGTAAGAAGCATTTCAAGGTCCTGGAGTGGCCTAGCCAGTCTCCAGATCTCAACCCCATAGAAAACCTTTGAAGGAAGTTGAAAGTCTGTGTTTCTCAGCGACAGCCCAAAAACATCACTGCTCTAGAGGAGATCTGCATGGAGGAATGGGCCAACATACCAGCAACAGTGTGTGACAACCTTGTGAAGACTTACAGAAAACGTTTGACCTCTGTCATTGCCAACAAAAGATATATAACAAAGTATTGAGATGAACTTTTGATATTGACCAAATACTTATTTTCCACCAAAATTTGCAAATAAATTCTTTCAAAAATCAGACAATGTGATTGTCTAGATTTGTTTCCACATTTTGTCCCTCATAGTTGAGGTATACCTATGATGACAATTACAGGCCTTTCTCATCTTTTTAAGTGGGAGAACTTGCACAATTGGTGGCTGACTAAATACATTTTTGCCCCACTGTATATATACACATATATATACACATACACACATACACGGATGTGTGTTTGAGCTTGGGGGTGCTCACCTAAATGCAATAGGCTGTGCACACCGCGCAATTGTCAGTTAAAGCGACGCAGCGCCGTATCGCAAAAAATGGCCTGGTCATTAAGGGGGGTAAATCCTCCCGGGGCTGAAGTGGTTAAAGGGCTGCCTATAGACATCGGCAAGATGTTGAGGTGGAAGCTGAGGCGAAATCTAAGGCTAAACCTACTCTCACCCCCATTCTAAGACTATTCTACTTACCCTGAAACGGCTCTGGTGTGGTCACATGATCAGGTCCCAGCACCAGCTTCAGCGTAGAGTTGGGGCTGCTGACAACAGCCTATGAGTGACCTCACTGCACAGGTATTTGGAGATGTTGTCGGTGATCTCTCCTCTACATTGAAGCCACTGCTGGAGAGATCATGTGACCGGACCGAAACATCTTCAGAATAGGTAAGTATATGAATCTTTTCTTTACAGGGTAGACAGAATAGTCTTAGAATGGGGGGGGGGGGGGGCTAGGTTTAGCCTTAAGCCTGGTACAAACTACTAGTTTTTTACTGTTCAACCCAGCGAAAAAAAACTGACCGCTCAGATTGGAGCCGCAGTACTAACGATCCAAAGGTTAGTACAGCAATTTTCCCTGCTGTTCTATTGTGTTCTGACAGGAGGATGCCCCCCGCGCCCAAACACTCCGGTCAGCACCATTGGCTGAGAGCGCTGATCGGGAGCCGATTGGCAGACTTTTTTTCAGTCATGCCCCTTCAACTGAAGCTGGCTGAATGGCCAGCTTCTGTTGGACCGGCTGCAATACATACAGGCCGAACGTCGGCTGGTTTCTATTGAACTGCCCGATGCCGCCTGACATTTGGCTCTTGTGTACTAGGCTTTAGTCAGATTTTGACTGACCTTAAACTTTAAGATGAGGATAAGCATTATGTTTACCATTTGAGTTAAAGTGGACCTTCACTCCAAAGTGACATTTTACATCAGTCTAATCCCCCCCTCCAATAAAAATAACCAAGCTGTTTAGGGTTACTATTGGGGTCAGGGTTACCATTGTGGTTGTAACCATTGGTGCTAGGTGAAAAGTATGCTACCAGAACACCAAGGATCTCCATAGCGTTCAAAGCTTTATTTAGCAATCACATACAGAAGCAACGTTTCGGAGCCTCGCAGGACCCCCCATGTGACACATGCCTGAATAAAGCTCTGGACCCATTCTGGAGATCTGTCACGGCTACCCCAACGCAGGTGGTCAGACATTATGGCTGGCTACTGTCTTCCTGCACCTATATCAGCCCCCTTTCCCATTAGGCAAGCTGGCCTACCGGTACTCGGTTGCCCCCAGGTCTTATACACAATGCTATAGTGCCTGGCCACCGCGCCAGGACAGGTGCGAACTGAGCAAAGCAAACAGGTACTTGCGGTAAGCGGACAGATGATGTGGTTCTGTGACAGTCCAGGTAAAAGGCAGGCTGAGTTCAGGGAATAGTCCAAAATCCGGTCCAAAGGTCATACACAGGGAAATCCAATCTACCAGAGCAGGTCAGACAGACAGGGGGCTAGATCAGGAATAACACACGTATCACCCTCTATCACAAGCATGCGGGCGAGGGTTTGGCTGGCTTTGGCTTATAACAGGTTTGGTTTCTACCCAGAGACTGATCACATTAATCACCTTGCAGGTGGACAGACAGACAAGGAGGGTGCCATAGCCAAAACCCCTGATTCTGGAATAAGGGGCGGGAAGCACTAGATGCTCCTGACAAGATCCTTGGTGTGCTGGTGACATACTTTTCATGTTGGATGTCTTCGGTTTCCAGACGATGTCAGCTGCAGCATCCACTTACACTCACAGCCATCTTTCAGGAATGTGTGCATTGGGATTAGTGTTTTTGGACCAGTTTTGCTAGGGTTACCATTGGCATTTGGGTTACAGTTTGGGTTAGGGTTATCATTGGGGTTATTTTATAATTTAAATGAGGTTAGGTTTACCAATGGGATTAGGGTTACCATTGGGAGTAGGGTTACAATTTGGGTTAGGGTTATCATTGGAATTAGGGTTGCCATTGGTATTACAATTGGGGTTAGGTTTACCATTGGGATTAGGGTTATCATTGGGTTTGGGGTTACCATTGGGAATAGGGTTATCATTGGGGTTAGGGTTACTATTTGGGTTAGGATTATCATTGGAATTAGGGTTTCCATTGGGAATAGGGTTATCATTGGGTTTACCATTGGGATTAGAATTATTATTGGGGTTAGGGTTACTATTCGGGTTAGGGTTATTATTGGAATTAGGGTTACCATTGGGATTAGGGTTACAATTTGGGTTAGGGTTATCATTGGAATTAGGGTTGCTATTGGTATTACAATTGGGGTTAGGTTTTCCATTGGGGTTAGGGTTATCATTGGGATTGGAATTATCATTGGGTTAGTGTTAATATTTGGGTTAGGATAATCATTGGAATTAGGGTTTCCATTGGGATTAGGGTTATCATTGGGATTGGAATTATCATTGGGTTAGGGTTAATATTTGGGTTAGGATTATCATTGGAATTAGGGTTTCCATTGGGAATAGGGTTATCATTGGGGTTACCATTGGGATTAAAATTATTATTGGGGTTAAGGTTACTATTCGGGTTAGGATTATTATTGGAATTAGGGTTACCATTGTGATTAGAGTTACAATTGGGTTTAGGGTTATCATTGGGGTTGGGGTTACCATTGGGATTAGAATTATCAGTGGGGTTAGGGTTACTATTTGAAAAATGGTTACCATTGAGGCTAGGGTTACCACTGGGGTTAAGGTATTAATACTTTTGACACAAAAACAGTTAAAATATTGCTGAAAGGAGCTTCCTGAACCCTCAGGAGCCTGCACCATAGCAACCAACGATGCTGTAAAGCCCAGCCGCCAGCCTCCTTGCAACCAACTCAGTTCCTCATCATGGGGAGCCTGCCCCATACCAACCAATGATGCTGTGAAGCCCAGACACGCGACACTTGTGTTGTCAGGGGTATGCCTTGGTTAACTGCCACCTGAGGTGTGTGTTTTATCATCCTCCCATTGCCCCTGTGTGCCACCACCCACATCCCCCTATTTTTAACCCCCTCCTCTTTGATTGCGTCTCAGCAACCAATGACACTGTGGACCAGCCAGCATCCTAGCAACCTGTGTGTCATTGGTTGCTAGGATGCAGGCATCATTTGGTTGTTATTGTGCAGGCAGTGCCAGCATCCTAGCAACCAGCTCAGTATCACCCACCACTTTGGGTGATACTGAGAGAAAAGTTCTGCTCACCACCATTTTCCTTGAGGCATTTGATAACACCGTTTGCATATAAAATCTACAGCTTCATAGACATGTGCGCCGATTTTATAGTTATTTCGATCTGTTATGAAAAGAGGACGCTATGAGGCTGGAAGAAGTCTTATCGTTATCGATCGCAATGGCTCAGCTCTCAACTCCTCACAACAATGCCTACAACTGCGAAGCAGCTCTCTGCTCTATTTCCATGACAACAGCTCATCGCCTCCGCCCACCCACCTCGCTTTTTCCCTACTACTGGCACCTTATCAACTCGCTCACCCCGCCCCTCCTCCCCGCTGATTGGCTCCGACCCTTTATTCCCTCCCCGTCCATTGGCCGCCGTGTTTTTTTTTTTCTTCTTCTTCTTGTCTCATTTATCCTCGCAACACCATAGTGCTGCAGTCTGGAGGAAACCGCAGTGGATCCCCGAGCGTGGATGCTGCTGTTCAGGGCGGGCACGCCTGGAGTGGGCGTGGCCTGCGGATCGATGTTCTCAGCCGGCGATTGAGGCCGCCTGGGCAGGCTAAAATGGCGGCTGGTGATATTAGGTGCTGAGGAGACCGGACAGAAGAGGCAGACAGGACTAATGCTGGGTAGGAACAATGGAGGTGGACGGGGGGGAAGGCTGGGCTGGTCGGAGGGTATGGGGGCTATGTGTGTGTGAGAGGGGAGGAGGACTGTGTGTCAGTAGTGTCCCCCTGTCTATGGAGTATGTATTGTGCAATGGGCAGGCATGGCACTCACAGGCTGGGGAACCACAAGGCCCAGCATGGCTCTGAGCTGTGAGGGGGCCCATAGGCCCCAGTCTGGGCTGTGTGTATACGGGGAGCACTCTAGGTGGTGTGTGGCCCCCATTAAAGAGACCCTGTCACCACTCTGTACATGATAAAGTAATGGCAGACAGAAAAGACAACTGCAGCTTCGTACACCATGAAAGGCACATTACATTCTTATCCCTCCCTGATAGAATGTTTTGTTTCTCTTTCCTGCTGAAGCAAGGTATATGAGCCCGGAGCTCTCACCGCCGCTGTTCCCTTGTGAGGAGGACCGCCCCTGAGGGGACCCACCGCTGGACGGCCTATAGGAAGGCTCTGCGTCACACAGGCAGTGGAATGGACACCTGAACAAGGACCCCCCCCCCCCTCCGGATGTAAACAGAGGAAGTCTCAGGACCTGAGCGTCGCCTGACTGCAGCTTTGGTAGGTCACAAAAAAGGCATTTAAAGGGGTTGTAAACTCTTTACAACCACTTTTTCCTACAGGTAAGCCTATAATAAGGCTTACCTGTAGCTACACTGCATATCTCCTAAACCTGCACGGTTTAGGAGGTATCCCCTGTATTTGCATGTGCTGACGTCATCTGCATGCGCACTGAAGCAACGGCACGTACGTACCGTTGCTTCAGTTAGACTGCGCCGTTACTGGCGGGAGTGACGTCATCGCGGCTCTGGCCAATCACAGCGCCGGAGCCTGCGATACCCGGAAGTAACTCCGGGAGCGTTGTCAGCTGCTGGAGCGGTGAGTGAGGACCGCTGCGGGGGCTTCGATCTCAGGTAAGTAATTCATAATGAGCTTTGTGTGTGTGTGGGGTGTTTTTTTTTTTTTTTTTTTTTTTTTTTTTCTTTTTTTCTTTTTTTCCTCCTATTATATACTTTATTTAATTTTATAAATAACACAACAACATACATCGGATATACAAAAAGAAATATTTCTCATTGCTAACAATCCACCATTACCCTAAATTCCCCCCCCCCCCTCCTCCCCTATCCTGCATAGTTCAATAAAGGTAGTGATTTAAAATCTGTTATTTACCTATCCCTGCCCCCCTTTATATCTATCGAGTAACCTCCTCGACATATCTCCACGTTGTTTTAAACGATACCCACTTAGCCCATTTGTCCTTACAATCGATACCTTCTTCCGATTCTACTCCCCCGTCCTCCAACCTCTCTAAGTTGCATATTTCGTTAACTCGGAAAATCCAATCCCGTGTTTTAGGGTTCTCCACTTCCTGCCATTTTTTTCGGAATTAAGCTTTTAGCCACGTTCAGTAAGATGGGGACTATTGAGGTTTTATAGTCTCTAGCAGGGCCAAATGTCCCATGGAACAAACATTCTATGCATTAAGATAAAAAGCCTTGTGTGTGCATCAGCCCCCTAACACTTACATATATACGTGTGTGTGTATATGTATATATGTATGTGTGTGTGTGTGTGTATATATATATATATATATATATATATATATATATATATATATATATATATATATAAAATATACACACACACACAGAGACCCTAGAGACTAAAATAGCAGTTGTTGCAATGTTTTGTCACACTGTATTTGCGCAGCGGTCTTTCAAACGCAATTTTTTTTGGAAAAAATACACTTTAAAAAAAAACTAAACAGTAAAGTTAGCCCAATTTTTTTGTATAATGTGAAGGATCCTGAGAGAATCGTGATCTTTATTCTAAGCAAAAAAAAAAAATCATGATTGCCATTTTAGCCAGCATCGTGCAGCTGTAATAGGCAGCGTATGTGTGTACAGCTGCAGGCTGGGAAATGCCTCACTGCCTATGATTGGTGGTGTACAGTGTTGGCTTCCTGGCGGGTACGATCCGAACACGCCTGAGCCTATCACTACTAGTGAGCGCTCTCGTAGTTCATTGATCTTCCTGCTCTCAAGTAACTGTCTGCCTGTATCGGCGGTATAGACAGCTATACTGAGATCCTGCAGGAGCCTGAGATTGCACACTGTAAGATTTAGCTGCAAAAAAAGTGCGTTCATTTTATTTCAAAAGGTGAACTTAACCTTTAAACCACAGGTGTCAAACTGGTGGCCCTTCAGCTGTTGGAGGAACTACAAGTCCCATGAGGCATTGCAAGGCTGACAGATCTAAGCATGACTCCCACAGTTAGAGGCATGATGGGACTTGTAGTCCACAACAGCTGGAGGGCCGCCAGTTTGACACCCCTGCTTTAAACAGAACTTCACTCCTCTTCAGCTCTGCAGTGTCCAGGAGATCCCTGCTGGGCGTTTTGATTTACAGCCAGTCTGCATCTGGGTACCGATCTCTGGCTGTTCTCATTGGCCAGACTGAGACGATGCCTCTGCTGCGCAAGCTTAGGAGTTAATGCAGCTTAGCATTACCGGAATTGTACACAAAGCTGTGCATGCGCAGCTAATTTTACATTGTGGAAAGGCAGGTAAGAAACTTTAAAGCAGAGCTATACTCGCCTTCAGTCCAGCGATGCGACATCCCAGAGGTCCTTGGCAGGCAGCTTTTGGGTCTCGATCGCCAGCTGCTGTCATTGGCCAGGCTGAAATGACCTCACTCCCATGAACGCGTGGGAAATCTGTCAGTTTCGGCATTGACATATTTTGTATACGGAGCTTCGCATGCACTACTCACTGTACAGGGGTAAACAGGTAGGTAAGTAACTTTTAAAGCAGAAGAGACAAAGCATGTCTCTTCTAAATGACAAATCCTGCCTTTTCACCCTTTTTTAAAATGTATTTATTTTTTAAAAGCATGAAGTTCCTTTTTAATACAGAAGAGACAAAGACTGGCCTGCCAGTTCCCCATTTTTATCTTTGTTTCCTAAAGCGCCACTTTAATGGGCCACTTTATCCTGGTGAGGGACTTTTTTGTGTATTTTTCTCTGTGTAAGTACCTGAATCTAACTTGGTATTATTCTCTTGCAGTCCCTGTACAGCAGAGCTCAGAATGTGAGAGAGAAGCAGCACAAGGAGCCGTGGCTGTTCTGCAGTGCTAATAGGAGGAGAGAGCAGAGAGATGAGCTCATCAGTCTTCAGTTTAGACTGTCGCTGTCCAATCCTGGACTGGGGGTGGGGTGGAAGTCCTGTAAGTTTTTTAATAGAATTCCAGGCTAAACCTAACTAGTCTCAAAAATGCTCCCCTCTCCCGCCTAACACTGATGCTGACTTACCTGAGTAAGAAAGATGTATGTACTTGGCTATCTGCAGCCCGCTCTGATCTGGTCATGTGATCGGGCTCCCCTATGTTAGCCAGTGGTGGCTGCAGGGAAGAGAAGCTGGGTGATGTCACCACTCTGTCCTCTGCCCTGTAGCCACCACTGGCTAACGCAGGGACCACATGGCCAGATCGGACAAAATAGGTACGTTTACACTTACCAGCCTTTATTAGGTACACCTGTTCAATAGCTTGGTAACACAAATTGCTAATCAGCCAATCACATGGCAGCAACTCAATGCATTTAGGCATCTAGACGTGGTGAAGACAACTTGCTGAAGTTCAAACCGAGCATCAGAATGGGGAAGAAAGATGATTTAAGTAACTTTGAACATGGCATGGTTGTTGGTGGCAGAGAGACTGGTCTGAGTATTTAAAAAAACTGCTGATTCACTGGGATTTTCACACACAACCATCTCTCGGGTTTGGAGAATGGTCCAAAAGAGAAAATATCCAGTGAGCGGCAGTTGTGTGGACAAAAATGCCTTGATGTCAGGAGGATGGGCAGATTTGAGATGAAAGAAAGGTAACCAGAACTCAACCACTCGTTGCAACCAAGGTATGCAGAATACCAACTCTGAATGCACAACACTTTGAACCTTGAAGCAGATGGGCTACAGCAGCATATGATGACTCCAGGTTCCACTCCTGTCAGCTAAGAACAGAAAACTGAGGCTACAATTTGCACAGGCTCCTCCAAAATTGGACAATAGAACATTGGAAAACATTGCCTGCCTGGTCTGATGAGCCTCGATTTCAGCTGCAACATTCAGATGGTAGGGTCAGAATTTGGCATAAACATGAAAGCATGGATCCATCCTGCCTTGTATCAACAGTTCAGTCTAGTGGTGGTGTAATGGTGTGGGGGATATTTTCTTGGCACACTTTGGGCCCCTTAGTACCAATTGAGAATCGTTTAAACACCACGGCCTACCTGAGTATTGTTGCTGACCATGTCCATCCCTTTATGACTACAGTGTACACATCTTCTGATGGCTCCTTCCAGCAGGATAATGCACCATGTCACAAAGATCAAATCATCTCACCACTGGTTTCTGGACCGTGACATTGCGGTCCCTGTACTCCAATGGCCTCCACAGTCACCAGATCTCAATCCAATGGATCACCTTTGGGATGTGGTGGAACGGGAGATTCGCATCATGGATGTGCAGCCGACAAATCTGCAGCAACTGCATGATGTTATGTCAATATGGACCAAAATCTCTGAGGAATGTTTGCAACACCTTGCTGAATTTATTCCACAAAGAATCAAGGCAGTTCTGAAGGCAACAGTGGGTCCAACCCGGTACTAGCAAGGTGTACCTAATAAAGTGGCTGGTGAGTGTATATATCTACCTTACACAGGTTAGTCAGCATAGTTGTTAGAAGGGGGGAGGGAGCATTCTAAAACTAGTTAGGTTTAGCATGCAACCCTTACAGGCACAGCGCCCCCCCCCCCCCCCCCCCCCCAAGTAGAGCAGCCCTCATGAAGAGATTATTTAGCAGCTCCAGGGATTGATTGGCAGGTGAATGGGTGGAAAGTCCAGCTACAATCCAGTGCTGGTCACCCATGTGCTAGGGGAAAGGATGGGACTTGTAGTCCTGCTGTGGCACTGCAGGCAGTCATGGAACTTGGTGATGTTTACAGCGCCTGCCCTCCACCCGGAAGTTCAGGGAAGCAGTGCTGGGGTGTAAAGAGGAAGCTGCTTTGAAGAATGCACTGTGAATGGAGGAGGGGCAAATGAAGGGCACAATCTCCCCTCCTCCAGTCGGAGTGCTTTGCATTCTGTAAAAGAATACTATAAGTTCTATGAATAAGGGAAGAGTGAGCAGCACCAATGCTTGGCAGTGACTGGACTGCTGAACTTAACCCTTTAAATGACAACTGTGAGGTGTATCTGGTGTCAGTGGAGGGAAGATTCTACAGTAAGCAGCAGCCAGCAGGGCATGGGAGGGCTACATGTCATTAGAGGTAAGTTATGTCCCTGGGGCTCTGTCCACAACTAGGATTTGAACTAACCCCCCCCCCCCCCCCAATCCCAGCTGTGTAAATTTCAGAACTGGATGGACAGAAGTATACATCCTCTGGTGGGTAAAACATCTCACCATAGAACATCACACTCTGTTACACCTTAACAATCACTACTTCTCAGTATGCATTCCAGCCAAGCAGTGATTACATGTTATTTATCTGAATACATGCTGTGATGTTGTGATTGTTAAAGGTGTAATAGAGTACGTTCTGTGATGATTGAAGTGTAACAATACACCTTCCCACTCACAGGAGACATCATCCCAGCTTCCCTGCTAGTAATGGAGAATACAACGTTTTCTGACAGGTAAAACGTCTCCCATAGATGGATTATATCTGTGTATGGAGCTGTTTGTCAGCTTTGGATATCGCAGGTAAATGTACTCTCCTACCTGTAAGTAAAGCCTTGTACACGCGGTACGATTGTTGGCAGGGGGATTGTCTGTTGACAGACTGTTGCCCTAAAATCTGACCGTTCGTACGCGCCTTTGTTTGACAGTTATTGTCCAACTTTCGGCCAACAAATGTTGAATGGCAGGCTAATAAATTTTCAGCGGACAACAGTTTGATGTCAGATTTTTGTTGTATGGTCAATACGCAAATCCGTCACACAAAAGTCGAAAGTACAAACACGCATGCTCGGAATCAATGCCCACCAAACAAGAAATTAGCAGAAGGGGGCCAAAGGGTGGCGCTCAAGAGCTGAAATTCCTCATAGTACGTCACTACATTGGTGTTTGTGGCACGACAATTGTGTACCGTTAGTATGCAAGACCAGATCCGGGCACACGCCCTTTGGACAAAAGTCAGACGCTCGGTTGGCCAACAATCATACCGTGTGTACGATTCTTTAGTCTGCATTTTTATTTTTAATTTCATTCCTCAGATGTCATGAAAACTTCACTTATTAAAAATATAACTTCTGGGAATGGTGGAGGCTCTGCGTTTCCTGGCTGCCTCTTTTATGCCTGGTCCTGGCAGTGGCCGGGGAAGCCTCATGCAATTGACATAGTTAATCAAAGCAGATCGCACACATCCTTACCCGACCGCCACCAAGAAGTTGGTTGATGTTGAGAAGGGGAAGCAGCTAAGGTAGTCCAGTGTGAGCAGCCTGCTGTCTGTGTACCGTTGACCAAATCTTCCTTCACTTCCTCTCCCAGAGACGCAACTGGAAGTTGAAGAAAATCTTCTAATGTAAGGGGAATGCCCCTCTTTTGACAGTTCTTCCCAGTGGAAGTCTAAAAGAGGGTCTAACCCTTCCCTACTCTATCCAAAACTAAAAAGATGGGTTTGCCCTGAGATGACGTTAAGAGATTGAGACAGACTTGTCTATTGATATGAGTTTGTTTTGCTTGCTATGTTTCTCTGGCTGTGCGTCAGGTGGTGACAGGGTCTCTTTAATTTGGGCTTTTGCCCACCTTGGTGTTCTGGCTGTTCTAGTCCACGATGCCAAGCTCCTCCCTTCTTCTTGTTCTCTGATATTCTCCATCATATCAATTACAAAACTGTGGACAATGCTGAGATTTCTACTCCCTTCAAAACATTAATTCTCCAATAGCAGGTTTTGGTTGGACAATTTTTGGGAGCATGTTTCTGATTTGGGTTAAGCCCTACCTGCTATTTACATGGTTATTATTTAGAAAGGCGGGGGAATATATACGTGTGTGTGTGTATTCCTTTAATTGTAATATCTCAGATTTGCTATGTCAATATTGTCAACATCCTGAGCTTTAATATGTTTTACAGTCCCAGCAAAGGGCAGCACAGTGGTGTAGTGGGTAGCACTTTCACCTAGCAGCAATAGGGTCGCTGGTTCAAATCCCGACCACGACACCATCTGCCTGGAGTTTGCAAGTTCTCCCTGTGCCTGCGTGGGTTTCCTCCGGGTACTCCGGTTTCCTTCCACACTCCAAAGACATGCTGGTAGGTTAATTAGAACCTGTCGAAAAATTGGCCAAATATGTGTATGTTGTATGTGTTTGTAAGCATGTCAGGACCCCATGGGGCAAAGGACCGCGCTATACCGCAGATGGACACCAGCGGCAAAAAGCGCCCTGAGGCGATTTAAGTTCGCATAGGTAGTGCTATACAAGTCACTCATTCATTGGTCTTGACAATTGACTTTGTCTTGCCCAGTAAAGTAACTTGCACATGTAGTCTTCTGTCCCCATGTAAAAGGGTACTCCCACTTTGGTGCACACTTGTAATTAATGTTCTCCTTTTTTGTCTTTTTTTTTTTTTTTGTGCAGCTAAAGGGGGGTGGTCGTCTGTTCTCTGCCTGGCCAGGCAGTCTCATCCAACAAGCATTGGTTGCAAATGAGAATGGAAGACATGTCTCTATCTGGCCTGGATAACAGTAAACTAGAGGTAAGGATGAGTCGCTGTAACAGAGTTTGATTATTTAGGGTTAAGTTAAGGGGTGTGCCTTCATCTCTAGCTGGGTCTTCTCTGATAGCTTAGCAGTAGGATTGAGTCCTGCCCAACCTCATCAAAAACATACAGTAGAAACCCATTTGGGTTGTTATGGTCTTTTTTTTTTTTTTTTTTTTTTTTTTTTAAGTAGACCTTCAACCTCCTTTTTTTACTTCTTGGTCGCACCCGTTGCATGTTAATTTTTTTTTTTTTTTTTTTTTTTTTTTTTTTGCACATCAGGGGCTGGCAGTCTCTTCTGGTTTTTCCAGCTACCCCATGACTTGAGGCCTGAAAATGCCAGAACAGTACAAATATTCCCCAAATGACCCTTTTTTAGAAAGTAGACCGTTCAAGGTATTTAGTAAGAGGCATGGCGAGTTTTTTTGTAGTTTGTCACAATTTTTTGGGAAAAATTAAGAAATTAACCAATTGCTACGCAGGTCAATTCTGACACTGCTCCTACTTGTAAAAAACTTCTTTTTTATTTATTTTTTTTTTTTTTTTATTTTTGCTAGAGAATTACTCAGAAACCCCAAACATTATATATGTTTTTTTTTAGCAGAGACCCTAGGGAATAAAATGGTGGTCGTTGCAACTTTTTACCTCGCATGGTATTTGCGCAATAATATTTCAAACGTGTTTTTTTTTTCTCAACCAAAAAAAAAAAATCCGTAAAGTTAGCCAAATTTTTTTTTGCATAATGTGAAAGATGTTACACTGAGTAAATAGATGCCTAACATGTCACACTTTGAAATTGCGCACACTCATGGAATGGCTCCAAACTTCAGTACTTAAAATTCCCCATAGGCGATGCTTTAAAAATGTTTACAGGTTACCTGTTTAGAGTTACAAAGGAGGTCTGGCACTAGAATTATTGCTCTCGCTCGAACGGTTACAGCGATGCCTCACACATGTGGTTTGAACGTCATTTACATATGTGGGCATGGCCTATGTATGCGCTCACATCTGCGCACGGGGATGTGGGCGATTTTAAATTTATTTATTTTTTTAAATAAATATATATATTCCTATTGCAAGGAATGTAAACCTCCCTTGTAATAGGAATAGTGCGTGACAGGTCCTTTTTACAGTGAGATCTGGGGTCAGTAAGTTCCCAGATTTTGCCTCTAGGCTGGGAAGAGAAAACATTGCGCCAGGCCTGCGAACGGTCATAGAGAGGTCCGGGGGCCATCTGGCCTGCCAGATTCTCTATGGTAAACTTCCGGCATGGACCGATTCCTTCTCCCTCTCTGGAATAATGCTGCATCTACTCACATGTGAAAACGAGGCCTAAAGATATTGTGAACCAAAAAATGTCAGCGCTTGGGCTACTTTGACACTGAGGCGTTTTTCAGGCGCTAAAAAATGGCACCTTTTTAAAGCGTCTGAAAAACGCTCCCCTTTCACACTGGAGCGGTGCACTTGCAGGACAGAAAAAAAAAAGTTCTTTAAGCAGCATCTTTGGGACATTGTGGGAGCGGTGACACCGCTCCCAAAACGCCCCTGCCGTTTGAAATTAATGGCCAACGCTGCCGAAGCGCCCACAAACGCTTTTAACCCTTTTTCCGTTGCTAGCGGGGGGTTAAAAGCACTAAAAAGTCAACCCCCGCCCCAGTGTGAAAGTGCCCTAAAACATTAATGGCTGTGTGTTGAGTTATTTTGAGTGGACAGCAAATTTACACTGTTATACAAGCTGTAAACTCACTACTTTACATTGTAGCAAAGTGTCATTTCTTCAGTGCTGTCACATGAAAAGATAGAATAAAATATTTACAAAAATGTGAGGGGTGTAATCACTTTTGTGAGATACTGTATATATTTTTAGCAGAGACCCTAGAGAATAAAATGGCAGTCATTGCAATATTTTATGTCACACTATTTGAGCAGCGATCTTTCATTGGAAATTTTTTTAGGGAAAAAAAAAATAAAAAACGGTAACGTTGGCCCAATTATTTTTATGTATGTGTGGGGTTTTTTTTTTTTTTTTGATGTGAAAGATGATGTTACGCAATCATGAGAGAATCTTTATCTTTATTCTAAACAAACAAAAAAAAAAAACATGACTCGCAATTTTATCCAGAATCGTGCAGCTCTACACCTGTGCACAAAAAATAAATATATATATATATATATATATATATATATATATTGGCTGAGACACAGTAGTGGCGCCATTAGCTGTCAGTCAGCTAGCCAATCAGAGGAGAGAGGGGCTGGCGTCGGGGCTCTGTATCTGAATGGACACACGGAGCTGTGACTCAGCTCGGGTGCCCCCAGAGCAAGCTGCTTGCTCTGGGGGCACTGAACGGGAGGGAGGGGCCAGGATCACAGAAGAGGAACCTGAGAAAAGGAGGATCTGGGCTGCTCTGTGCAAAACCACTGCAACAGAGCAGGTAAGTATAACATGTTTATCTTTATAGGAAAATAAACAAGGCTTTACAATCGCTTTAATATTTGGCGAGTTTGCATTTCTATTGGAGGTGACGGCAACACACGGTGGATCCATTATTGTGGTGGAAGATTTTCAATATTTTCAGGATTACTTTATCACAGGACATTTATACTATTATTTAATTTGAAAAAAAAAAAAAAATATATATATATATATATATATATATATATATATATATATATATATATATATATATATATATATATATATATATATATATATATATATATATATATATTATATTTTTTTTATTTTAGTTGTGCTCATAAGTTTATATACCTTGGCAGAATTTGATTTCTTGGCCATTTTTCAGAGACACAAACTTTTCTTTCACTCATGGGCAGTGTTTGGCTGAATCAATTTATTATCTATCAACTGTGTTTACTCTTTTTAAATCATAATCACAACAGAAATTACCCTGATCAAAAGTTTACATACCCTGGTGATTTTGGCCTGATAACATGCACACAAGTTGACACAAAGGGGTTTGAATGGCTATTAAAGGTAACCATCCTCACCTGTGATGTGTGTGTGTGTGTGTGTGTGTGCGCGTGCGTATGTATATTACATACATACATATCAGTGAGTTTCTGGACTCCTGACAGACCCTTGCATCTTTGATCCAGTGCTGCACTGACGTATCTGGATTCTGAGTCATGTGGAAAGCAAAAGAATTGTCAAAGTATCTTCGAGGAAAGGTAGTTGAACTGTATAAAACAGGAAAGGGATATAAAAAGATATCCAAGGAATTGAGAATGCAAATCAGCAGTGTTCAAACTCTAATCAAGAAGTGGAAAATGAGGGGTTCTGTTGAAACCAAACCACGGTCAGGTAGACTAACTAAAATTTCAGCCACAACTGCCAGGAAAATTGTTTGGGATGCAAAGAAAAACCCACAAATAACCTCAGATGGAAATATATAGGACTCTCAGAAAACATGTGGTGTGGCTGTTTCAAAATGCACAATAAGGAGGCACTTGAAGCTTGAAGAAAGATGGGCTGCATGCTCAAGTCTCCAGAAGAAAGCTATTACTACACAAATGCCATAAAGTATCCCCCTCCCAATACGCCAAACAGCACACAGACAAGCCTGAAACCTTCTGGCACAAAGTCATTTGGAGTGATGAGACCAAAATTGAGCTTTTTGGCCACAACCATAAACGTTTCATTTGGAGAGGAGTCAACAAAGCCTATGATGAAAGGTACACCATTCCTACTGTGAAACACGGAGGTGGATCGCTGATGTTTTGGGGTTGTGTGAGCTACAAAGGCACAGGAAATTTGGTCAAAATTGATGGCAAGATGAATGCAGTATGTTATCAAAAAATACTGGAGGAACATTTGCATTCATCAGCCAGGAAGCTGAGCATGGGACATACTTGGACATTCCAACATAACAATGATCCAAAACAAGTCGACCTGTCATTGGCTACAGTAGAATAAAGTGAAGGTTCTGGAGTGGTCATCTCTGTCTCCTGATCTCAATATTATTGAGCCACTCTGGGGAGATCTCAAATGTGCAATTCATGAAAGACCGCCCAAGAATTTACAGGAACGGGAGGATTTTTGCCAAGAGGAATGGGCAGCTTTACCATCTGAGAAGATAAAGGGGGTTATTTACGAAAGGCAAATCCACTGTGCACTTGGAAGTGCAGTCGCTCTAAATCTAAGGGGAAGCTCTGCTGATTTTTTTCATCCAATCGCGTGCAAACTAAAATGCTGTTTTTTATTTTATTTTCCTTGCATGTCCCTCATCGGATCTACAGTGACTTTACTTCCAAGTGCACTTTCAATTGCACTTGCAGTGCAAAGTGGATTTTCCTTTAGTAAATAACCCCCAAAGAGTCTTATCCACAAAAGCAAGCTGTCATTGATGCTAAAGGGGGCAACGCACAGAATTAAGAACTGGGGTATGTAAACTTTTGATCAGGGTTATTTGGCTAGTTTCTGTTGTCATTCTGATTTAAAGAGTACAGTAAAACCTTGGATTGCGAGCAAAACGTGCTTGTAATCCAAAGCACTTGTATATCAAAGCGAATTTCCCCATAAGAAATAATAGGAACTCAGATGATTCGTTCCACAACTACAGTTAAACCTTGATTTGAGAGTGTTTAGGAAGACCAACAAAATGTTTTCATAAATGTTGTCTTGATATACAAGTAGTGTCAAGTCACTACTGAGTATAAAAGAGAGGAGAGGCGCCTCTAAGTGTGGCAATATGGTTACATTTAATGAAGGTACAACATTTAGAAACTCACATGGTTGATGAGGCATATCTAAGTATGCAGGCATCTCTGGTAAAGCTGTCCACATAGACCGTCCTCCACACTGCCATTGACGTCATCCCTTCCACGATGTGCTCCACAAGCTCTTCAAGCCTCGCTTTCAGATCTGTCTTAACGCAAGGTAGTCTTCCCGGTCACGATTGCAGATTTACATCAGTGAGAGCCGGCGGTGCGGAGGACGGTCTATGTGGACCGCTTTACCTCAGATGCCTGCATACTTAGATGTGCCAGTTTTCATCATCAACCATGTGAGTTGCTAAATGTTGGACCTTCATTATTTGTAACCATATTGCTACACTTAGAGGCGCCTCTCTTCTCTTTCATACTTTGTAGCTCCTGCTGGATTTTGCTTTGAATCCCCTTGTGGAGGCCGCCATTTGTAAGTGGAAATTTTATGGTTACACAACCGATCACATTGCTATGATCTTTTTATATGGACTATAAACTGAAAGGCCTATGAATAAATAGTTGTGGAGCAAATCTGAGTTTCCATTATTTCTTCTGTTGAAGTTTGCTTTGATATACAAGTGCTTTGGATTACAAACATGGTTTTGGAACGAATTATGCTCGCAATCCAAGGTTTTACTGTATTTATGGACTCTAGTTACACTTAAATTGCTCGTTAAAGTGGTTGTACACCCTGTAAACCACTTGCCTACAGGTAAGCCTATATTAAGGCTTACCTGTAGGTGCTTGAGATGTCTCCTAAACCTCCACGGTTTAGGAGATATTTACAAAATAGTCAATCACTGATGACTACGGCGCATGCGCACTTTAGAAAGGGCACATCGTGCCGTTTTTAATAGGGGTCATGCTGTGATTGGCGGCTCCCGCGCGCATGCACGGGAGTGACGTCACAGAGCTGGAGTTCGCGGCCCCGGAAGAGGGGTTGAAGATGGACGCTCGCTGCTAGTGGGGACAGCAGTGACATTGCAGGCTTCGGTTTCAGGTAAGTGACCCGTAATGGGCTACTATGCGATGCATAGTAGCCCATTATGCTTTACCTTTGCAGGGAAATAAAGAGGAAGTAAAACCCACCAGGGTTTACTTCCTCTCTAACTCTAAGGGATGAGGAATAAGGTGCAAACTAACTCAGTGCTTCAGCAGTCTACCTCCATCTGTGTGCTCGGAAACCTATTCTAAAAGGTGCTTTCAGCTGCAGTTGCAGGTTGATGTCATCAAATACAATGCAGGACTAATAGCTCTACATTATATGGGGGGCCGGCCAGAGATCACCAACAAGTTAGAGTGGAGGAGAGCACGTCAGCGCCTGCCAAAGAAAGAGGTAAGTATTGCATCCTGTGGTTCATCCTTGACCGTTAACCAGCATTGAATCCTTACAGTGTGGAAGGTGACTGCAGGGGTAGGGTCTTTTAATCAAACAAAACCAAAGAAAATTCCCAGCTTGACTTGCAACCAACCGAATGATCCTGTCTTAACAGTATGCGTTTAAAAACAGGGGTTTAGTTTGCAGGCATTTGCAAATACCTTTTGAAGAATGGGCTTCCTCCAGACTCACCTGCCCTTTGCCTATCCATTATACTGCATGTGCTTCCATCGTGGAGGCTCTCAATTCAGTTAGGACTGCAGGTAATACTGGGGTGCCGCAAAGTGGCTCTGCAGCTTACGCATTTATTTGCAAATGTGTGCAAATTAAACCCCTGTTTTTAACGCATACTGTTAGACAGGACAGTTTTGGTTGCAGGCTGATCGGTAAGTTGAGCTGGGAATTTGTTTGACAAATGCGTCGCCCTTCTATGTGCTCCTTGCTACAAGGGCCAGTTATAGGTGGGGGCAGTGCCCATTTGTTTGTAGTGTTAGGGTCTTATAGTCGCCTAGCTGCTCTTTTGGGATCCAGTTGGAGAATCTCCTGCCGATCTGTCAATATTCCCATCACACACGTTCCTGGAACAAGCTCTAAGATGTTGGCTGCTGCAGCAAACACCAACAGGAGGTTGGATCATGCATGAAGTAGTGAAGAGATTGGCCACCACACCATGGATCTTCAGGTTAAGGCTGGGTTCACACTATTGCGATGTCAGATATCGCATGTGATTTGCACCGCATTGCTGTGCAGATCACATATGATGTCTGTGCGATGTGAATTCAGCTGTACAAATTGGCTGAATTTGCATCGCATTCAGACCAAAATGGTGCAAGACCCTTCTTTTTTTTTTTTTTTTTTTTTTTTTTTTTTTTTTTTTTTTTGGTCTGCACTGGAATCGGGTCCACATTGGCGTTCACACCTATGCAATCCGATTCCTGCACCATTTCACAGTTTGCACTGCGATCTGTGAACCTATCTGGGGATGTCATTAACTTTTGTATTGACATGCGGTTCGTATAGGGCATTGTGAACTGCCTGCGAGAGACATGCGATGCAGGATCCCGCACAGGAATCGCACTGGTTCCCGCATCGCATAAGTGTGAACCCAGCCTGAGGCCAAAGTTTTTGTTTGTGTTTATTTTTATTGAAGAATGAGCACATTTCAAACGAAGGAGTGCAGTGTTTTAGAGTTGCGCAGATCCCCTTGGTCAGGCATGTAAAGATCACATGTCTGACGATGGGATCCTTCGTGACTCTGAAACATTTTGCCTCAATCTGAAGGTCTGTGGTGTGCTGGGAAATCTCTTCACCTTCCCCTGCTGGTCCCTTGCCTCTTCTGCCCATGTGCAGAAAAAAAAATCTCATTCATTTCAAAGGAGAACAGAGTTTCAACTATGGATAATGCCTTTCCATAGGAATGAGATCTCAATGTAGTAGCAGCTAAGAATAAAACTTTGGCGGGGGTGTAACTTGATTATAAAAATGCATATTTATACTTTAATGAAGAGCAGAGATCACAACATGTTAAAGCACTTTTCCATTCTGAATAAGCACAATTGAGTGTGCCAGGCACTGCTCTTTTTCTTTTAGATCCTCAGTATGGGGATTTCAGCAGCTAGAAAGCAGCCACAGAAAAGAGTGAGTTTGTTGTCAGTCACACCCTTCTATCACTTCCTGAATCTTCTCTGTCATGCAGGTCTGTACAATCGGGGCCTTTCTAGCTCTCCTCCTGCATTGTTACACTGGTTTCCATTTACAGTACAGTAATATGTGTATGTTTATTCCTCTTACTACAGCCATTCCATGCTTCTTAATGGCATTGTATACCCCATTTAACACCCATCATACCATAAGACATACATAAATAATAAAATAAAAACACCACAAAGATTTTGGAAACATGTTTTAGGCCGCAGCCCCTTTTATTGGATTTAAAACCATTTTAATTATGACACTAACTTTACCCTTTTAATACCGAACAGAACCGCTGTTAGTGTCAACCATTAAAGTGGAGGGCCACCCTGAAAAAAAAAATTGCACCAAAAATCCGAAAAAAATAAAAACATTTGAGAAAAAAATGTTTTTTTTAAACTTACCTGAACCCTTGTTGCTAGGCAGTCTTCCTAATCTGGCTCTTCCTATTCCGCGGCGTGTCCTGTTCCTCGGTGAGCGGCCCTGTTGCCTTCTGGGAACTGTGTGTGTTCCCAGAAAACCACGGGGCCATTCACAGAGCGCCGCTCGTGCGTGCGCAGTAGAAAACTAGCAGTAAAGCTGCAAGGCTCCACTGCCTGTTTCCCTTAGGATGGCGTTGCCGGGACCCGAGGGACGGGTTGGCCTCGGGCGGCCAACATCGCGGGCACCCAGGACAGGTAAGTCTACTTATTTAAAGTCGGCAGCTACAGTGTTTGTAGCTGCTGACTTTAAAAAAAAATTTTTGCTGGCTGGAATCCTGCTTTAACAGACCAACATGCTTAGTCACTAATGCCGCGTACACACGGTCGAACTTTACGGCAGACTTTGCCCGGCGGACTTTTCAACGTACTTTACGACGGACTTTCTGAATGAACGGACTTGCCTACACACAGTCCACCAAAGTCTGTCGAATTCGTACGTGATGACGTACGACCGGACTAAAACAAAGAAGTTCATAGCCAATAGCTGTCCTAGCGTGGCTTTTGGTCCGTCGAACTAGCATACAGACGAGCGGACTTTTCGACCGGACTCGATTTCGACAGATTAATTTAAAACATGTTTCAAATCTAAGTCTGTCCAACTTTTGAGAAAACAAAGTCCGCTGAAGCCCACACATGATTGAATTGTCTGACGAAATCCAGTCCGTCGGACAAAGTCTGCCCGTGTCTACGCGGCATAAGACTCAAGCAGCAATATCTTATACCAACCAAATAACCGTTTACCAATCACTGTCCACCCACAAAATGGGCAACATTACCCAAAAGCCAGGTTACCAACCTGGCACCACCACGGTCTAATCAATCGTTCTTTACAATCCAGAATTGAAAATGCCCTTACCAATGACTGAGAAAATGTAACAAAAACATCCCTCCCAAATTTCTGAAATTTATAAAGAGACACCCTCACAGTAAGTAGTACAGGACATGTCCCCAGTTACAGGGACCCCAAAGATCTAATATGCGGAAAATCAGAAAATGATTGGCTAAAAAAAAACACGTTTTGTTTTTTTTTTTTTTTTTTTTTTTTTTCTTCCTACATTTCCTTTTTTATAATGGCTTTTCAAAATAACAAATGCAGAAATCTAGAGGCTGAATAAAAAGTTTTTTGCAGCATAACCCTTTTGGCAGTAAAATAGTACATTTTGTATAGAGATGTACGCACCAGACCAAAACGAGGGACAACTGAAGCTACATTGGGGACAGAGGGATTTGGTTCTAAAGAACATACATTGGCTCGGGCGCCCTCTATATCGATTACATGCACCGCCCTACCAGTATGCCGATTCGTGCAATAGAGCCGACCTGCCGCCGTATATCGGTGGCGGCTGGTCTGCAAGTGGTTAATATAAACCTATTTTATAGTCCTTGTGACCTAGTCCATTTATTTGTAAAAAGTGTTGAAAGCCATTTATCATTTTCCTTCCACTTCACAATTATGTGCCACTTTGTGTTGGTCTATCACATAAAATCCCAATAAAATACATTTACGTTTTTGGTTGTAACATTACAAAATGTGGAAAATTTCCAGGGGTATGAATACTTTTTTCAAGGCTCTGTAAATACACTGCCAAACTCCAGCTCATGCTTCATAATCAGTTACAGCAAACAGGTGTGGGTGTGTGGGGTTTGTTGTGTTGTTTTGGTTTTTCCCCTTTTGGGATAAAGGTTTTAGATGAATAAATTAAAGCTGATCATTTTAAGCACCCCTGCCAGTGTTAAATGATTTGTCTCATCCCTGTAACTGATACATTCTGCTGGAGAGCTTGTGCTTTGAAAAACAGACTTGCTGGATTACCAGATAAAAATAGAAGAAAGCCTAAAAAAGAAAATGAATGCAGCCATCACATCTAATCCCCATAGCTAGTTGGTAAGCTGCAATATAATACGTGTTTTTTGGGTTTAATACTGCTTTAACAGATTGTAGAGCCTTACAGAATGCCAATGCTATAGAAAGGTATATTATGTAGTACAATACATTTTGTAGTTGGTGTAGGACTTGACCGGTCAGGGCAGTTGGCCAATGTAGTGCACCACATTGTATGGCCAACCGTTGGGGACACCAGGCCAACACATCTATATGAGCTTCTCCTATACCAACCCCCTGTCCTGTCCCCACCCTTCCCATTTATTGCAGCTATAATGCCCTCCATTCTTCTGGGAAGGCTTTCCATTGTGGGAATTTATGCCTATTCAATTAAAAGGTGCTGATGTTAGATGAGGAGGTGTGGCTCATGGTCGGGGTTCTGTCCATGCTAAAGGTGTTCAGCGGACTTTAGGTTGGGGCTCTGTGCGGATCACTTGACTTTCTCAACAGCAAACTATTTCATCAGTCCCAGTCCATGTCTTTATGGAGCTGGTTTTTTGCATAAGGGCAAAGTTATGATGAAACAGAAAAAGGACTTTCCTCAAACCGGTTTGGCAAGGTCAGCAGCACACAATTTTCTAATATGTCATTTTATGCCATAGGATTAAAGGGTAAATCCACTTTTGCGGGGGGGGGGGGGGGGTTTGGAGCACATAAAAAAAAAAAAAAAAGTATTCTAGCGTATAGAATTAAGACACACGTCATGTTGTAATTTAAATGCTATAAAAATGATCTTTCCTTTTTAATTTGCAGCTCTGAAACTTTCTGTAAAATGCAATATGGCTACCTGGAGGCATTATGTACACAGATGGTATATAGAACACCCCACATAAATATAATTTCCTGCTTGTGAGATTGGCTCACTGATTTTCCCAGAAATCTAAGATACACGTCAGATTTTGAACATCCCCTGCATCAAAAAAAATTTTGGTGAGCAACTCCCAGTAGGAAATCGTGTCTAAATGTATGCAGACCCTGACACTTTTTTTTTTTTTTTTTTTCTTATTAGAGCCCTGCAGCTGCAGCAGCTGATTGATAATTAAAAAGTCATTCCCAGCCACAGTCACTTTGCACATTGACATAGACAAACGGCTTTCTTCAGATTTCTTCAGAATAACAGAAGATAGGAACCTGCAACAAACTTTGTCAAAATCCTTGCAATTAACACAGGGGAAGGTGTTTTCTTCCCCCCTAACAAGTGGGGTTGCCCTTTAACCGTTCCCTTCACTGGAAACACCTGAGCTCAATTTTGGAGGAGTATGCACGTATTTTGGCCATATAGTGAATGTGGAACTACACATCCCCTGTTTTTTTCCGCACATTTGGCTCGATGTGAATAATTGGCCGTGTAGCACAAACCTCCTGTATTGGTTACAGCCACATGATTGGTGGGTTGGCTCTATGCACACTAAAGTGGCCAATAAATATTTTAAGAATAAAGGGATATTCAGAGGTTTCATTGGTAGTGTGCTGTCTAGCCCATATTCTGGTGTTTGCAAACTCCTAAAAGTGCCAAAAAAGGATCTACTTGGCTGCGCAAACTGTTATAAATCCTGTTGTTATTATTATTATTATTATTATTATTATTATAAAAAAATAAACAATCTGTGCCCTAGGCACAATTTCTGGTTGGGACAGTAGTCCGTGTCAGTCTGAACAAAATACTGTAAGTGAAGGTTGGCATACTGTAAGCACAGGCGCCATGCCATGACAAGGCGGGGGAAAGATCAATGGGGCTGGCCGGTGCACCAGATGACTGTAGATTGCCTTGGTCGCTTTTTTTTTTTTTTTTTTTTTTCCTTTTCTGGCTGTGGGAGCCATGTCTGCTGCAGGAAGGCAGTGTCATTCCCACATTCCATTGCTGGAGGAAGTGAAAGACAAATTCAGCTTTGCATAGTGATGTGACGGGCTTCATTGGAAACTACAAGAAAAGAATGTGTCTGGTGTGATCATACCAATCAGTCAAGTTCTTTCATCTACTCAGGCTGGAATCTGGTTGTTTGGGGCAACGCACTTTTTTTTTTTTTTTTGAAAATGCGTTGGGTTAAGCAGCAGTTACGTGCACTGTAGCATTAGTGCTGCTGCATAATAATGCATTTTTCAGTGTGTGTGTGTGTTTTTTTGTTTTTTTTTTTTGTTTTTGTTTTTTTTGTTTTGTTTTTTGTAGACTTATTGGGCACTCCAAATGAAGTCTATGGGCCACAAATGTACTCTGCACCAAAAGCAGCACCTGCACCTTTTCAAAAACCGCACTGCACTATGTTTCACTCATTTGAACAAGCACCTTAGAGAATAACGTGCTTCATTGTCCTGCATTGCAGTGCTATGGCAAATGCAGAAGAAGTTGCACTAGCGTGAACAGGGCCTTTGTGGGGGCACCTGCCTGTTGCGAGATCCCCCAGCATACCCATGTGCTGCTGGTCTCTGTAGCATCCCAAATCACTATGAGAGACCTGTGGCATGTCTGTGTATACATTTGACTACCCAGCCCTTCTAACCTGCAGACATGTAAATAAGTGCATTTGACCATTCATATACCTCCTTCCTTCCTTCCTTCCCCTTTTTTTTTTTTTTTTTCTCTACTTTTACATCCTACAGTCAGTAAAAACAGTTAGTACATTTGCCCCGAATAGCCAAAATGAAATCAGGAAGCATACATTTTAACAGATGTTAAAAGCTGACACAATGCAGATATAAAATACTTATATACATTCTCCTATGTAACCTGTTAATTCCTTATTTTTATTGCAAGCAATGTAAATACCTCAGTTTTAACTTGCCCCGTACATCAGACAGGCAGTGCAAGGAGCATCCTGATTGGAGGAGAGAGCAGACTGGCAGAGAGGAACTCATTGGTAATCTGCTTCTCTTTTCACTGTCCAGTTGCAGACTGGGATTGGAAAAGACCTGTATTGTTGAACTAAAGCAGAGAAAACTCTTCGCCTGCCAAACAGGGCTGTGGTAAACTGTGTAAATCTCAGGACGGGATGGACAAAATTACAAATCATTTGGCAGGCAAAAAGCTCCCATATATGTATTTCATCTGTGTACTTAACGCTTTGTCTGGCATTCAGTATTAAGGCTGGGTTCACATGGAGTTCCTGTGCAAATCACATGCTATTCTGTGCAGTTTGAGTCCATCATTTTATATGGCTCAAATCGCACCCGCGCGAAAAGCTGCAGACACCCCCCCCCCCTCCTTTTTTTTTTTTTTTTTTTTTTTTTCCCCCCATCCTCGAATGATCGCATTGGTGTTCAAAACCCATGTGATCCAATTCTAGCAAATGCACTGTATTCTGCGACCTGCTTTTGGGGTGTCATTAACTTTTAATTGACACCCCCAGCAGATTGCTGTGCGGTGCGATTGCAGGAAATGCAGCAATTCATGTGCGTTTCCCGAATCTCATCAGTGTAAACCGAGCTAGTTTTGAACAGGTTCAGTTTGGCTTCTAATTCTCCACGATGTGTATGAAACCTACTTTGTTTTATTGCTTCATCCTGATCCTTTATTTTTTTTTTTTTTTTCTTCTTCATTCCGAGATGGTGGGTCGGAGGATAGGGTTTTGGGGATGGGGGGGGGGGGGGTTGGGGGGGGGGGGGGGGGGGGGGGGGGGGGGGGGATGATGTGGGGGGAGGGGGGGGGGATGGGGGGGAGGATTGGATGAGGGTGGGTGGGGGGGTCCAAGCATGGTGTCATTTTTTGTCTGTAGGAAGAGAGTTACAGTATCACAGGTTAGAGTACTGTTTCAGGGTAGTGGAGGTATTTGTTTGAATGGATAGGGATTTTGGCAGGTGATGAGGAAATATGGGATTAAGGCCTGGTTCACATGGCATACAATGGCTTGTGCAAGGGCCATGTTTGCCTACACACTGATGCATAGGTGTCTCCATGCAAGCAGTCCCATTAATTTCATATGGCACGCAGTAGCTGGACGGACACAGCCGCTGCCCCAGATTGACAGCTGTGCAGGTGTACGGTCCTGACGGGGTACTGTAGATTTGACATTTTCAGGGTACTGCAATTTGACAGCACACATGGCTGTCAAATTGGGAGCCGCGACTGTGTCTGTGCAACTGCTGTGTCCAAATTGAAATAGGACCGCCTGCAAGGGGATGCATGGAACCTCTGCGAGCAAACATGGCCCTTGCATGGGCGTTCTTTATAGTATGCCTCTGTCAATGATGCCTAAGGGACTGAACACTTTGTGTTATAGTTGAGTTGAGTTCCTTCACCAGGCTGGAGGTAATGGAAGCACTACTGTTGCTTTTGAGTCATTTGATATTTTCCTGTGGTATTGGGATCTTACCATGATCAGTTGCATATCTAATGACCTCATCGTAGAATGTGTATGTAGGCAGAACTGTTATTGTTGCCCCTACCAACCAATCACAATCTCTTGTATCTTTCTAGTATATTATGGGAGAATCGGGTGCTAGTAGTCCAGGAGAGGGCAGTGATGAAGGCAGGGAAAAGTTTCCCTCCTGGACAGTTCTAGAAAGTTATGTTGAGCTGGAGGCCCTCTATGTGCATTCTGTACTATCCAGGCATTGATCAGAGCAGGGCCTGCTGATGGTTGGTTACACATGATGGTGGGTATTGTATAACCACCTGCTCCCCTTTCAGACCTGTGATCACAGCAGCTGTCGGATGGGAGGTTTTACAGCACCAACTTCCTTTGTGACCCCAAATTGACTACTGAGAGCCACAAAGGAGGCTGATCCTGGAAGATGTGAGAAGGTGTCGCATTAAATTGTGTCTTTTAGGATCACCCACATTGCCCACTACCTACCACTACTGGCATCATGACACTCTTTCCTTAGCCCACTCATGGTTATATTTGCCGCAGTGCAAAAGGTATTCTTTAAACCGGTGCAATATAAGTGAATTGGTCATCCAGACCAGTGGTTCTCAACCTAGGTTCTCAGTACCCCCCAATAGGTCATGTTTTGGGAATTTCTGCTTAGATAAAATAGCTGTCCAAAATACCAAGTCATTGACTCTGATCTAAAACACCCTGTGCAAGATGAAGGAAGAACCTGAAAACATGGCTGTTGAGGTTGCTGAGGTTGAGAACCACCGATCTAGACAGATGGAACACTGGATAGTTTCTCCTGTGTGGTGTCCCAGTAGTTGTTCAGCAGTGATATACAAAGGGCTGTAGGTTGATAACCTTTGAATCTCTCTCTACATCACAACAGTAAATGTGTGTGTGTGTGTGTGTGTGTGTATGTATGTATGTATATGTATATATGTGTATATATATATATATATATATGTAGATATATATAGTTATATTATATATATATATATATATATATATAATATACACAGACATACATACATACATCATACATACATACATACATACATACATACCATACCATTTCTTGTATGAGGGTGTTTGCTGTATGTCATTCATAAGCCCACTTTAATTTGGAGTGAACATAATCAGTACCTGCCCTGATGGCAGCATGCAGTGATTACATTCTAGGCACTGATATGTCTGACAGTTGAGTAGATTTATGGCCAGCCTTGATGCCCCAGTCAATATACTGTACACTATATTGCCAAAAATATTGGAAACACCTGCCTTTACACACATGAACTTTAATGGCATCCCAGTCTTGGTCCATAGGGTTCAATATTGAGTTGGCCCACCCTTTGCAGCTATAACAGCTTCAACTCTTTTGGGAAGGTTGTCCACAAGGTTTAGTAATGTGTCTGTGGGAATGTATGACCATTCTTCCAGAAGCGCATTTGTGAGGTCAGGCTTTGATGTGGATGAGAAGGCCTGACTCACAGGCTCTAATTCATCCAAAGGTGTTCTATCTGGGTTCAGGTCAGGACTCTGTGCAGGCCAGTCAAGTTCCTCCACCCCAAACTCGCTCATTCACACTATATTGCCAAAAGTATTGGGCCACCCTTCCAAATAATTTTGGTGTAGGGTCGTTTTTCAGGAGTTGGGCTTGGCCCCTTAGTTCCAGTGATGGGGACTCTTAAGGTGTCAGCATACCAAGACATTTTGGACAATTTCACAGCTCCCTCCCTTGTATGTCAAAGCCCGCTCCTCCTTCTAGTGTCTAGCTGGCCCAGCTACTCTGCGCCCCCCCCCCTTCTTAGCCTTTCATGTACCTGCTGGGGGAAGAGCGAAGGGGAATACTATACAAAGTCAGTTGAGTGACTGCTCTGAGTCTGCTGGGGCTGCTGACATCACATTCAAGATGGCGACACCTAGCAGCAGTCTCAGATCATTTGGATTGTATACGGGGGGGGGGCTG